>NC_041401.2:64788659-65108659 GCF_900747795.2 Erpetoichthys calabaricus | reverse complement strand
TCTGGAATGACCTACCGAAATTAATTAGATCAGCTGACTCCATGAACTCTTTTAAAAAACAACTCAAAACTCATCTGTTCAGGAAGGCTTTTAGCTCTACTTGACTTTATTACCCTTCTCTCAGTTTAGTTCTCTGTCGAGATGCTCATGTAACCTGTATGTGTGTGTGCTAGACCATCAATTATGTTGTCTGTTAGGCTTTTTTTTCCTCTTAATTCACTGTCGTAATCTTTATTTATTTAACTGGTTTGTACAATGCTATATACTGTATACCCTGCCGTCCTCTCTTATATTCTGTAAGTGCCTTGAGCATGGGAAAGGCACTATATAAATAAAATGTATTATTAAAGAATCTTTAAAACAAGAAACAAGTATTCTGACACAGGAGCTGAATAGTATGTGCTTTAACACTAGAATTACCAAAGCCTACAAAAAAACCTTACATTAATTGACAAGAGTCTGGCCCGCCCTTTCCGATTTTTGGTAGCCGATATGAGCCGTGATTTGCCAATTCTTGATAGCCGACCGAGCCGTCATTGGCCAATACTTTGTAGCTGAAACTAGTTGAGAGTGGTCAATTCTTGGTAGCCGATACTGGCTGCAATTGGCCCAAGCTTTCAATTCTTGTTAGCGAAAAGTGATCTGATTGGTTCTCGCTACCAAGAATTACCTCGACTCACGGCTACTAGGAGGCACCACGAAAGCTGTCATGTTATCCTTGTACCGTTTGTGAAAGTGTTTATTTGATATTTGGACGTCAGCCTTCACACATTATACAGTTCATGTCTACATTTTGTCATTTATTACTAAAACATGAAAAACGTTTCTGTTTTAACAATGTGTTTACATAGATTGTTGTAGACACAGAACACATGAAGTGTATGTATGCCAAATGATGATGTATTATTTACCCTATATAGCTCCAGGTACTTCACTCCAACATAAACACTAAGCATGAGAACCTTCTTTGCGAATTGAACTGCGGCAGTGGGCCGGGAGATGGGATACCAGGCTGCTTGCTGTTTGTATTGATTGACACATTTACAAGACAAAGGACACTGACGGAGAGGAGTGAAGGGATTTAAGGTGGGCCGGGATTACAAGTTTTTTCGTATGTTTTGGTAATTCTAGTGTTACTTGCAAGGAAGAATTCCAGTTACGTGCAACAGCTTTGTTAAGTATTTGCAACTTGTACTAGCTTTAATATAAGAAACCTGTCCTAATCCTAACTATCGCTGTTAATTTTTATTTTTATTTTTTTTTTTAGCATTTTTCCCTTATTATAATTATTTTTATTATTTTTCTTCATCTGAATGTGTTAGCAATGTTTTTATCTTATTAGTATCATTTTAAGGCTTTGACTTTTAAAGTATTATAATATATACTAGCCATGTGCGCTCAACTACGTTGCGCGTGTTAAAGTTGTCTGTGAAGGGCTCCCTGTTTAAACGTCGTGAACTGGGCCCTTCGTCGCACAGCATTATGATTTTTTATAAGGGAAACAAAATTACAAAACAAAACCCTTGGACATTGATTCAATAGGAACGGCCTACTCGGAATCACTGTCCGAATAGTAATTATGTGGTGGTGGAGGAGCATTTCTGCTTCTCTCCGTTCACAGTCCATCTCGTTTTCATGATGCTGTCGTTTCCTCTCACGATCTCTTCTCAACCTTTCTCCAATCTCGCAGGTTGTTTTGTGGCAATCCAAAGAGTAAGGAAGAACCAATGCTTCTTTCTTGAACTCCAAACGCAGACTGATGGAAAATCACAGAAGTGTGTCCGACTTATATACTCTGACTGCCGACTCCAAGAAGTGGGTGAACATTCAATTTGGACGAAGTGCTGCCAACGACGGTCGATAGAAACACAAAAAACCAGTCTCGACAACAAAGCAGGTGTCGACGCCAGATCTAAACACAAAGCACGGTGTCGACGCCAGATCTAAACACAAAGAGTGGTATCGACAGTGTTTGTAAACAAAAGTAACAACCAAGGTGTTGTGTATTCAGCCAGTACAAACAGCACATAGTCTCCTTTAGTTCAATCCTCTTTAATCACCACACTCCAACCTCATCCAACGATCCTCCCCCTCACTTCCTCTCCTCCTCCTCCATCACTACTGCCCTCTACTGAACACAGCAGGAACACCACACAAGGCAGTGAGTTCGCGGACAAAGATCAAGATCCAAATGAAGATTATATATAAAGATAGTACAAAAGTACTATAGTAATATTTTAATCTCATTAGATATTTTATTCATCTTGTTCTGTATTACGAAGACTGCTGAATATCTTACCTCTGGATTTTGCTACGTGGATTGTACTATCAGTTAGACCTGTGTGTACACCATTGCTGATATCTCATTTTTTTCTTTATTTTACCACGACCAGGGAGGTCCTTTCGTGTTCAGAGACATGCTCTTTCTCTTGGCATGTCAAAGAACCAGGACTTTGTGATGTTTGGTCTTAGCCTCACTTGGGGAGGCAAGATAAGGTAGTGTTAGTGTAGGAGAAAGGAAGGTAGGAGAAAGGAAAAAGAGCAGGATGTTATTTCTGCATTTCTTGTACCCCTATTGTGCCAAGTGTAAATTCAGGTGCTAGTCCTTTAACTGCATCTGCCAGCAACAAATATTTGAAATTAGTGGTAAAGAATATTGCTTGTATCTAAAATAGCAAAATGACCCCCTAATGCTCAGAAACAGTATATCTCTGATCAATCATTGAACTTTAAAAGATGGAATGTCAAAGGTCCCAATCACTACTTAAAGAGAAAAAGTATTCTCCCATCTCACCAGCTTAAAGGCGAAGATAGCGTATTTACAGGAAACTCACTTTCAATTAAAGACCAGATTTGACTAAAAAGAGATTGGATTGGCTACAATAAGACAACTAGAATTGTAGGAATTTTAACCCATAAATCAATCCCACTTGCTGCAACAGATGTAGTATCTGATCCTGATTGTGGAGAATTTATTCATCTCTGAAGTAATCTTTTTAAATATACAGCATACACACCCAATGTAGTCAACAGAGTATTTGTACAAAATGTATTTGCATTGATTCCTAATATAAGTACTCATAAAATTGTAAAGGCTGGAGATGTTAATTACTTTTTAAATCCAGACTTGGATAGGTCCTCAACAACAACTGCAACTTCTAAAACTGCAAAGATAATTTCACAATGTATTGCTGACCACAATCTGCCAGATCCATGGAGACTTCTAGATCCAAATTCAAGAGAATATACCTTCTTTTTGCCTGTACATTATATTTACTCAAGAAATTTTTCTTCATCGATAATAGTGTCATGCCTATTATCACATCTTGTAAGTATGACTCTATTGTCATCTCCAACCACGTTTCTCTTACTCTAGAGTTCATAACACTTTGCCCTACATATTGAACTCGCAAATTCCATCTTACTCATCTCCAATCAAATTATTTTTCGAGACCAATGCATTTTCAAAGGTTTCCACAGGAACACTCTGGAAAACAATGATGGCTGTTTTAATAGGACAAATAATTTCTTATTGTTCTCACAAAACTAAACTACTAAGACTACAAAGGTGTCAGAACTGCTTAAGAGATTTCAAGAATAGATCATGAATATACCGGATCTCCTAATGAGGCTCTCCATAAGAAAAGACTGACTTTCCAATCATAATTTAATCTCCTGACAACAAGAGAAACAGAACAACTTATTTTTAAATTGCAACAGTATTACTATGAACATGGAGAAAGGGCTAATAAGAATCTAGTACCACAGATCCACAAACAGGAAGTTCATAGTTTAATAATCAAAATTACCTGATGATAAAAAGGGCGCATAAAGATATAACTGACATACAGTATATAAGGCATATTATATGTTCTTATACTCCTCTCAGTATAAAGATAAGACACAAGCTAAGGAGTTTTTTGATAGATTACAAATACCACAGCTCGATATTCTGAGTGTAGAAGAGCTTGAAAAACCACTGACACTTTCAGAAATACAGAATGCCACCAACCCACTCCAGACTGTGAAAGCTGCAGGCCGAGATGGCTACCCAGTTGACTTCTATAAAAAAAAATTCCAAACTGAGCTGGCTCCTTTATTGTCAACAACATTTATAGAAGCCAAAGAATCCAAAAAATTCTTCCAGATACAGACTTTTTTTTGAATATGCAAATCAGACATTTTCAAAGAAACCTTCTTAACTTTCTTCATCTCACACTGAAGACTCAGATAGTATATCAACAAACCATAAAAACATCAAAGAATGTACTTCTCAAAAATCCCTAGGGAATGGTGTGAAGGGACTTCTCAATTGGCATCTCAGAAAAGGAGTAGAACTCAGCCATAAATAGATTTTCATTATATGCTTTTATAACCTTGAAGATGATTAATAAGGGCAAACTTTTTCCACATTCATGGTGTAGGTACTATTACAGCTCACCTTGCGCTTGGTCTCTTCAAACAGGCTCATCAAGCTTTCCTTGGCTGTTAAGATTGGGTTACTAGCTGCTAGGCTCCGCATATAGTAATATACAGCATCAAGTTTTCGCTTCTGTGAAAAAATGTGAAGACATTAATTACATATTCTTTTTTTTTAAAAAAGCAGGTAAAAAAAGGAAATAAAACAGTGCAAACAAGTATAAAGCACGAGATCACAACATATATACAAAACATATGCATGTTTGCACAACAGACCTTAATTTTCTGGTTTCATTTTCAATTCTGAATACTCTTAGCCTACCCTTTCACAAATACAAAAAAAAACAAAAAAAAAGGGAATACTGCACCAATGGCTGAACAGCTAGATGATGGCCAGCCCTAGAACATGGAAAAAGTCACCCCTTTGAACTTTGCAGCCTCTCACTTAGCAAGTCAAAATTGTAGCCTCTATTCCAGGGGTTCTAAACCTTTATTCATTCAAGTTCCTGCCAGTATATCATAAGAGTATGTGAGAACCCCGCTGCACTGGTTATTGGTATTTACCAACTTGTATTTTTTTCCCCTTAAGTCTTGACAAAAGTGCTGGTTTTTAAAGTTAAATTTAATAGCAAAAGCATATGCGGTACTGGTACTGTACACAAAATTGGCCATTAAAAAAAAGCGTGTATTTTTTTTAAAGGTTATTTTTTATTATTGCCTGAATTTCTTAATCATAAAATGAAATAAGTAATAATTTTCAGTGATAAGTAATAATCAGCAATTACTAATGTACAGAATTTGTCACTGAAGGTATTGTCTAAGCTCTAATAAAAGCTGCTTACCACTCACTTGGTTTATGTTATGACTTTCTAAATTAAGCATTCTGTGCTTACGTATTTCTGAAAATAAAACATCAGAATACAATAACAGACTTTTTTAATAACTTGATTGCTGCAAGTTTATTATGAGTCTATCAATTATTTTACATAATGCTAAAACACTAAAGTCTTTCACAGTGGTGAGGTATATCACCTTTTCCTCACTGAGTCATTATGAGCAGTCTATTCCCATTCTAACTTAATAGCTTCAATGCACTGTGTTCTGCAGATAAACATGACTAACCACTAAATCCAAAGTTCAATGTGTGAAGTAAGGAGAGAGAGAGAGAGAGGCTTTATTAATCCCAAGGGGAAATTCACATACTCCAGCAGCAGCATACTAATAAAGAAAATATTAAATTAAAGAGTGATAACAATGCAGGTATACAGACAGACAATAACTTTGAATAATGTTAAAGTTTACCCCAAGGGTGGTATTGAAGAGTCGCATAGTGTGGAGGAGGAACGATCGCCTCAGTCTGTCAGTGGAGCAGTAAAAAGTTTTTCAAGTAAAAGAATGGTGTAGGAAAAGAACGGGTAAAAGGATAAAGCATTGTGATTTATGTAGTCTCCCCCAATGTTTTGGCTGCGGTAAGCGTCTTTTAGCTGACCAAAGCAAGCCACCACTTTAGGCCTTTCTTGGACTCCAGCACGCCACTTACTCCTCTGTTTCTTCCTTTTTTAGGCCCTGGTAAAGCAACAACTCCACTCATAGACGCTTCACCTGGCACCAAAATTCAAACTCTATACATCTTTTTCATTACTGTCTTCTTTCAGCTTCTTCCACTAATATATTTACTTCTGCGCAACACCTGATAGTCTTTCTTTTTCTGTCCAGGAGGCGTCTTCCCTTCACTTGTTCCCCCCAGTCCCATTCATTAATGCAGATAATGTATATTCCTCCTGCCAGCCTTAATTTGCTTAGGTGGCAAGACCAAATCCAAGCCCCATCTCAACACTGTGCCGCACTGAACATGTACACTGTGCACATGGTTATGTAGATGAGGTACTACAATCTGAAGCTCACTTTAAAAATGGTCTTTGAGAGAACGGACCGTCATTGTGCGGCGCATGTAACATGTTTTGAATATTGATAAAATGATGCACTTTAAACAAATAAGTCAGATACACCTGCCATAGCTGGATGTTTAGTAACTTAAGTATGTTGCTGCTAATTAATCTTGCAAGCCCCCAGGAAGTTTACTGGGAACACCAGTTGAGAAACACTGCTATAGTCCCTTCCCTCCACACCCAAAACCAACCCTACCCCCACCTCCCTGCAATCAGACTATTAAATGCTAATATAGCATTTGTTCTCATTAAATGCAAAGTGACAAGAAAATATACTCCAAGTTGATTTTAATATAAAAAAAAAAAGTTGAGCAGTTTTAGTAATCCAAAGTCAAATTTTAATAATGATGCCAGTGCAATGCAAGTCTTGTTGGATGTGGGACTATTAGAGGGTGGCTTGGAGGATCCAGTCTTCTATTGTACAAGGGTTACATCTGCAAGAAATTCCAGTTGATACAGGGTCTTCAATTAAGGGTCACTGAAAAGGAGTTGGAGTAGACTGGCCTGTGTTGTAGTAGAGAACTGGCTGACCTGGCCCAGGTGTCCTTTAGAGAGATAATGTGTACACCTAAGGTGGCACACAAAGTGATTCCAGACCAGACACGTAGAGCTATAGGTAGGTCACGTTCACAAGGTTCAAGGTAAAGTGTGCATACTATCCGGGGGCATTAACCCCACAATTGCAAGTGTCAAACTGTTTTCAAGTCCTTACAGAGCTGGATGGTATCTCTGACGATTCTGAGGTGGTAGGCAGGCATGAGGAGCCCCAACGGATCACCTCAAAACTAGCTCCCAGAAAGAGAGATAGTGAAAGATGGAGATTCAATCATTAGAGGGATTGAAGCAGAGGTTTGCTCTAGAAAGAGTCTTGCATGGTGTGTTGCTTTCCAGGTGCACAGGTGGGAGACCTCCCTGGAAGTGTTGATAGCACTTAGCCAGAGTGGAGGTAAATCCAATGGTCATTGTCCATGTTGGAACAAATGACATATATAAGGGTAGTCTGTCAGTTCTGCAATCAAAATTTGAAGAGTTGGATGCCAGGCTAAAAAGCAAAACGGATAAGGTAGTCTTCTCCAAAGTTCTGCCTGTGCCATGTGCCAGTCCAGGTAAGACTGAGGATATCAGAAGGCTTAACACGTGGCTCAAATCTTGGTGTAGGGTATACGGATATAGGTTTATGGGACATTCAGACTACTTTTGGAACAGATGGACCCTGTTCAGCCATGACAGGTTACATCTGAACTGGAGGGGCACCAATGTGTTTGGGAGAAGTATGAGTATTTCGCGCAGGGATTTTAGAACAGGCCAGGTTTAGAACTGTACATAAAGGAACAAAAAAAAAAATAGTGTTAAAATGAAAATATATAGTAATGTAAATTCTAACCCAACATTTAAAGGCAAATGTAAATGAGTAACACATTAAAAATAGCCAGGAGTATAAAAAAATAAAACGAGTTGGAGTTGTAAATAATGGAACATAGTATTGATATTATAGCAATAACAGAAATAAAGATGGGGATGAGTATAACATAGAGGGATACACATTTTTAGGAAGGACAGACAGAACAGAAAAGGAGGTGAAGTTGCTGTTTAAGGCAAAAAGAATTTAAATACAAGTCCTACTTACATGGACAATGAGCCCCATCTTAGTTTGGACATGTGGCTTTGCTTGGAAAGCATTAGGGGAAAGAGGTCTTATTTTAGGTGTGTGTTATAGACTGCCAAAAGAAAGTAAGTAGTTATAGGGGACTTTAACTACCCAAATATTAACTGGTCTAACCTTGCAAAAATCAGTGCACAAGAGCAGGAGCCTCCTGTATAAACGGTGCGTATGCACAAAAATGTTACATTCGCCTGTTTCCACGCTCACATCACGATGTATAAAAAGTAAACTTGACATAAAGCCATACACATTCTCACGCCAGTGCAAACCGTAGCGTACGCAAGTTTTCGGCTCGTTTTGCAAACTGGTGGCACTCAGCATCAAAGCAGTGCTACTGTTCCTGGGCGGCTTCCCTTTATTTTTTTAGATTCACATCCCTGACACGGCTTTATCAAATACATTGACATTAACCGCATATCGCTTTTTTAGTTTAAGGCATCTGATTGTAATCCACCTGTAAGCATACAATGGTGCACAGAATGGCCAAACTATTCCAAATACTATAGCTGCTTTAGCGTTGTTACTCTCCGTGCACCACTAAGTATTTTAACCCAACGTATCAGAGTGTGGAATCACAGCTCTACAGCAGTTAATTGGAAAGCTCTACCACAGATTGTGTCAAGAGCGGAAAGAATTCTCAGGGTACAGCATCTAACACACACTGCCTCAGCCATGTGCAGTTTATTTGAACTTCTCCCATTTGCCAAACACTTCAGAGCCTTTCCTGCACGAACCTCGCGGTTCAGAAAGTTTCATCCCAAGAGATATAAACACACTCAATCAGTCCATCAAGTGCTCCTGGTAGTACTTTTGTACTTATAAGTACAAATACCTCACTGTAAACTTGCATTACCGCTGTAATATTGCCCAACCTGAGCCACCTATGCTTTCATATTGCATATTTTTCATTGTTTTTTAATCATATTATTGTTTTTGTTGTTGTTATTTTGCCATTTTACATGAAAACAAGTTTATGGAGGATTTGCATATTGAATCTCATTGCACCATACAATAACAATAAAGGAATTCAATTCAATAGAAGAGACAGCATATTTACAGATGATGACGACTGGCTTCTAAGTCAAATTAGATTTCCAGGCGCTATCTTCTTGGAGTTCTTGATATCATTTTTCAGATGAAATGCACTAAAGTACATATATTACATTATACAGATAAATTTTTAACTTCATTTAAACAATGTATACTGTTATTAAACGTGTGGACAGTGGTACCAATGAACTGGCGCCCCCCAGTTAAGAGATTGTTCCTGCCTCTCGCTGTATGCTTGCTGGGACTGGTGCGATCCTGGATCGATAGATGGATGGAATAATTAAACAAGTACAGTAATCCCTTGCTGTATCGCGCTTCGCCTTTCGCGGCTTCACTCTATCGCGGATTTTATATGTAAGCATATTTAAATATATATCGCGGATTTTTTGCTGGTTCGCGGATTTCTGCGGACAATGGGTCTTTTAATTTCTGGTACATGCTTCCTCAGTTGGTTTGCCCAGTTGATTTCATACAAGGGACGCTATTGGCAGATGGCTGAGAAGCTACCCAGCTTACTTTTCTCTCTCTGTCTCTCTCTCTCTCTCTTGCGCCGACTTTCTCTGATCCTGACGTAGGGGGATTGAGCAGGGGGGCTGTTCGCACACCTAGACGATACGGACGCTCGTCTAAAAATGCTGAAAGATTATCTTCACGTTGCTACCTTCTGTGCAGCTGCTTCGTGAAGCGACATGCTGCACGGTGCTTCGCATACTTAAAAGCACAAAGGGCACGTATTGATTTTCGATTGTTTGTTTTTCTCTGTCTCTCTCTCTATCTCTCTCTCTTTCTCTGCTCCTGACAGAGGGGGTGTGAGCTGCCACCTTCAACAGCTTTGTGCCGCGGTGCTTCGCATACTTAAAAGCCAAACAGCCCTATTGATTTGTTTGCTTTTCTCTATCTCTCTGACATTATCTGCTCCTGACGCGCACTCCTTTGAAGAGGAAGATATGTTTGCATTCTTTTAATTGTGAGACGGAACTGTCATCTCTGTAATGTCATGGAGCACAGTTTAAACTTTTGAAAAAGAGACAAATGTTTGTTTGCAGTGTTTGAATAACGTTCCTGTCTCTCTACAACCTCCTGTGTTTCTGCGAAAATCTGTGACCCAAGCATGACAATATAAAAATAACCATATAAACATATGGTTTCTACTTCGCGGATTTTCTTATTTCGCGGGTGGCTCTGGAACGCAACCCCCGCGATGGAGGAGGGATTACTGTACTACAAAGATATTGCAATGTTCCTTAAATGTTTTGAAGAATCGGCACTCTAAGCTTACAGATGGCATGACATTTATTAAAGAGCTGATTATGTGGCGATTGGTTACTTGGAGAAAGGAAGGACAGGAATTGGGGGTTAGTATGTTTGAAACAGACAGTACTGCTGCAATAAGTTATTTCATCGAGGATCAAGCAGAAAGCATCTTGCAGGGGACAGGAACATTTCTGGACCATGGCGCACTGTGGCGCCATGTTTAATAAATGCTTTAATTCATTTCATCATAAAATAACAACAAGTATACATCTTAGCATTTAAATTGTTCAGAGAGGTGTAATATGAATATAATGTGTTGTGTCCTGTAGGCGTAAGAGAAAGCCCATTTAAGAAACAAGTAGAGATACACACACACAGAGCACATTGAACACATAGAATATGAAGCATTTAATGTGCTACAATAGTTATGATGGGATTTGAACAATTATGAAATCAAAAGATTAGATTAAGTATGATGTTCTACTTTAATGACAAAATAAGCTACGTGATTATAGTGGAAATTTCGAGATTAAAGTTGACATTTCAAGCATTTTTTTTCCACTGTGTCCCTATTTTTTTTCCTTTTCTCTGTACCCTAATAAGCTTCCATATGACACTCAGATGGTGGGCTACGACTCGCCTTTTCATGGCGACTTTGATAGCTGACCACTTCTTTTTAATTTTGGGCACTGTGTGACTTTCTAAATTTGAACTTTCAATCAATTTCCTTTTGTTGTTTATACAGCTGCTTAAACCAACAAACAGTACGTTTTTCCTTGCCTCCACTTGGTATTTGCTAATATTTTTCTTTTTTCCCGTGCTTTTGCCATTGTCTTTTTACAGAATGCTGAACTTAAGGGAATATTTACATTGATTTGCATATTCAAAGAGGCATAATTCTGGGAGGGGCAGCAGGCGCGTGCACAAGCGTTACATTTCATGCAGACCAGGATTTAAGTAGCAGAAGTGCATGGAAGTTGGCTTACGCAGTTTTCTGCATCTGAACTTTTTTAGTGTATGCACACATTATGACTTTTGTCCATACACCAAGGTTTAGTGTGAATTCTATGCACAGCATTATGCATGAGGCCCCAGGAGTTTGTACAATTAAACAGTTGACTGTTTTTTAACATAGTATGTTAAAGCACCAATGCGGGGGAAATCTGTCTAGCTTTAGCATTTTATAATACCAAGGATAGAATTGAGGGTTCAGAAGTGATTGAACCATTATGGTAAAGTGGCCATATAATGCAGTTCTCAGTGTTTTGGAAGAGTATGGATGCAATGACTAAAACAGTTAAATTTAACTTTGGAAGGGCAATTTTTGAGCAGTTGTGGCCAAATCTAAGAAATGTGGAGATAGTCAAGGAACAGTAGAAAAGGTTTGAAAAAGGTTTAATATATATTGCAAGACAGGTACATACAGATATTTGAAATTTATAGGAAATTAGAAAAAAAATCCTCAGTGGGTTAATAAAGAATTGAAAAAGAAGCTGCAAAGGAAAAAATAGCTATATACGGTGTGTAAGACCAATAACTCCATTTTGAATCATTGGGCATATGAGAACGTGAGGGCAATCATTAAGAATATTAGGTAGTCTAAAAGGCATTTACAGATGAATATAGAAGATGAGGTGAAATATGACCAAAAGAGATTCTTTCAGTATTTAGAAAGTAAAAAACAGTCAAGAAGGAGTTGAAGTGCATTAGGAATAATAAGGGTAACTAAAAAACACAGTAAAATAGCACATGCTGTAAATTTGCATTTTTCTGAGTGATCTGGAAACTGTGGAGGCAGAAGTACTACTTAAATAGGCTGAAATCAAACAAATCACCAGGACCATATAATATTTGCCCTTGAGTTCTTAAGGAGGTTAGCAAGTACATATATAAACCCTTGATGCATATTTTTAAAAAGTCACTGCTCAATGGGGAAATTCTTAAGGACTGAAAAATGGCCAATATTATCCCATTATATAAAAAGGGTGACTAGGCGGATCCAAGCAAATATAGGCCAGTAAGATTAACATGCATCACAGGTAAACTAATGGAAGTAATTATTAAGGATAAAACAGAGCAACATATGGCAAGTACAGAAGTTTTACTAAACAATCAGCATGGGTTTAAAACGAGGAGGTCATGTTTTATCAACATGTTAGAATTCTATAAGGAGGCAACAATAGGATATGATCAAAGTGGAGCCTATGATATTATTTAGAATGACTTTCAGAAAGCATTTGATAAGTTGCCACAGGTGAAGTTGGGCATTAAATTAAAAGAAGTGGAAGTTCAGGGTGATGCTCGTAAATGGGTGCAAAATTAGCTCACACAGGAACCAGAGGGTTATGGTGCAGGGAACCTTATCAAAATTGGATGATGTTAACAGTGGTATTCCACAGGGGTCAGTGCTAGGGCTGTTGCTATTTTTAATATATACAATCTATATATATGTAATTCTCTAAGCCACCGCCAGAGCGGGCAAGACACCCATGAAAGCACGCAGGAAGGAGCCACGCCCACACCCATGAAAGCACGCAGGAAGGAGCCACGCCCACCAACTCTAAGACCATTGGATATGACGAAAACTCGCAGAGCCACGCCCACCAACTCGGATGCGACGCCTCGGAAAACACGGCGTCATTTCTGTTTGTCTGTGCTACAGTCCACATGCAGCTCTGAGCCACGTTGACTTTTCGGTTACGACGCACGACTGCGTGCAACATCGCAAACTGTTTTACACGCTACATACAGCAATTCACATTCGCGACAAACATGCGTCTTCTTAGATGGTCCTGCAGGAACATGGAAAACGTTTTCCCGCCCACCAACACTCCTTATTCCCCGGCCCACGTCCACCCTCACTCTCACTCTCTAGGCATTCCCACTGCCTGCTCATGTGCCCAGACGCAACAACTCACCGACCACCACGTAAGTCACTTCGTCTGTGCTAGGAGTCCACATGCACCTCTGAGCCACATTGACTTTTCATTATTCTTTTCGGTTATGATGCACGCACCACCATCGCAAACTGTTTTACACGCCATGGTCTTAGAGTTGGTGGGCAGGTCTCCGTGAGTTGCTCTTGCAAGCGGGCACATGACCAGGCGGTGTGTGTGCTTTGAGAACGAGGGTGGACGTGGCAGGACCATGTAAGAAGAGGCATGTTTGTCGCGGATGTGAATTGCTGAATGCAGCGTCTAAAACAGTTTGCGAGGGGTATCCCATGAGATCCTTAAAACAATCCTTTAAAACTGAGGTTAAAACACAATGAAGGAAGCAGTCTTTAAAAACCAATAAGCCCTTTGCCTCTGTTTCATTAGCGTCTCACCTGCTTCACCGATGCAGGCCCTGCAACAGTCGAGACGCTCTCTCAGCAGCTGACCTTCTCTGTGCCTGACTCCACTATAGGCTGCAACAAAATTATGAAAGTACGGGTGCGTTTGTTTCACACAAGCTGTGTGTGTGGGTGGGTTGGTGTTAGTTAGTCAATTAGTTACTCGAAGGATTTCAAGATTTAATATGCACAAGCGGTAACACTGCAAAAGCAGCCCAAACCAGAAAAGACGGCTGGCAAAAAGTGGCCGACAAATTAAACGCGTGTGCATTGTACTTACTGAAAGAAGCGTTACGGATTTTGCAAATGTTCATTTTTTTCCCTCTGCTTAAAAAACATTTAAAAAGCGGCGTGATTATGCGGCGTATACTATGCCGCGGGTTGGTATGCAGCGTGTAAAACTGTTTGTTTGTCGCGGATAATTTGCCTTTTACTATTACACGAAGACAATTTCCTGTTAATACTTCGTTACATTGATATAGCGGTGTTCTCAGTATTCAAAGCACTATCCACACAGGGAGGAACCAGGAAGCGAAACCACAATCTTCCACAGTCTCCTTACTGCAAAGCAGCAGCACTACTACAGCGCCACAAGGCAGTTAAAGAATACACCGGGCTCGATTTTGTTTTCACTTCTGTTTACAGAGATCGGGTCGTAGATAGCATTGTTGCAATGTTACTTTTCTTGGTGGCTTATTACATTTCGGATGTTTCACATGTTCATTTTTTCCCCTGTGCTTAAAACACATTAAAAAAGTGTTTCTCAACTGAGATTCCGGAACATCTCAGTACGCAAGCTATATTAAGCGTCAACAACGAAGACTCGCTACACCTTATCCCTACCGACGAAGTAACTTTCACCAGTGTGGCCTTCTTCGTCACAGACGATCCCGCTTTCAGTCATGGACAATTATATGTTGCTCTCTCCAGAGGTCTATCTTTTCATTCACTCACAGTGGTATCCACAAACCCACCCCATTTGGACAACTGTGTCGTTCAGGAAGTGTTCACCCATCAATACATAATTATGCGGCGTATGCTACGCCGTGGGTTGGCTAGTGTAAATGAATTGGATAAGAATATAAGTAACAAGCTATTTACATTTACGGGGTATACCAAGCCAGGTTGACTGGCAGATAATCTGGAATCCATTGAATCATTACAGAGGGAAATGGATAGCAGAGTTGTGGCAAATTAAATTTAATTATCACTACTTGTAAAGTATTACATGTAGAAAGTAAAATGTTAGGTTTGAATCCACAAAGGAAGTTCTGGAAGTCTAAAGTACACCTTATGAAAATAATTTAGGAGTCGCAGTGAACTCAACACTATCATCTTCCAGACAGTGCTGAGAAACCAAGAAGGCGGCTAACAGAATGTTAAGTTATGTAGCATGATTTGTAAAGTACAAATCCAAGGTGGTCACGCTCAAGCTTTATAATGCACTAGTGAGGCCTCATCTGGAGTACGGTGTGCAGTTTTGGTCTCCAGGTTACAAAAGGAACATAGCAGTAGTAGAAAAAGTCCAGGGAAGTGTGACTAGGCTGATTCCAAGGTTTCAGGGGATGAATTATGAGGAAAGATTAAAAAGCAGAGACTTCTCAGTTTACGCAAAAGAAGATTAAGAGGAGACATAAATGAAGTACTTAAAATTATGAAGGGAATTACTGCAGTGGATCATTTTAAAATGAGTTAATCAAAAACACTGTGACATAGTTGGAAACTTGTTAAAGGTAAATTTCACGCAAAATTTAGGTGGTTTGTCTTTACACAGAGAGCAATAGACACATGGAATAAGCTACCAATTAGAGTGGCAGACAGTAAAACTTGAAAGATTCTTAAAACTAAATGTTTTTTAGAAGAATTAAGTGGATAGGACTGGTGAGCTTCGTTGGGATGAATGGCCAGTTCTCATCTAGATTGTTCTAAATATTCAAACAGTAGTCTGATTGTACCACTTAATGTGCACTGGAGGAAAAATATCCTATTCCAAGCTCAAATATGCCTCAGTGATTGCATTCAGCACTCAATTAAAAAAAAAACAAGATCTGTTATTAGCACCCATATATTAGGAGGCAAGATGCCTTTTATGTTCATTCAGTTTCAGCTTTTCTATTTCATATGCACAACAACATATTAATTTTAAGACATGACTATTTAAGTTTTCTTATTCAGACCAGATAACTTGTCATGGTATTTTTTTCACAGACTTGCAGAGGAGGTACACCAATGAAAAAGTGCAATGAAAAATTCACAGTAAAAAGGCTTGCAGCAACAAAAAAGCATAGCTAATGGGCTGCCCCTTTCGTCTTAGGCAGATGTGGTTGATAAAAATGCAGGAATTTAATTTACAAAAATGCTGAATTCCCTGTACATTAAAATATTATAGTTTTAAATTTTTTGCCTTGAGTTCAAATTCCATCTGCTTTTGAAAAACTCGTGAATATGTTTAACCATGTTGTATCACAAAAGAAAATTGGAAATGTGCTTTTCTTCTGTGTTTAATGAGTTAATTCTTTTATGAATTTCATTATTTCTGATTCGTATGTCACAAATGAACTGACCCCTTTATGGACAAGCTCAGAGTGTTGAAGCAGGAAGAGAGATAAATCCACTTATGTAGAGGGCTGCTAATAAGCATTTCTATTGATAAAGTGGAGCACCTGTGTGCACAATTATTCATTATTATGTGTAATTTGTTATTCAAAAAAAGCTTACAACCATGCTCACATTTTTAAGTGGATACACTTGCAAACAGTAAGTGATATATAGTCTAATTACAACAGTGAATATCAACAGCCAGCAAAAATTCCAGGTATCTTTCATTAGCATATCCCACATGCACAATGTTGACACTGTCTTCTTTTCTTTCATTGCATCAGCATCATACTATGTGGCACTATTCTTCTTGGAACAAGGGGATGTTGTGACATGAGCAGCTTTTCCAAATCATCTTGCTGCTGGACATAAAACCGTTTCAGTTTATAAAAAAAATAGACCTATACTTAAAGGAAAGCAGCACTGATTACAAACACTTTTCAATTCGGTAGTCCACATATATCTTGGAGTATGTGCACAGCTCCTGAACACAAAATGGTGGCACCGTGTCCACACTTTATTGATGTTTGCCTTCTTGACCATCTCGTGTTGCCTTTTTCAGTAGGGTGGCAGCTCCAATCTCATTTTATGTATAGTTGGGTACAGAGCAGGCCAGTCTTTTTGGAAATTAACTTATCAGTCATGGAAAGTGGCGCTTTGTGCAGTTTTTTTTTTTTTTTGTTGGAGGTACATTGTCCCACTTGGCACTGGTCTGCACTTCCTCAGTTGTTGCTGCTGCCTTGACCATCTCTCATACTGCCTATCATTGAGAAGGTGACTACCATCTCATTTTGTTAACTGTACAAAACAGGTTTATGTTTTGGGCAAATATCTTGTTCATATTTGGTTTATATATATATATATTTCCTTTTTTACCCCATTAAACAAATATACCTGGGCAACGTTTGTACATCTTGTAGTTTTGTATGTGGATGAAATATTGGCTTTATGGTGTTGTTAGAGATATACCTGTAAACTAACTTACTATGTTATTGCGATCTTTGTGCTTTTTTCAATATACAAATCAAATTATATTTTAGGTATATACTATAGTTTAGTACACACTGTAAATAAAGACTTTGTAGCCTACATGCTGGAAGAACTGTTCCATTAAGAAACTAAAGTGTGTCCAAAGGTTAAAATAACAAGGGCCCATATTTATCAAGCATCTGAGAATTACTTCTTGTAATGGCACTAAACATCTGACTAGGATAAAAACTTATGATGTCTTGTAGATTTTAGATATGAATGTTGAGTCTTCAGCACAAAGATAATAATAATATTCAAAGAAGAAAAACGTAATAAGTAGGTCGCTGTGATTTGCTGCACATAATTGTTGCCACTTTGCAATATCATGAATAATACTGTAATGAACATCAAGATAGAAAGACTAAGACACACACACCGAATGAGGGATTCCAAAAAACAGATACTTTTTGTTTTAACCCCTTCACCGCCCTCTGCCGGATATATCCGGCACCGCTGTTTTAATGCTAACGCCATACTGCCGGAATTATCCGGCACATTTGCCTGTGGTTATATGAATGCCTGGCAAGTAGTATAACTGACGGTTTGGCGTGGGTATTATTACTACGTTGTATTTCGACAAGTCTGTGGTTGTTTTGGCCGGTCATGTGACGTGATTCGCATGTAACAGCTGTGAATATGGCGAAACGTAAACTGACTTCAAGTGAGGCTTTGCAGGCGATTTTGGACAGTTCTGATCATGATTGTAGCAGTTCTGAAGAAGATTTTAGTGACAGTGATGAGCAGCAACGTGCGCTGCATGATATTGTGAATGAAGACGCATCAGATGACGGCGCTGAGTGGGTGTATCCCCAGCATCTCAGCTGGGCTGCTGCCCGTGGTGAACTACCTTTTCTGCATTCGTTTGAGGGAACGTGTGGCTTTATTGTTGATGTAAACAATTACACTGCTGAGCAGTTTTATGAGCTGTTTGTGTCACCTGATTTGATCAGACATTTTGTTCATCAGACAAATCTGTATGCAGCACAGTTTATTGAGAAAAATCCCAATTTATCTCCACATTCCCGTGTTCGTGCTTGGTTTGACACTGATGAAAACGAAATGAAAAAATTCATTGGGATTTTGATGTTGATGGGAATAATCAGAAAACCAGATATTGAGATGTACTGGTCTACAGATCCTATGTATGCAACACCTATTTTTGCAGCTGTCATGACACGTAACCGATTCTCTTTGCTGCTGAAATTCTTTCATTTGAATGACAACAGAAACGAGCCAGATAAGAAAGATCCAAACCGCGACCACTTGTTCAAGCTACGTCCTTTGATTGATCATTTATTTGAAGCATTTCAGTTGCCCTACATGCCAGGACCGTCAGTTGCAGTTGATGAAAGTTTATTGTCGTGGAAGGGCCGCTTACAGTTTCGACAGTATCTACCATTGAAAAGGGCACGGTTTGGTATCAAGATGTTTTGCTTAGCTGAGAATTCAGGTTACATTTATAGATTTTGTGTATACACTGGCAACTTGCACAACATTTAGTGGTCAATACTGCTTGAATAAATGTAAAAAATGTAAAAAAAATGTAAAAAAGTAAAAAAACAAAAATTGTTCAGATTTCGCCTGGCTTGGGGAATATTTAGGGAGTTGGCGGTTAAAGGGTTAAACAAAGTATGATCCACAGCTGTACTTCCAGAAGAATCACCTTCGCATTGTTATGGCACATGGGAAATAACTCAAAGTAACTTTTACTTAAAATAACCATGGAAACTGCAGCACTGTTACTGTGGTGGCTGTAGCGGTGGCTCTGAGGTTAGGGATCTGCACTGGCAATCGGAATGTTGCCGGTTCGAATCCCATAAATGCCAAATGTGACTCTGCTGTTGGGTCCTTGAGCAAGGCCCTTAACCTGCAATTGCTGAGCGCTTTGAGTAGTGAGAAAAGCGCTATATAAATGCAAAGAATTATTAGTTACGTTCACTCTTGCACTGTCCTCAATTGTTTTCCAGAGTCACATGATGTGTGTGTCTCTCTCAGTGATTCCCTACTTACCTTCAATGCCCCTTGAGTCTCAGCCTGCCTTCATGAAGTTTCCCAGTTTTGTAAGGTGTAAAGTCAATGTTGCAGAAATTCATGGAATGCAGAGCTCAGATTACCTGTGTGACATTTCACTGTCATTCACCCATCCTGCCCAACTTATGAGCTCAGAATACCTGTGTGACATTTCACTGTTAATCACCCATCCTGCCCAACTTATGTGCAGGGTATTGTGCTGGCTACTACAATATAGTTTGCATCCAAGACCACCTGCATGTTATTACTGTGATATCATATGCTCTTCCACACTTGTGGCAATGATCTTTATGTGCATGTTGATTTGCATAAATGCAGCTTGCATTAACATTACCTCAGGTGGAGTGGGCAAATGTATAATCTGTATATTATGTAACGGGATGTAAAGGTATTCCAAGTTTGATGCAAAATTTGAGAAATGCTTCATTGTGACAAACCCAAATCACTGCTATTGCAAAAGCTGCCTCTTCCCATTGGCCAAAAAGCATAACATTACCCAACACTTTAATTTTAGCTCACAGCACATTGCTTCACCACATAGATGCATTGATCATGTATATTTTTACAAGTTCACTGTTGTCCAATAGTTCCAAAACATTCAGCCTTTCCTGGGAATGCGCATTTTTACCTCTGCTTGATTGTCACTTTGAGACAGCTCCAAGTGAATCAGGATAGCTTATGAGATTTTCTAAATCCTGGTAAAGTAAGGAGTAGTTTCCTAAATTATGAAAATTGGTAACATACTTTTACTCCTACTCCTAAGAGTAGGACCAAATTTGTGTCACTATGAGATTTCTGAGCCAGTTAGGACTGTTTTCCTACTCTGAGATGCTTGATAAATATGGACACAAATAGGGACAAGCAAATGTACTTTACATACGTACAAGATAACATTTTACCACAAAATGTAATGGGGCCCTAGGCAGTAAACTGTAGATTACAGAATTCTTAACTGTTATTATTTGAGTCTTAAAAAGTTGGGGATCAACACAAACTAAAGATTAATTGTGCTTGATGAAGGATCAACCAGATGACTCAAAGAAATAAAGCTAATCGGTACATTTTTTGTGAATAGTTAATTAGAGCTAATGGTCAATATAGTTAATTGAGAAAGGCAATACTAATGTACTAATTGGTAAGTAGACAGGCCTGTCAATTGGTAGTAAGAGCTAATAGACAATGTCTGATTGCTCAACTTTGAACACAAAATCTTATGTATAACAATTAATTGCATTTTTATCATTTCATAAGCATATCAGCTACATTAAATATATAGCTGCAATTAATTTAAGAAAGTAACTGAACTACAAACTAAAAGCCTGACAGCGGAGCAACTTTTACACTGGCGACAAACCTAAGAAACAATTTCTTCAAATGCATAAGAGGACCAACAGCAGGTCAGTGTCTGTCCACTTGTTTATTGGCAAAGGCAGTGACAGCACAAATATACCTGAGACTGAAAATTCTGGCTTAAACATCTGGTCCCTAAAAAAGCTAGCGAATCTGTTGTATGGCAGTACTTTGGCTTTAAACAGGAAGACCATTTACAAACTAAGATATTGTGTAAATCATACTGAGTAGACGTAGCTTATTTGAGGGGGAACACAGCAAACCTGTTCCACCATTCAAAAAATAATTAAAAAGAGTAGTATGAAGAGTGCTGTTCACAAAAATGTGCAAGCAGCACGGCCAGACTGAAGACAAAATCTGAACAACCTCTAAAGCACCCATCGATTTGCCAGAGTTTTGAATGTGTGTTACCATATGAGCCTGGGAGCCGATGTCAAAAAGAAATAATGCAAGACATTATATATTACCTGTGTAAAGACATGGTGCGCCAATACTGTCCAAAAAAAAGGTTTGTGTACCTCACAAACTTGATAAACAATACCAGATTCCATCTAAAGTGACCATCCTAGAGATGTATGAGCAGTGTTGCAAACGGGTCCTGGAAGAGCTGACAGATGTGGAATTTTTCATGTATTCGACTGATCTTTGGTCAAGCAGGACAACAGAGCCCTCCAAAAACCTGACGATTCATTTCATCAACCGTGATTTTAAAATAAAGTTTCGGTGTTTATGGGCATTCTACTTCCCCGAAGAACACAGTGGGGAAAAATAGCTATGGAATTACGGGAGGCTTGGGTAGCGCTTGTTAAACACTAGAATTACCAAAGCGTACAAAAAAAAACTTGTAACTCTAGCCCACCTTAAATCCCTTTGCACCTCTCCATCAGCGTCTTTTGTCTTGTAAATGTGTCAATCACCACAAGCAGTAAGCAGCCTGCTATACCATCCCCACCACTGCTGCAGAAAGGGCAAAAAGTTTTCCCAACTCAAGCCTTGATTGGCTTGGAGTGAAGTGCTGGAGTTTTAGAGGGTAAAAAATATATATTATTTGGAACACATGCATTTCATATCTGCTCTGTGTCTACAACAATCTATGCATACACATTGTTAAAACAAACATTTTTCATGTTTTAGTAATAAATGACAAAATGTGGACATGAACTGTATAATGTGAGAAGCTTGATGTCCAAATATCAAATAAACACTGACGCTGTTAATTAGGGTTAGATCGGGGATTTTGGGGATTGGTTGGGTGGGGTTACTGAAAATGACAGAGAATAAAACTAAAAAAAAGCTAACTTTTACAAGTACCATACATTCACACCCGATCTAACGACGTTTGTTTTCAAACAATATTTTTTGCTTTCAAACAATATTGCATTAGTGCGATGATGTTCTCTGATTGGTAATATTCAGGTCATAAAATGATTTCTTCAAAATGTCACATATACTTGTCTCTTTCTTTTTTTCCCCCGATGCTGCATTGATATCATGCACCTGAAGGCATGAGCTTATTCAGTGTGAGCAGGAGCACACAGGTTTCCAGTTGCTGTGTGCTACAACATGCTTGACCTGGTGGCGATGAAAGAACATGTAGTGTACAAGGCATGCACGGGTCCACTGAGAAAAGAAGAGTGTTCTTGGCTCACCTTGCAGAGGAACTTCGTTGTCGCTTCTTACAAGAAAAGGTGACGGATAAAGAAAAAGAGGATGCAACATCGACAAGCTTCTGTTCCAAGACCACCGCTTCCCCCAGGAAAGCAAACTCAGTGTCAGGTGCCCCTTCAATGTAATAGGAACCACAGCATAGAGAGAAGTGTGTACACTGTAACAGGTACATGTCGTAAACATAGGAAGCATGGTCCTTGGGTGTGTGGGAACTTAACATTTGAATTTGATGATTGCACATAGCGCGGAACTGACCTCTCTGTACTATTCTTTCTTCTGCATGCCCTGGAGTATAAAAGAAACACCACCATCCACCAAAATGTGGAGACTGGGAAAGATGGAGGGAAAAAAAAAAAACACGGTCACTGATTGCAACCGCAAAAAGGTATGCAAATGAATATGAATAATATGCATAATGTTGCATCAGTGCCACAATGTTTTCCAAAATGTACTATACAGGTCATAAAATGTATTATTCCAAATATCACATATACCTATGTCTCTGTTTTTTTGTCAGAGAGGCTTTGACATCATGGACCATAAGGTGTGAGGAACACTCAATAAAACTGAATAAAAAAAAACATTAAGTGACAATGAGATACCAGGAAGGCATGATACACCAGCATTTGTGTCAGCTTTTATCCCTCCAGATAAGAGAATTTCCAGTTCCATTGTCTCAAAACACCACTCACATCTACCGTTATTCCCAGTTTCAAATAAAAACTAACAGCGTCAGATTTGGGCCGATTAGGGGGGTGTTATATCGTGATCGTAACTGAGAGAATAAAAGTGAAAAAAAAAAAAAGCCAAGTTTTACAAGTACTATAAATTTACACCGGCTGTTACAGACACAAATCAAATGTGCTGTATGTTTTTATTGTATAATATTAAACAATAAGAGCAGCTCACTACCTAAAATGGTAAATTTGCGAGGGAGCCAGAATTGAACCAGCAGCCTCTTGATTAAAAGTCAGTAGTTCTTACCGCTACACCACGAATGCTGTCGTATTATACTTGCACCTTTTGTGAAAGACTTCAGGACTTCAGGCTTCACACATTATATGCTTCATGTCTACATTTTATCATTTATTACTAAAACATGAAAAACGTTTGTTTTAACGATGTGTTTACATAGGTTGTTGTTGACACGGAACACACATGAAATGCCTGTGTTCCAAATAATGATACATTACTTACCCTCTAAAATTCCAGTACTTCACTCCAAGATAACCAAGGCTTGAGCTAGGAGAACTTTTTGCCCTTTCTGCGGCGGTGGGGGGTGTTATAGCAGGCTGCTTGTGTTGATCGACATGTTTACAAGACAAAAGACGCTGATGGAAAGGTGCAAAGGGATTTAAGTTGGGCCAGATTTACATGTTTTTTCGTAGGCTTTGGTAAATCTAGTTTTAAGCCAAGATGGGTGTTTTGCCACGGACAATACAAAAAATATGATCAAAGGTATTGAAGTAAATGACTGTCCCATACTTCGGTGTTTTGGACACAGACTACACCATGTTATCAGTGTTTATTTTATTTCAGAGTTTTAACTGGCTAGTAAAACAGAGTAATCTGTAGTTAAAAGGTTTGCTGTTCTGCTATGCCTTTATCTTCTAACATTTACAGCATTTGGCAGATACTTTAAGTCTGATGCGAGTGCCATGTAGTCATCTAGATTTCAAGTGGCAAACAGAGCAGAGCTACTAAAAAAAACTGGATTCTTGAGCTAAGGTAAAACAAAAGTAATAGATATTTTTATGTATTTATTTTTTTAATGGTTTTCCCAAAGTGGACTACTGACTGTAGTGTGATGTTGTGGGCAATGGCTAGATTGTTATTAAGATTTGTTGCAATCTGATTTGATAATTTTACTTATTTAAAATGCAGTGTTATACACTAGGTGCAAATGTAAATCAACCTTTCCACTGTAACTTGTAGAACCACCCTGTATGCAGCATTTAAATAAAGTATAGTTAGCGTACAGCTCATTTTCCTCAGTGTTAATAAAGCTTGCAAATGTTGTTTTGGTTTGTGTAAATGTAACTTCAATTAGGACTGAAACTTACTCTCTTTTTCTTCCCTGCTTCTAGCATTTTCACAAAATACTGTTCAAGGTGACACGCGCATTGATTGTGCTGCAGGGATGTGCAGGAAGCTGGTGGGACCTGTCTCCCAAAGTTGGGGGGGGAAAAAAAAAAAAAAAAAAAAAAAGGAGGTACTGAAGACTGCACAGTGGGAATTAAACTCACCTGACCACAGTTTGATTGCACAGTGCTGAACCAAATGGGGCATAAGGCAGAAAATGGATGAACACATCCTAGAGCAACAGCGAGCACTGTCACAAGTCCTCTCTGATGACAGAAAGACACAGCACCTAGTTCCAACATGGCAGGACATAGAGGCCCATGAGTCGGTGAATAAGACACTGAATGCACTCATAAATTTACAGAGGCATTGTCCAGACAGGACTATGTTAGTATTTTATGTGCAACCAGTACTTCACCTGTTGAAGACGAAAACACTTGCAACACATGAGGAGGATACTGATTTGACCCGCTCAATCAAAATAAGTGTATGGAAGTACATGAAGAGAAAATACAAGGACTCCCCACAGCCCAGACTGTGCTGGATACTTCTACTTTCCTCGATCCACGATGTAAGGCAACCTATATATGCCCTGAAACTCTCACAGACATCAAGACAGTTATTGTCTGAGAGAACAATGACAAAAAAAGGTTATTTTGTATTTAGAATGATTAATGAGTGAAACACTTCAAATAACTCACATTTACTTAAAAATATTTACATGCTCAACTCATCTCTCTCTCTTACAGGAGCACCGGCCTGCTGCTATTTGCCCCACGTATAGCAGGTTCAGGGTCTGGGCCTTGGCAGAGCCACAAAGTCACAACCCACCACAGCAAGAAGAGGCCAAAGATGGTGTCTTGTATGAATCAGTTGTGACCAAACCTTCCCCTGCAGATGCTGTTGAAGCTGAACTTAATAGCTACTAACTATCTAACTCCCACAGTTGACTGTGGGGGAAAACCTTTGCCTTGGGGGAAATCCACCAGGTTAACATTCCATATTTAAGCAAGCTGGCCAGGATGTATCTGTGTGTGCACTTTCTGAAAGACTTTTTACTGCATTAGGGAATGTTGTGACATGTCAGGGTTTTTCTTTATTGGTGGTTCTTAGAAATTTTTTTTTAAATAAAAGATTTTATACTGTTATGTCACTGCTTCTGACACAACCATAATTTAAAGAGAGGCCAAGTGGAATTAAGAGGTGTTAAAGATTAAAAGCTGACTTACAAAATTTCTCTGGTGTGTTCCTGAGTTTTACATGCTCTTATTTATGACATTTTCATATTCTTAAGAATTTGCAGGTCTTAAGTGAGATGTAACTAGTGCTGGGCGGTATACCGGTTCATACCAAAAACTGTTTTTTATTTTTTTTATGATATGGATTTTTCTTATACCGCAACACCGGTTTAAACTGCCTAAACGACGTTCGGAACGTGGCACAGCGGGAAACTGTTTAAGTGGGGACCTTTTTCACTGCTACACCGCTAAACACAGATTTGTTGCACTAGAGCTCTTTTTCACTGCTACACCACCAAATAGTGGGCGGTAGCATAGGTATGCCGCACGGTGAAAATGGACAGAGAGCATTCCGAAACTGAACTACAAGTAAAGTTGAACATGTGATGAACAGAAGAACTTTTGCCGAAAAAAAGGAGTCACATCCGTCACCTGTGTAAATACTGTTTCTATACTACTGGACAATACTGCAAGCCAAGTTGTACTTGTTTTTGTACTTGCTAATGTATGTTTTGCTTGTATTCATTCTGCGATGTGCTATCGACTCGTTCAGAGATGGGCGCAACTCTGAATGGATGGCATAATTAAACATGTATAACGAAGATATTTTTAAAGTTCTGAACACTCCGTCGGCTAAGTTAATAACTAGTTTTAATTTCACAAAGACGTTTATCGTATGGTGATTGGTAATTATCGTGTGCTTTTGGTAGAGAGCAGGAATATCATGAAGTGAATAGATTCTGTGCGGTGATTGCTGCAGGCGCCTGCTCTTAGTTCGGAGGAAGTCAGTTTAAGAAGCGTAGTGATTAACGACTGGGTCGGGGAACACTTAACACAAAGTGTTTGATGCGCTGCATTAACTTGTGACGGGGTTTGAGAAAATCTAGTAAATTAAACATTGATTTTAGGATGAAGTTTAGTTTACAACATTCTACTTTAATTATAAAATAAACTGAGAATAAAGTGGAAATGTTGACTTTAATCTTGACATAGTCAATATGTCGAATTTATTCTCGACATATAGTTTGTTTTTTTCTTCCGTGTCCATATTTTTTTTTCTTCACAGTGGCCCTAATGCGCTTCCATAGGGCTATACCACAAACAGCATTATAAATGCAAGTTGCAGTTTTTATCATTTATGTATATAGCTTACCTTGAAGCAAGGTCTATATTAATGCAGTTTGCCTAAATGATGGTACAGTTGGTAAGATGTCATCACCAAGATTGCACTTGTTTTATTTTATTTTAATTTGGTGAATACTGTGTAATGCACCTGGGCTTGAAGCCTTGAAGTAATGGTGCAACTATCAGTAATACTATTATGTATTTTATTGTTATTATTTATTTGTTTAAATATTATGCAGTTTAATGATGGTAAAATTGTTTAAAAAGTTACTTTAACGTGTCAGTGGACAGAGATTGTTAACATTAACAGAAAGTGTAGTTGGTTTACAAAAAATATTTACTATTTATTCCTTTTCTAAGACGTGTTCAGTGCAATCCAACTTTTGACAAACACCTCTGGATATTTTACTAAGTCTAAATGCCTCTTTGGATGGTTGAAAATATGTTGTCAAAATCATAGTTTAAGCTTTTGCAAAATTTGTTCAATTAAAGGTTCTATATTTTGACTGCATCTGTCATGCAATGTGATTCCTTCTCTTTAGTGCCACCCCCTTGAAAACTATCACTTTATGGGGCCATGCAAACCTGGATTAATACTTGTGTGCACATTAAAATGTCTTTTTGTACGATGTACAATTCTCATAACAATCTAATAGGTTATTCTTAGCCAGTCTACTGCAATAATTGCAGTGGAAAATGTGGTTAACATCCACTCATGCATGGGGAAAAAAATACCGTCTAATACCGTGAAACCAGCAGAATTTAGAAAAATACCGTGATATAGAATTTTGGTCATACCGCCCACCTCTAGATGTAACCCAATTATTTGTTAGATTTTCACTATTGCTAGAAACACCTTTTTACAGAATTGTTTTTGTAAATGTTTTGAAGCGCATATTACTTTTTGCTCTAAACATTCCTTTACTTTTTGAGATTATTAATTATTAACTTTAATTTTACTGTTTTAATAAACATATACAGCTAACAATCTGAATTTATCATTTGCATTGGCAGCATGTACAACTGGTCATACTGCACAATTCACAACTTTAATCTCAGATTTACTGCACTATTTATTATTATTGCATCATCATCAGGTTTATCATTCATCAAAACCTTAGTAGAATTTGTTGAAATGATAAGAAAATAGTATAGTTAAGTCACTTAATTTGAAGCCTTTCCTGTAGACAGATAGAATCCCCAGCAGTCTACACCTAGGTTCATATCTCCGACTCCTCTAAAAATGGGCATGCAAGCCAAAGACTTCCTGAAATACTGTAAGACGATTGTACTATCCTATAGGCTTCCTCTGTTGTTCTGTTTATCGAAGTAAATGCAGAATTCAAATGCAAGTTAAATATATTTTTCCTGTTCTATTATAATTTCTTTGTCTTAGTATCTTCAGTCTTGAGAATAACTACAACTTAAAAATAAAACATTCCCAGGGTGCATGCACCTTCCTGCTAGATAGACATAGTTAAGGCGTTGGTGGGGGGAGAATAGGTAGGGTCAGGTAACAATCATCAATTAGGATTTCAACAGGAAAAAAAAAGTATTAATATGCAGAGAACATTTTTTGAATTTTTGTGAAAGGAAATATGGCTGCGTGTCTGTGCGTTTAAATCTCTCAAGTTTTTAAAAATAATATAAACAGCAGCTAATCCACTGCTCAGAAATTCACAACAATTTGGCAAACAAATTCACGTCTCTGAAATACTTATGTATTTTCAATTCAATCTAAAAGCTTAGACTGAGTTTCTAAATTTCAAAACCACTGAAATGCACAGCTGTGATATTACATCTTTGATATATTTATGTAAATTCACACAGCAGCCTTTCTCCATATTTGCAACCTGGGTACAGTCGCATGCTAGCGAAATCTGATTTTTGGTCACTTCAGTTTAGTACAGTGGACCCTTGACTTACGAACTTAATTCGTTTGCGAGGGCTGGTTGTAACTCAAGTTGGTTGTAAGTCAAGACTATTTTTCCCATAAGAAATAATGGAAATACCCATAATGCGTTCCGAACCTCCCACTGCAACACTTACTTAACCTTTTCATAATAAAAAAGGGTTGTATAATGTGCATAATTTACCAAAACACCAATAATTTTTCTAATGTACTAACCAAAAAGTTATAAAAGTGCCTAGCCTACCAGAAACAACAATTTCATACTGTACTCACCATTTAATTTGACATCTTTGGGCTGCAGGAAGGGAGGAGGAGGAGAATGAAACTGAAGGTTTTTTAAAGGCTTTCTTTAACTTGCGCTCAGGCGTTTGCAATCATTTCAATAGCTTCTTTTGCGTTAATATTAATCTCCTCCTGCCTACAAGTTATTCTGACGAGAATTTTTCTCAGCATTTCCTTGCGATAATACACTTTCAAGGTGCGAATGATGCCCAAATCTAATGGCTGAAGTGCTGCCGTGCACTCAATGGGAACGACACACTGAAGTGCGTCCTGAAACGCGATTGCCGCGTCTGTGGAAGCTTGTTTGTCCATTGCCGGGCAGGGTAACAACAGACTCATAGCGCTGCAGTGAAGCGACACAGAAGCAAATCATGAAAGATCGGGGTCGCGCTCTAAGTCCCTGTCTTGCTCCCCAAAACACGAGGTTGAGTCTCAGTACTTTAGCAAAACCAACTTTATTCAGCTTGAAACAGGAACGGAAAACTTATTTAATGTAGCGTGATCTGCCAGTCTGCTGTACACAGACACAGCAGATCAGTGATCAAGTTACCTGTTACCTGCATTTACAATGTTCCTTGCATATCACCCATCGATATCTTTTCTGTTTGCTTTGGCTGAGAGACTCAGCACAGCTTTGAGCCGGCTGTTGCCCCAGCAACAGATAAACAGTCTTCCATAGACGCGGAGTTTGGACTTCGGGTCGCTCTTCGGCGTGTCGTCTAGTTGGGGGAAATAAAAAAAGGCAAAAAAAAAAAAACTACGAGGAAAGTCAGAAGAAAGAAAAAAAATTTAGTGTTTCTGTTTGGGGGGGTTGTTGTGCACAACTGAGCTATGGAACAGAATTAACTGCTCTGTGAATGATTCATTCAAGCATTTCAAGGTCTTTAGGGCACTTCATTGTAATGAAAGTATCTGCTGAATGTACTTTGTAGTAATGAGACTTCTATAGACTCGCATCATATGGGGAAGCTGTCGGGACCATAAAAACACTTCGCTGCAATGAAAATTTCATTGTAAAGATATTCGTTGTAACAGAATTTTACCTGTATATAGATAAATCACTGCACTGACCGAAATTACGTCCACAAACACATGTATCTGGGCTCCGACGAATGCTTACTAATGCTCTCAGCTGTTCGTTGACAATCGCGCAAGTGGATACACGTGACCGCATTCAGGTCGTAACGCAAGATGTTGGTCGTAAATCAAAATAAAAATTTTGGTCATAAATCAAGTTGTTCGTATGTCAGGCCGGTCGTATAACAAGGGTCGACTGTATTTTCTGTTCAAGACTGACCTGAAGTTCATATAAATAACATTAAAAATACCATGACAATAAGCATTTGTATCTATGCATCTTCACAGTACCATGTCTAGGACTACAACGGAAATGCAATCCATCTGACGAAAGATTTGGCATTTTCAGTGCAGCGAATAAGAAATACATTTCTGAACACAGCAAGGATAAAATAACCTGGATTACTGAGTAGTTTAACAGCCTAATAATGGGTTTAATTGAATGGATAATTTGAAGATCACAGCTACAAAAGGTATACTAGTGCCCAAAAAAAAAAAAAAAATAGGGGAGACAAGCACAATAGAACACCGTCTTTTACGCACAATCCACTAAGGAATAGAAAGCTGTTGAAGAGCATTACAGGCATTTTCATTACATTAGAAATTATTATTTTTTGTTTATTTTTTCTGTGCATGACTTTGACTATGATAACAGAGGTTTCCCTGAGTACCTTTAATAGTTAAAGTGCAATTGATTTCAACATGGGAAACACTGTATCCTTAATATTAGAAAAGCTGTAGGGAAGCCACATTCCATTTAATATGAGAATTGCATTCTTACATCTATGTGTCTCACAGTGTTCTTAAAAAAGTTAAAATTCAATTCTGAACACAAAACTGTACAATTTACATTTTTTAAATTTAACCTTCCCATACTTAGATATATGAAAATACAATTTGAGCTTGCCAGTACAGCTAATTAATTGGCATATAAAGCATTGTTACTTAGGCTAAGAATGTACAAATAAATGGTTTCGTACCGTGTACACTGCTAACAATGCAAGCTGATTGTATGGACGTCCATTTTTTGGAGCAATCTGCTGTGCCTTGAGGTACCAACTAGAATTAAAAAAGTGGTGTTAACCAGTCAGAAAGTCTTTATGTGGAATCAATAATCAAAGGAAAATACTACTCTAAACTGAAAACAGCAGAACTTGCTAAAATGGTAAAAGTAAATCTGATAAACACACACTTCTTTAAAGAAACATACATAAACATGTAGCATATGCATTAGTAAAAAAAAAATGTTTTGTTTGTTATATTATTTTAACTTGTATTTAGAAATATTTGTGATTTATACAGCCGTATTAAACAGTGTTTTCTATCTTAGGACAAGTGAGGTTTTGGTTACCTGCGTGCTTTTCCATAGTTTGCAGTGTCACTTGTCTGCTCCCGGTACCTTGCAATGTCCCCCAGGCAAATCATACATCTCTGAGCACTGATAAGTGCAAATTTCACCTAAATTAAAATAGATAACATTAAATGTACAGGTACATATATTTCTGGAGTAATCTAACATTACAATAACATTAAAGGGCAGTAAAACAACATTAAAGTACATCCCACATAACTTTCTCACCAATAAGTCAAACTGAACACTAGAATTAACTTCAATCTACATATGACACTAATTGTTTTTATTATAAACTGTACCATATTAAATATTGCACAATCTTGCATATCACAAAGTGTACTGTTACCCTTAATTTGAGTTCCTATTTATAAATTTTTTGAAATTCTGTATGACATCCAGGGAATTTGACATACAGGCCAGCCACAGGTTAGAAGCAAGTTCTGTTCCACTCCTGCGGACATTTGACCTCCTAATTTCGTACGTTAGTCAGAACTTGCAGTGAAAATGTACATTAATATAAATATCTGCAAAAACACAATGCTTTAATACTTATTTAGCAGAAAATTTAAAAACTTCATAAATAACAGTGAAGCAATACTACTGTACTTTAAATAAACAAAACCCTTCATTTAAACTAAAATGAACCACTGGCATTGAATGTATCAAATATCACTGTATTAAGGTGTATACTAGGGAAAAACAGTTTTAGTTAGTGACTTGTTCACAGTATAATCCATAATGAGGGGCATGACAGCCTAGAGCAGTATTTCTTTTTATTCTGTTTCTAATCCTGCTTGCTTCACCCCTGGCTCCACCACCACCGTCTCTCCCCCAGTAAGGGAGAAAACACAGTGATTATAAAAGGAAATTAAAACCAAACAGTGGTCAGGGAGTCAGTGAGGATGAACAGCGTGCAATTAGAAACAGGATAAAAAGATTGTGTTGATCTTTTTGTTAGTATCCCAGAGAATAAAGAAGGTGGGCACATTATACCATGAACAAGTCTCATATGCTCATGAGCCGGTGACAGCCTCCTGCATCTCAAAAATGGCAGAGAAAAGAAAATTTGTGAATTTCCCCTTGGGATTAATAAAGTATCTATCTATCTAGAAACATTTTTTTTTTAGGTATATGTGTCTGAATGATTAGCTCTGCACTCAGGGCTGCCTGTTTCCTGCCCTGTGCCCAGAGCTACCAGCAAAGGAATTGTCCCCACCCCAGTAACACAGCACCTGAAGGAGCTGTATATACAGTGATCCCTCGCTATATCGCGCTTCGCCTTTCGCGGCTTCACTCTATCGCGGATTTTATATGTAAGCATATTTAAATATATATCGCAGATTTTTTGCTGGTTCGTGGATTTCTGAGGACAATGGGTCTTTTAATTTCTGGTACATGCTTCCTCAGTTGGTTTGCCCAGTTGATTTCATACAAGGGACGCTATTGGCAGATGGCTGAGAAGCTACCCAACTTACTTTCTCTCTCTCTCTCTCTTGCGCTGACGTAGGGGGGTGTGAGCAGGGGGGCTGTTCGCACACCTAGACGATAGGGACACTCGTCTAAAAATGCTGAAAGATTATCTTCACGTTGCTACCTTCTGTGTGCAGCTGCTTCTTGAAGCGACATGTTGCACTGTGCTTCACATACTTAAAAGCTCAAAGGGCACGTATTGATTTTTGACTTTGTTTTTCTCTGGCTCTCTCTCTGCTCCTGACAGGAGGGGGTGTGAGCTGCCGCCTTCAACAGCTTTGTACCGGCGGTGCTTCGCATACTTAAAACAAACAGCCCTATTGATTTGTTTGCTTTTCTCTCTCTGACGCGCACTCCGTTGAAGAGGAAGATATGTTTGCATTCTTTTAATTGTGAGACAGGACTGTCATCTCTGTCTTGTCATGGAGCACAGTTTAAACTTTTGAAAAAGAGACAAATGTTTGTTTGCAGTGTTTGAATAACGTTCCTGTCTCTCTACAACCTCCTGTGTTTCTGCACAAATCTGTGACCCAAACATGACAATATAAAAATAACCATATAAACATATGGTTTCTACTTCGCGGATTTTCTTATTTCGCGGGTGGCTCTGGAACGCAACCCCCGCGATGGAGGAGGGATTACTGTATATTTCTTTCCCTAAAAAATATGAAAATAAAGATATAACTGCAACTGAAATCGAGAGATTGTTTAGATGTAAGAGTGGTTAGGTGCTGAATGTTTCCAAAAATGGGACAATGTTATGCCAAACAGTGTAACTTTGCAATGCAGTGGAATATGACATCTAAACTTGGCACAATGACAGATAGAGCACAAAAGAAAATTGATTCCAGAGCTGTACATCATAAAATGTCTTGGTTATGTACTATAAAGTCCAGTTTTCTTTGAAGGAAACTCCCTAAAGCACCAAATGTTTTGTGTTGTATTTGGTTGATATTGCTGTAAACAAAGGTTTTAAATCATATAAATCCTTTCTTTTAAAATTGTAAGTGTTCTACTTGGTACTCTTTAACCATTTGCAGCTCCTTAATTACATAAACAGTGTAACAGTCTTATTTTTGGGTGTGTAATTTGGGTGCAATAATGTTAAAATCAATTTACAGCATAAGGTGCTAATGCTTTTCGGTTCACTGTGAGAAAGTAAACAGGTTTATTTCTACCAACAATGAAACTAACTAACTAACTAACTAACTAACTAACTAACTAACTAACTAACTAACTAACTAACTAACTAACTAACTAACTAACTAACTAACTAACTAACTAACTAACTAACTAACTAACTAACTAACTAACTAACTAACTAACTAACTAACTAACTAGATAGATAGATAGATAGATAGATAGATAGATAGATAGATAGATAGATAGATAGATAGATAGATAGATAGATAGATAGATAGATAGATAGATAGATAGATAGATAGATAGATAGATAGATAGAGATGTGTTTTTGTTGGTAGAAATAAACCTGTTTACTTTCTCACAATAATGCAATGAAGAACTATTTGCAACCCTCCCACCAGTCAATCCTTATTCTTTTTTTATTCAAAAAAAAAAAAGGTAAATTTCACTTTCAGCCTCCTGTATCAAAGTGATGGAAGTACACTGGAGCATTACGTGTTGATATGCCTCAAGCTCTGATCTGCTCCAACATTTAGTGTCCCACACAGAGCCAAATTTACCACAAGTGCTCTAAGCATCTCTATGTGCAAACATTATTTCAGGACTCAGTTCTTGAGTCATCGTGCTTTGTGCAGATTTGTGACCTGTTATAACATATTTTGAATGTACATGTGTGACTAGCTAATTAAGGCATTTGTTTTAAAAAATAAAGCATTTTGATGTATGAATATCACTTTAAAACATTAAAGCAATATTCGAATTAAATGATTTAACTGGAGAGAAAAAAATAAAATAAATCGCTCAGCCCTACTCTCAGCAGCTATACTACCTGAGATAACACAGCTGGGACATATACTTTGGATACTGGGATTTACAATCAATGGTTTCTACTGCTTGGTTAAATGATCAGCTGCCGATCAAGCTCCTTATCTGTGACTGAGCTTAATTACATGGCTTACATTTAGTGACACGCATACACAAAAGAACAAAATGGTTACAGCAATTCCACAGAAAACAAAATCTAAAAAATTTTCTTTGAATCTGAATTACAATTAATTTTCATCTAGCAACATACTTTTATTTTTTTAATTTTTATAAAAGTGAACTAGTTTTTCATTCACACATTTCAATAAAAGTAACTGACAGTGCACGCAGTAGCACAATAAATTCCAATATAGGTAATCACCTAGACTGGTGGTGTTGCCTCTGTGTGAATTGCCACTGCAAGTGGGAAGTGATATCATTAGCAAATCAAATGTCAGCATATGTGTCTCAATTATCAGTGGTGAATTATGCCTTTCCCTACTCCGTGAGATTCTGTACATTATCAAACTTTTATTTATACTTGTAGTTCAATTTAGTTATAGGATAATACTACTTCACTGTTATCTTATTACAAATTTTGAAACAGTTCTCTATAAAATAAGTAATAAAGTATTACATTTTTCGGCGAACTCACATTAACAGACAAGTTCCAACTTACATGCAATATCGGTTTACGAAGATTGACGGGAACAGAAATGTTTCGTGAATGCAGATTTGCCTATGTGTATATATAGCAGTACTAGTCAAAAATTTGAACTCAGTTTCTTCCCACACCCAAGAGACATGTAAGAAACTCAACAAGATTCTGTGGTCTAATGAGACCAAAATAGAGTCTGGAGAAACAACTACTCAACACATTCCATGTTGTCCAGTGCAGAGTATTTGGTTTTTAGCCAGTATACATGTAACACATTTTATATTTAAATACTTGTGTTTGTAGAAGTGTAATAATACACCAATATTTATCTTAAGGTTTAAAATAGCAATTAAGCATTACAAATTTAGCAGTGAAAAGAAAAATAAAAGAAATACTTATAGTCAAATGCTGGACAATACCATTTTAGTTTAGTGACAAATTGTCTCATGTAAAGAGTTTGTGAGGGGAAAAAACATGTATAGACACCACCTACAGAAGACAAAAAAAACTGACATTGCCAAATAAAGCAGATGTAATAAGTAAAGCAGGAGCTGAAAAGAGGTGACAGATTACTTTGTTTAACAGATCAGCTGTAAAAGAACAAATCAGTATATATCCTACACATTAAGGTTTCTTGGAACAGAAAAGGCTAAATGTCATTAGCATTCTCTCTCTCTCTCAAATAGTGGATATGTAAGCCTTCTGAAACTGACCTTCAGAAACTAAAATTCCACCTGCATAAAAAAACAGAAATCATACCGTCTTCCGCAGTGGACGGCTGCGGATGGCCATCCCATCCATGTAGTCATCCAACTTGAACTGAAATGTGGCTTGGAGCTTCTTCAGAAGAGAGTCAAAGAACATAGCACCCTGAAGAGAAGATTCATATTCAACACCAATGCATTTCTAAACAGCTATAAAAAAAAACAGTACATGCTGACACAGACTACAAAATGGTAGTGAAACATACATTAAGTTACATCTTAAAAGATCAGACTTCTTTGTTAAAGGAATTCTTCACCCCAAAATATTTTTATACTATGTTATTTGGCAAATGTTTTTAGTAAAAATTGAGAACGATGTTTAATCTCATCTTTTCATGGAGAAGAGAGATGAAAAAAAATTTGATAGAAGGGCAGCCTATGGTGGCTCATGCTGGAGTTGACAATGACCCATTTCTTAGTGGGGGGGGGGAGGTTTTATAGTCAGATAACACCACTTTTGAGTAAAGTTCAGAAAGTTGAAAAAGAGTTGTGTAGTGTAAATGTATTACAGTACACACTTAGCTTTACCTACAGAGAAGTATAGTACTGATAGCAATAGCAGGGACTGGGGATCTGATTAAACTAGAAGGAAAAATAGCGGAAAATACAAATATATAATTCAAGAAAATCTGATTCAGTCAGCAAACTGAAACTAAGAATAGGTGAAAGTTCAACAAAATAACTGGAGTGTCTCAAAGACAAAAGGATGAATGAACTGCAATGGCCTAGTCAAAGGTCTGCTATTAAATTAATTCAGAATCTATGGCACTATCTTAAAATTGCAGTACATAATCATTATTTAACTAACTTTAACACCCTGTAGCAAAACTGCTAAGTTATACACAAAGGGATAATAAATACAGATATTTTAATTATATATTTACAGAATACATATTCTATATGAAATGATGAATGAGACTTAAGTATAGAATGTCAGCTTTCATTTACGGGAGATGTTTTAAATTTATCATAAAGTAGCTGTCCCCTGCAGCTCAGCCCGTGTAGTAGTGAAACAGGACAAACTTTAAAAATCTAAATAAAAAAAAAATAATAATAATAATTTGTACTGAGAATTTAAATTGATAGCTTTCGTATCCGAGGGTCTCTTGATATACAATATTTTTGATTTTGCAAGATTCGGGGCAAGAATGTAGCTGTGATTTCTTTGCCAAAAATATAAAAAGTTGCCAATTTATCTCCAGCCAAGCGGAAGGTAGGTACGCTCCAACATCAAACATTGCCACTGTATCTGATCATATTAAGCTCAGACGGGAAAGCGTTCCCCACATGGGGAGAATAGCACGTAACAGAGAGATAGAGAGATAGATACTTTATTAATCACAAGGGGAAATTCACATACTCCAGCAGCACCTTACTAATACAAAAAAACAATATTAAAGATTGATAATAATGCAGGTAAAAAACAGACAATATCTTTGTATAATGTTAATGTCTACCCCCCCCCAGGGTGGAACTGAATAGTCGCATAGTTTGGGGGAGGAATGATCTTCTCAGTCTATCAGTGGAGCAGGACAGTGACAGCAGTCTGTCGCTGAAGCTGCTCTTCTGTCTGGAGATGACACTGTTTAGTGGATGCAGTGGATTTTCCATAATTGATAGGAGCCTGCTGAGCGCTCGTCGCTCTGCCACAGATGTCAAACTGTCCAGCGCTATGCCAACAATAGAGCCTGCCTTCCTCACCAGTTTGTCCAGGCGTGAGGCGTCTTTCTTCTTAATGCTGCCTCCCCAGCACACCATGGCATAGAAGAGGGCGCTCGCCACAACCGTCTGATAGAACATCTGCAGCATCTTATTGCAGATGTTGAAGGACACCAGCCTTCTAAGGAAGTATAACCTGCTCTGTCCTTTCTTGCACAGAGCATCAGTATTGGCAGTCCAGTCTAATTTATCATCCAGCTGCACTCCCAGGTATTTATAGGTCTGCACCATCTGCACACAGTCACCTCTGATGATCACGGGATCCATGAGGGGTCTGGGCCTCCTAAAATCCACCACCAGCTCCTTGGTTTTGCTGGTGTTCAGGAGTAGGTGGTTTGAGTCACACCATTTAACAAAGTCATTGATTAGGTCCCTATACTCCTCCTCCTGCCCACTCCTGATGCAGCCCACGATAGCAGTGTCATCAGCAAACTTTTGCACGTGGCAGGACTCTGAGTTGTATTGGAAGTCCGAAGTATATAGGCTGAACAGGACCGGAGAAAGTACAGTCCCTTGTGGCGCTCCTGTGTTTCTGTGGAGAAATGCTGATCTCTTTTGTCATTTGCATGCTATTGCTAATTAGGAGCAATTAAAAACCAAGACTACAGCTGTTTAAGACTAAAATAAGCAATAAGGGTTCAAAATCTAAACAAGCAAAACAACTAAAATGAAGCAGAAGTGTTACTTGAACAATAAGTGCTTCTTATTAAGCAGTTGGGTTGGAACAAAAACCTGCAGCCACTGCGTTCTGAACACTCCGTGGTCTAAGTTTATAACTAGTTTTAATTTCACAAAGACGCTTATCAAGGGAGCAGCACTACCGCGACACTACCATGCATGTTTAATACCTGCTTTAATACATTTCATCCTGAAAATATCAAGTATTTATCTTAGCATTCTAAATTTTCAGAGAGCAGGAATATCATGAAGTGAATGTATTCTGTGCGGTGATCGCTGCTGGCGCCTCGTCTTAGTGCGGAGGAAGTCAGTTTAAAGAAGTGCGCAGTGATTAACAATTGGGTCGGGGAACACAATACAAAGCATTTCATGTGCTACATTAACACGACGGGGTTTGAGAAAATCTAGTAAATTAAACATTGATTTTAGGATGAAGTTTAGTTTACGACATTCTACTTTAATTATAAAATAAACTATGAGAATAAAGTGGAAATGTAGAGTTTAATCTCGACGTAAATGGCGAGAATAAAGTGGAAATGTCGACTTTAATCTCAACATAAGCATTAAGATTAAAGTGGAAATGTCGAGAATAAAGTCAACATGTCGACTTTATTCTCGACAAATAGGTTTTTTTTTTTCTTCCCTGTGTCCTTATTTTTTTTTTCTTCACCATGGCCCTAATACGATTCTGTAAGGCTATACCACAAATAGCATTATAAATGCAAGTTGCAGTTTTATTATTTATGTATATAGCTTAGCTTGAAGTAAGGTCCATATTAATGCAATTTGCCTAAATGATGGTTCAGTTGATAAAGATGTCATCACCAAGTTGCACTTGTTTTATTTTATTTTTATTTGGTGAATACTGTGTAATGCACCTGGGCTTGAAGTCTTGAAGTAATACTATTATTACTGAAGTTGCACTACTATTTATTTTATTGTTATTGTTTATTAGTTTAAATACTAGGGGGCTTCGCCCCCTGCTTGCTTCACTCGCCAACCCCTGGTGTTGGGTAACCCGAAATACATTGATGTATGTATGAGATATATTGGAGTGTAAAGGTGTAGATGACAAACAAAGGAAGTAAAGAACCCATAGCATGGCACATTAGAAAGATTTATTGGAATATTTCTTTATACACAACATCTGTAGTAAAGATGGTGTGTTGTCCTTGAATGAGTTTTCCTTGGTATGGAGTATCTACAACTTTAACTTTAATGTCAGATGAACGCCGAACTCTTGAGAAGGCTACATAAAGTTGTTCATGTCCAAGTACAGGCTCAGAGAGGTATATGCCAACTCTGTCCATGGTTTGTCCTTGGGATTTGTTGATTGTCATGGCAAATGCAGGTTTAATGGGAAATTGGCGTCGTTTAAGTGTAAAAGGTAATTCCAGGTCAGAACTTGGAAGGTCAACTGTAGGAATCAAAACAGTATTGTTAGAATGTGATCCTGTAAGTACTTTTGTAGATGTAGCTAATGGGTGACTGTTTATGACTTCAGCGACGTTTCTCATTATCAGCTCTGTATATTGCTTGTTTTCAGGAAGGGTCATTCGTTGATAGATTGCGACATCTGAATCTAACACGTAGATTTGTGCATAGTTGCGTTCGTGATACGGTTCAGGATGCACTGTTCCAATCCGATGTAATACTTGTCCACATACGCGAAAGCAGTATGGGCCATTGCCAGCTGGTGGCCTGATATTTACCCCGGTAGATGCAAAAGCAAATGAACTATTGTAGGATCCAATGCAGTCCATAAAGTTTTTACTTTCGGGTACATTGTTAGTTAGAAACTTCCGTAGATATTCAGGAAAGTCATCTAAAGGAGGCAGTCTAAACTGACCCTTTTGACAACAACGTGTAAACTCATTAGTTGTAGTGCCAGTTGTTTCTTCAGGGAAGTTAAGTGAATGACAATGACAGCAAATGATGTTCATTAATCCTAATGAATGTTCATTAATAGTGGACTCATTACAGAATGCGTTGTCAGCTAATTGGCAGAATTGTTTAGCGGCTGTTTGTCGTTCCTTTCTTTGCTGTTTATGTATTGCCTCTGCTGTTTGAGAGTCGCGTTGTAGGCGCCTGCATTCATTAATTGTATTCAGGCGGGCTCGTTTCTGTATGTCTGTCAGTTGAGATGTTTCATTTTGGAGCTGTGACTCCTTTGGTTGCGTTGTTTGAGAAGCGCGTTGTAGGCGCCTGAGTTCATTGTTTTTATCCAGGCGGGGTCGTCTTTGTAGCCCCATTAGTCGAGCTCTTTCTTTTTGGAGCCGTGCCTGCTTTGCTTGCGGCATTTCTGACGCGCGTTGTAGGCGCCAGCGTTCATCCATTAGTTATCAGTTATCTATCGTTAGTAATATGGATAATTGCACTTACTGTTAATACGGAGCGTTTTGTGTGGTTGTACTGTTAATAATGCATCACTGTAATGTGATTCACATATGCTATATGGTTTGGACGTGTGAGGATGCCGAACGTTTAATACGGAGAGTTCGTTTATTCTTATTACCTGGACCATGCTGTGTAGTGTGGACGTTTAGTTCAGAAGCGCGTTGTAGGTGCCTGTGCCTTTCGTACTTTCTTGCGCCTTCCATACTATCTTTGTGGACCTTTGCGGACTCCGTACTGTCTTCCGTTTGACTCTTGTGTGCAGTGCAGAATCCTCTTTTCTATGTGGCGTTAGTTGAGCTATTTCGTTTTTGAGCCGTGACTCCTTCGTTCGCGGTGGATCAGACTTTGCTTGCGGTTTATGAGACGCGCGCTGTAGGCGCCTGCGCACTATGTCTCCTGCGTCCATCGCCGTGTACCTGGGTCCGTGCCTTCCGGGTTTACCATTCTCGGTTAGTAATATGGATTATGCAGTTTAATGATGGCAAAGTTGTTTAAAAAGTCACTTTTAACGTGTCAGTGGACAGAGATTGTTAACATTAATAGAAAGTGTACTTGGTTTACCAAAAAATATTTACTAATTATTCCTTTTCTAAGACATGTTCAGTGCAATACAACTTTTGATAAGCACCTCTGGATATTTTACTAAGTCTAAATGCCTCTTTGGATGGTTGAAAATATGTTGTCAGAATTTTTGTTTAAGTTGTTTGCAAAATTTGTTCAATAAAAAGGTTCTATATTTTGACTGCAACTGTCATGCAATGTGATTCCTTCTCTTCATTAGTGCCACCCCCTTGAAAACTATCACTTTATGGGGCCATGCAAACCTGCATTAATACTTGTGTGCACATTAAAATGTTTTTTTTGTACAATTCTCATGACAGTGGAATAGGTTATTTTTAGCCAGTCTACTGCAGTAATTGCAGTGGAAAATGTGGTTAACATACACTCATACATGGGGAAAAAAAATACCGTTGAATACCGTGAAACCGGTATAATTTTGAAAAATACCATGATATAGAATTTTGGTCATACCGCCCAGCACTACTCAGCAGCTATATTAAGACAGGCATGCGGGCTGTCCTGAAGAAAGATGGAAAATGATGATTTAACTAGAGATATTTTAAGTAACTAGAAAAGTCTGTGTGCCGCCTGAAACTACCTGTCAGCATTTGTCAGGTTATATGGTTGCCAGTGTTCACTTGTACTTTGCTTATTGTCATGAATATTATAAATAATACATTATTAAAAGTGTAACTTAACTCCTACTTGTCTTTTACTCTATGTAATTGCCTGAGGTTGTAGATGTAGATGGTAAGGTGAGGAGAAGTAAAAAAGCTACACATTAATAATACAAAAGGGGAAAGTAGAGTAATATAGAACTCTACCAAGATAAAACTATATAATAAACTAAAATCTTACTTCTGACCAGTCAAAAGCTTCAAGTGTTACAAGAGAACACAATCAAAATGCACAACTAAACTCTTTGGTTAATTCGAAATAAATAAAATAGGTAATATAAAATAAGTCTCAATTTTGACCAGTCAAAAGATTTCAAGTTTTACAAAAGAACACACTAAATTTGTTAGTCAACATCAAATAAATAAAACCTTAATTCTAAAATCTTAAACCTAAAACTAAAATATTACAGCTTTCAAGTTTTACAATAGAACACAAAATAAATTCTTTGGTCAATTTCAAATAAAGTAGGTATTACTAGAAAATAAAATCTCAAAAAACACTACCTCTATACTGTGTCCCTTCCTCTGTATAGATTCAGACTATTTTAAATGGTTCAGAAACAAACCCACATATAAATAGACAAACAATCCCGTATACATCCTCATTGCAAATTTAAGTAGCTTTCAAATGTAAATAAAGGAGAACATAAACAAAACTGACATATTCACTCAACTGTGGTCAGCTTATGCTCCAAAGTAGAAGTATGCATTGCAGGACCCAATAAAACTGTATGTGACGCAGGTCTAATGTTCAGTACCGTGGGTGGGAGCAGCCAGTCGACACCTGTGTGCGGATGGGAGCTAGAGTCTGGTAATTTAAAATAAAACGTACATTCATTCTCTATATATAGAATTTACATAATTTATTTGCCTATATAAGTAAAGACAGTCTTACATCCACAGAACAGCATTAAGAAAGGAAAGCAAAAGACTACAAAACTCAGTAAAGGGAAGTCCGATATTTAGAAGTCATTTTCAATTGTTATCGATGGCAAAGGCAACCAAGTGCCATTTTCTTGCTGAGATAAATGTGCTAACATACAGTGGACACAAGTCAGGCACTTCAGATTTAAAGCACAATGCATGTAACAGTAGTGAAGGGTGAAACTAAACCGACATTCTTGCCAATCCTGTCAAAAGTAACAACACTAAAAATAAAGCGCAGCATAAATGTGCAGATTTTGTTTGTAAGGATATAGGGCTTTACAACACAGTGTCTGGTGAGGGCTATATTCAACTTGAGCAGTACCTGGTTGACACAGCAGCCAAAATTGGAAAGTCTAAAGTTTAAACAGATACTGCCCCATCCAACAACTGTATTGCAGCATATGGTAGAAAAAGTCAAAAACTGAGAAAGGATATTGTACATGACATGCTAGAGATAGTTATGGGCATGCTGCCACAACTGACATTTGGACCAAAAACATTTGTATCTGCTACCATCCATTATATTAATGAGAGCTACAATCTTAAGTCAAGAGTGCTTTTTGTGAGGCCATTTGAAGCAAGCACGATTAAAACAGGTGAAAACATTCACGGTTTACAGTTTGAAAAGCTTAAGTGTTTTCAGAACTGACTTATTGACAGAGGAGCAAATTCAATAGTGTCCACATTCTTAGCACAATCAACAGTGATGGAGAAAGCACCCAATGTTGCACAGCTTCTGGCTAGAGTAAAAAATTTAGTCAGGTATTTAAATCATACTGAACAACAAGGCAAGCTTATGAGGTCACTCAAACAGGTTTGTGAAGACAAGATATAGTGCTGAATTCAGTGTTGCAGCAATTTGATGATTGGCTGCAACAACAAAAAGATGCAACTGTGGTCTCTTTTCTGAAACCGTTCAAAGATGCAACGACTGATTTAGAATCAGATACTACTGAAAGAACTTGTTAAACTGTTCAGCACCAACTCTTATCCACACCCTCCACAAAGTAGTAACATTTCTCAGCCCAAAGCTTCTATTTCTATATCTTTTATTTAAGAGGATCACAAAGGTGCATGAACAAGAGATTAGTAATAATTTGTCATTTTTAAAACTGTGATTTAATGCAATAGAACTGAATCATTGAATGCAGTGAAGTTCATTTGTCATCTGTTAGTAACACCCTCTGTCATCTCAGAGGTTGAAACCAGACAAGGAGATGCTAGTACATCCGCAGTGCTTTACTTGGTTACGGTGTTCTTGTTTTTAAAACAAAAAAATTGTGCCGTGCAGACCTCTACACCAAGGCAAAAGAAAAAAAAAAAAAAAGGCGCGAGTGCAGCACTTGCTTGTGTTTGGGACTGTAAAATCTTACATTGTGCATGTTCAAGATGATGGCACTGTTTCAGTTGGTACAAAGGATAAGTGGTATTACCTGTCTTTTTGGGAACATGCTTTTGACACTCAAGGGCATTTTCTGAATTGTCCCTAAGATATCCCTATGTCTTTGCTTTGTGCTTAGAGTCAATGTCTTGTTGGAAGGTGAACCATCAGCCCAGGGCCAGAGTCCTTTCCTAATCATGCCCAATAAACTTAACTGATCCTTTTCTGGACTCCAAACAAGGTATAGAAACGTCTCAAAGAAAATAGAAAATTGGATGGACCCAAGTCAGATTTCAAGTGTCATATCAGAGGGTCTGAATTCTTGTGTCAATGTGAAATTACATACAGATTGTCACACACATGCAACTGGGAGGCAGCTAAAGGACCTGAATAATAATAGTACCACATCAGACCAGGGGGTGGTGAGCTGCACGGACTCTCTCTCAATCCTCTGCAGACTATCCACGGGAAATCCCACTCACTTCTGGCACTGGGGCCTATGAAGACATCACTTCCGTTGTTGGTTGGGCGGTTTGGCGTGGAGTGCCCATTGATGACGTCACTTGCGGTGGTGGGGGCCCATTGATGCTATCACTTCCAGTTCTGGTCCTGGTGACGTCACTTTCTGTCCCCGGCCTTTAAAACCACCATATTTCCCATCCTAAGTCAGTTCTGTTTTGGATTTAAACCTGTCAAGAGCTCAATACTTTACCCATTTGCAGCCAGGGTACAATATATAGGTGGCTACCCCAAACTTTTTTTGATGTCTTTGGACTATTCTTGTGACAGTGGCCAAGTCGATAGGATGCTTAAAGCCCAGAAGAAACGGGGACAGGACCTGAAGTATAACTAGGTGGGAAAGTACCGGGGCTGAGTTTCCAAGTGGGGGTTTCGTCCCATAAAATCTGTCTCTTTCATACAAGCCAGAGCCTGTTCCGAAGTCCCCGGACCTATGGGCACGCAACTTACTCGGGAATAAGGAGGAATCCAGGTGAAAAGAGAAGGACTTACAACTTACAAACCCCATTACGATATCACATATGGGAGTAGTGATTGTGAATGAGTTTAAAGCTGAAGCACTCTTCGATTCAAGCAGCAACATTTCCGTTGTTGATCACCGATATGTACTACCGCAACAGTGGGTTTAAATAAAGACCAATATAGCTTGTATACACAGAGAAATCCGACAATATAAAACTGCCCTTGGAGGATCACTAAAAAAATTCCCTGTAGCGGTCCTCCCAAATCCAACTTTTTCAGTGATTCTGGGGTGGGACTAGTCTAACAATAAATGCAGTTTAGTACTGACTACTCACAAACATAATTTAGGCCTAGTTATAGACAGGAATGACCCATTTCAAGCTGTCTTCATGCCATGTAATCAGCCGGCAGAGAGAGATACGGAAGACCAAGAGGGGGATGGGGAGCTTCCTGGACCGTCGCAGGCAGAAACATCATCAAACGGTGCCTCGACGAGCTGGGAAGAAACCCCGCCCCTTGATGTCAGACCGGACTCTCCCTCTGAGATAAAGTTTCAATTTAGAGAAACACTGGCACACGCCGACCTTCAAGGAGGCCATTTGGGCACTGAAAAATCTTTAGATCGTATTATGCTCTGATTTTATTGGCCGGGAATTAATGAGGAGGTTCACCGTTTTTGTATCTCGTCAATTGCGGCAAATTCCCATGAGCTCCTCTCGTTTCCCTTCCCTTGATTGATGTCCCCTTTGAACGAATTGAGGTCGATATAGTAGGACCCTTAAAGACCTCTGCCCGAGGACCTAAATATATATTAGTTCTCGTGGACTATGCTTCCCGATATCCAGAGGCTGTTCCTTTGCGCTCAGCCAAATCTAAGGCTACCGCACGGAATTTAGTAGGTGTCTTTAAGTGAGGCGGCATCCCTAAGAAAGTCCTTACAGATCAAGGGATGCCTTTTACCTTGGAGACATTCTAGGAGACGGACAAATTACATAAAATAAAGCACTTAAAGACTGCGGCGTATCATCCTCAAACCGAAAATCTAGTCGAGAGATTTAACAAGACTCTCAAGCAAATGCTTCGTAATTGGATATTATGAAAGAAGGATGGGAAGTAGAGGTTTTTCCCTCTACAAATGTAATATATCGCGCAGTTATGAGATAGATTTGGAAATATTCTGCCCATACTAAAGTCAGATGGAAGAGGCGCAAGCAACACAGGCCCACTATTATGACCATGGAACAACTCTCCGAGAATTCCACCCAGGAGACTGTGTCATGGTTTTAGTTTTTACCACCCATTCTAAATTGCTAGCCCATTGGCAAGGCTCCAATGAAGTTAAGGAGAGGAAGGACTCGTCGAATATTTGGTGAAACAACCCAACTGTCGGCCGAGCAAGTGGGTAAATCATGTAAACTTGCTGAAGCTGTGGAAGGAAAGGGATCCTGATCCCTCCTCCGCTCAGCCCCGCTCATTCTTTGCTCAGAAAAATATCCTTAACTTTGGTACTGAATTCAATTCCCAACAGAAACAAGAGCTCGAAGCAGCTATCCTGTCCGTCCCGGAGGTAGTAAGCAAAAAACCAGGAAGGAACTTTCTGATTGCACACAGCATTTTGACAGAATCCGGGGTTTAAGTTCGAGAGTGCCCCATCGTCTTCCTTAGGCAAAGAAAGCAGAGGTGGAGCTTGAAATTATGCGCATGCTGGAACTAGGAGTTAAGAGAGGAAAGTCTTGGTTAGTAAGCCTGACAGAAGTTGGAGGTTTTGCAATGACTTCCATCAACTTAATCAAGTCTCCCAATTCGAGGGTTATCCAATGCCCCGAGTGGACAACCTTTTTGAGAGGCTTGGAAAGGCGAATTATTTGACCACGCCTGACATGACAAAGGGGTACTGGCAGGTTCCTTTAACAGACTCCACTAAGTTTAAAACTGTGTTTAGCACCCCTAGTGAACACTGGCAGTATCGTGTCCTTCCATTCAGGCTAAATGGGGCTCCAGCAACTTTCCAGTGTCTGGTGAATAAAATGCTCCGCCCTCATAATGCATATAGCGCTGCCTACTTGGATGACAGTCATTTTTTTCCAGCACATGGAAGGAACACATACAGCAGGTTTGAGCAGTATTGCGGACACCTGGTCAAGCCAGGCTTCAGATCAATCCAAAAAAATGTTTTTTTGGGTTGAAAGAAGCGAAATATTTAGGCTACCTGTTGGGTCGAGATACCATAGAGCCAGTGTTCAAAGGTAGATGCCAAATTGAAATGCCCTGGTCCGCGAACCATGCGGCAAGTCCAAGCATTTCTCGGTTTACCCAGATATTACCTCCAGTTTGTACCTCAGTTTTCGGGAAGAGCAGCGCCCTTGAGTGATTTAACAAAAAGAAGAGGGCAACTGACAATGTGGTATGGGCTGATAAGACAAACGCTGCATTTGGCAACTTTAAACAGGCCCTTATGTCACCACCTGTATTGAAAGCACCTAACTTTTTGCTTCCTTTGATAATCCAGATGGATGCTTCGGACACAGGCCTGGGAGCCATGCTGAGCCAGAGTGTCGATGGTATTGAACACCCCGTTATGTTCCTGAGCTGGAAACTGTTGGATCGAGAGACCAGGTACGCGGCGGTGGAAAGGAAAGCCCTTGTGATTAAATGGGCGATTACAGATTTGAGGTACTACCACTTGGGCTGTGAATTCACTCTTGCTACGGATCATGTACCGCTACAGTGGATGGTCCTACACAAAGAGTCGAATACGCGGGTCACCAGGTGGTTTCTTGATCTTCAACCGTATAAATTTTCACTTACTCATCGAAAGGGTTCTCTCCATGCCAACGCCAATGCACTTTCTCAAGCTCACAACCTCTCGGTCAGAGCCGGGTGGGCTTTGTCACACACGTGCGATTAGGAGGTAGCTAAAAGGCCCTTTAAAAACATAAAATGATGTAATTGAACAAAATGTATGTGTGTAAGTACAGAAAATAGGACAGAATGATCAAACTTGTTTGTGTTTTGCATACGTGACAAAAAGCATATATACTTTCTGGAAGTTTTCTTTCAATGATGTGTGTGACAAGAAAATATACCTTTAGGGTAAAGACTTTACCAATTGGAATAATACAAAATGAGTCAGGACGCTATTTTTATTGCTTACGTGGTCTACGATCAGGAGACTAGAAAAGCTATAAAAGGGCAAGGATATCTGCGCTCGAGGCAGATGAAGTGCGGTGTCCTAGGACTGTATTTCTCTGTCATTTTACCCTTGCCTGGTATGTATCAATAAAAGGTTTTTACTAATTTTAATTTCTTCTCTGTCTTCAGTCACAAAAAGTGTCCACAGTTTTTTGGCGCCCGGACGTGGGGCAAGAGACGGCTGGTCAACTCCTCCAGCGAGACCATTTCAGTGATCCGTCTTACCAGTGGACTGCCGTCAACTTGAGTACTCCGGCAGCAGAGCATGCAGCTCCAGCAAAAGTTAGGACTGCCCTGTCCTGAAAGAGTTCTTGCGTGAGGAGCCCCTGGTCTCCTCTTTGCTACATCCACGGTGACTTAACGGATTTCCAGACAGAGCTTGCACACTTCCAGGCTGGGGTAAGCACCAGGGAATTTCCGAACATTTTTTTATTTTCTAAATTACGGGAGGGTGAGTTTCCTGTTGACCGTCTAGTCATATTCATATCTCAACGGGTTGCTTAAGGTGATGGAAACTTGACCCAAGCAGTTTGACGCATACGAAAGGTCTGACGAAAGGATACTGGCCTCACCCATATCCTAGACTCGGCTGGACGTATTGATGTAGTATTCTGCTGAACCGAATCGGACACGAAGTCACCTGAGCTGGAATCCGGGGATGTGAGCGGACAGGCTAATGGGACGAGTAACGGGGTGGTATATATATATATATATATATATGGAAACATAAACAGAAAAAGAGCACAGATTGCAGGTTTGCTGTTAGGACGGAATAAATAAATCTACATACTAATAGGAATACCGTGTTCTCCTGTGAACTGGGACAGGACCGATAGTTGGGTGTGTCCCCTTGGGACTAAAGAAGGGAACAGTAAGGGAATAGTGAGTGGCACACTTAATACCTTGCTGATTCATACATACAAGGGATTAGACGAATCAGTATATAGTTGGAAAATTAAATACAGGACTCAGGAAGAGCAAGGGGACATAATGGGAACTTATAACAGTAAGCCTGTTAATCGCCGTACAGGGGGATCAAAATCATTAATGCTGGAAGAATTATTTTCGGAGGATCAACAGACGCCCCGTAAAAATGGGTCTCCTAGGAAATTTGTAGAAAAGAAGACAGGTTTAGATTTCAAGAAGGCATGTAGGAAATGGAATAGACAGAGTGGTGGGTGTTGGCCAATAGAGGGGACAGGAGATGCAAGTGAAATACAGGAAACTAGGAAAATCCTGTGTAGGAATAAGCAGGGTTGTTATAATAGTGGACCGTATCGAATGGATATGTTCGATAGATGGGAATTAGTAATAAAAGACAGAAATTTAGAAGCAGTACAGAAACAGAATGAATTGTTGCGGGCAAATGAGGGAAAAGCTAAAAAGGAGAAAGAGGAATTACTAATTACATTACAGAAAGTTCAGACAGGCACGGAACCACAGGCAGATGGGAGGAAAAGGAAGAATAATCCAAATAAAGACCCCCTTTATCCTATTATTTGTTCCTCTCCTCAGTACCAACCTCAGGCACCTCCATTATCCCCTCCTCTATCCCCCATTCCGACTGCCCCCCCTGCACTACAACTGGCAGAAGTTTCCCCCGATGATCCCCCGGGCACAGATCACTATGACCCACCCCGTACTAGACAAACCCCCGTCTCCCAACGCACTCGAAGTCAAACCTCCACTCACAAACCAGCTCCAACTATTTTCTCTTCAAATCCTTCACCTTTACTTACTTGCCCTTTAATAGAAGTTCCCAATCCCCATTATAACCCTGCCCATCCAGCCGGACCCCAAAATCCCACAACAGTTATGATAAATCGGAACTGGGACATCCAAGAACTAAAGGATGTCGTGAATGCACTTCCAGATCCAAAGGAAGTAGGACGACTAAAATTTGTTGAACAACTTGATCAGTTAGATAGCATGTATAAGCCTAACGCTGCTGAATGGACCCAGGTACTTCGTCGAAAGCTTGGGACCACATGGGCCACTGTTTGCAAGGGTGTCCGCAATGACGTTCCATGGGTATGGAACCCAGCTTTAACTCGAGGACAGGGGATTGATGGAGAAGGCGAATTTAACCCACAATGGGAGGAGTTGAGACAAAATATTGCAGAAAAATATAAAAAAGGAACGGACTGGTCCCTTATTTCTGCTGCAAAACAAAAGAGAGACGAGACGGTTGATGAATGGGCACATAGGATTCAAGACCTTATGGCTAATCACTCGGGCTTGGAAAATGTTGATGACCGCACCCGAGCTGCAGTTCCACCTTTTGTTTCCGGTTTGCGCCTTGATATACAGAACAAGGTCCGCACTTCCTGTATTGGTTGGGAAAGTGCCGCGTTTGATGAAGTCAAATGACATGCTGAACATGCCGAAAAACAAACTAAGCAGAAGGAATCGGACTCTCATGCCAAATTATTGGCAGCACAGATGAACTATTATACCAGGAATACTCCTGACCGAGGCCGAGGATATGGCCTTAGAGGAAGGGGACGAGGACGAGGAAGAGGTGGTTTTGGAGCTCCTCCTGCTGACCACAATAAGAATCCTTTTATTCCCTCTCCCTTTAATCCCAATGTTAATTCCTACGCCTGTGGTGAAACTGGACATTTTTGTCGGGAGTGCCCTCACGGATACAGCAACAGCCCCCGCCTCCCCCTATTCCACCTGTTTTTTCTGACACCCCTGACCAACAATACTGGCCATAGGAAAACGCAGGGACCTCCAGCCACTCTTTTCAACTACCTTTGCTCACCCATAATTCAGAGACTGATCCTTTACTGACATTGTTCGTTGATGGCACTGAGACTATTTTCTTAATCGACACTGGTGCCACTCGATCTACCCTCTCGCTGGCAAAGGTCCCTGCCTCGAACGAGACTGTTACTGTGCTTACTGCTTCTGGACAACCTCACCTTCTCCAAGTATCAAAACCTCTTCAAGTCCAGTCACGTCCTGGCGGACATACCTTACTGCATCGTTTTCTTTTAAATCAGCTCTGTCCAGTTAACCTTTTAGGAAGAGATCTCATGACAAAACATTCTCTTTCTATTTCTATGACTGACAAAGGTTTTTTTCTGTTCTACCCCCAAGTTGTTGTGTCAAATTGCCCCTTACCCCAAACCCTCTTTTGCAGCTTGGACTTTAAATATTTCCCCACACACCATTCTCCTCAAAGCCCTACACTCTTTTTCCCCCTGTCTCTTTCCCAATTTACAGGCCCCTGACATTTTACACTGTACTGCCCAATACTTCCCTATAGAAGTAGACACCCCCTGGCTAGAATCTTTCCTTACTTCTGGTACTCGCCCTGAAACCCTTCACATCTCCTGTGTTTTTACTTCATCCACAAAGGCAGCTGCTTCTGTTCATCTTACATTCTCACAACATATATTTTATCTTGGCGGCTCAGTGCCTCATATTTCCTTAGCTAAATCACGCACTGTTAAATGGGGGGAAATAGGACCATGGGAAGAAAAATGCCTTAAAAGAACAGACTGGTTACAAGTTACTCCAGGTATTTTTGATACTCCTGACCGTTTAATAACTAAAGTGGTGCTTCAAACTGATTTTTTAGTACATCGCGCTTTGTGCCGTCCTTCCTCTTTTGCTTGTTCATTGCAAACCACTTTCCCTTCTTGGCTCTCTATGCTCCCTGATTCACTATGGTCCCAGGGAAAGAATGATTATGGAAGGATAGCCCATTGTGAGCCTCTGGTGATCCACCCGAAATCCTCCTTCCGCCCGCACCGTGCCCAATATCCTCTGTCTCCCGAAGCAGAGGCTGGCATCTCCGCCGTACATTCCGATCTTGTCAGACGCGGTGCCATTATTCCAATTGAATACTCTCCAGTCAATTCCCCCATTCTACCTGTAAAAAAGGCTGACGGTTCATGGCGTTTCGTACAAGACTTGCGACAAGTAAATTCTGCCATCTTCCCTAGGGCCCCTATCGTCCCTAATCCTTCCACTATCCTCTCTACTATCCCTCCTTCTGCTCGGTACTTCTCCGTTATTGACCTAGCTAATGCTTTCTTTTCTATCCCTGTACACCCTGATTCTCAATTTTGGTTTGCTTTTACTTTCCAAAACCGCCGTTGGACATGGACCGTCATGCCTCAGGGATACACTGAAGCCCCTTGTGTATATGGACAAGCTCTTGCCCAAAATTTAGAAGGCTTTTGGCCGGACAGAGGTAGTACATTGATACAGTATGTAGATGACATAATGCTATGTAGCGCTACGGAAGAAGATTGTGCAAAAGATACCCAGAAATTGTTGCTGTTTTTGGGGGACAATGGCCATAAAGTTTCTAAAGTTAAGCTGCAGCTAATCAAAACAACTGTAAAATATCTAGGTCATGACATTACGTATGGAACAAGAGCTCTCTCTAGCGATCGCATTACAGCCATCCAAAATCTTCCTAGACCGGTCACAAAACAATAGGTTATGTCTGTTTTAGGTATTCTGGGCTACTGCAGACAGTGGGTTCTAAATTTTACTGAAAGAGCACAGCTGTTGCAACAATTGGCTAATACTCCTGGCACCCCCCCTTTCTGGCCAGGTCCAATGGAATGAACAGGCTGAGAAGGCTCTCTGTGACTTAAAAACTGCTCTTCTATCTGCGCCTGCGCTAGGTTTGCCTGATCATTCTCGTCCATTCACTTTGTTCGTGGACGAAAAGCAGGGATTTATGAATGCAGTACTGACGCAACAACACGGAGATAAACAGAGACCGGTAGCTTATTTTTCTAAAAAACTGGATCCAGTGGCCGCAGCACTTCCTCCGTGTCTTCGTGCTGTGGCTGCAACAACAGAAGCTGTATTAGCAAGCACGGATGTAGTTCTCATGAGCCCCCTAACAGTTAAAGTGCCTCACGCTGTACATTCTATCCTAGTACAAGCCAAAACTTCACATCTCACTACTGCTAGGGCAATACACTATCAGAATGTACTCTGTACTTTGTCAAATGTTACAATTGAAAGATGCTCCACTTTAAATCCAGCCACACTTCTCCCAATTAACAACGAAGGAGAACCACATAATTGCCATGATGAAATAGCAAAGGTTGTAAAACCTAGAGTAGATCTACAGGAAACACCTTTAGAAACTGGAGAAATGATTTTTGTGGATGGATGTTCCTTGCGATTGAAAAATGGAGCACCCTCAACCAGTTACGCAGTGGTCCAAGGGGACCGCCTGCTGGAAGCAAATCGAATTTCATCAAGCTTGAGTGCACAAGCAGCTGAACTCGTAGCACTCACTCAAGCGTGTCAGCTGTCCGAAGGGAAGATCGTAACAATTTATACGGATTCCAGGTATGCTTTTGGAGTCTGCCATGATCATGGAGCACTATGGAAACTAAGGGGATTTAAGACCAGTACTGGCAAACCCATCCAACATCAGAAATTGATCGAATCCCTTTTAGAAGCTATAACCAAACCATCGAAGCTAGCGATTGTTAAATGTCAAGCTCACACAGGAAAACAGGATCCTGTTAGCAAAGGAAATGAATTAGCTGACCACTTTGCTAAAGAGGCTGCATATAATAACACACCAATTTCTTTATTCCAACAGAGAAATGACCAGGACCCTGATAATCAAATTATTTCTTTACAGAGTGCAGCCACGGATATCGAAAGGAGAAAATGGTCCAAAGAAGGGTCCCTCTCTGATGGAGTCTGGACTCATAAACACACTAACAAACCTTTTCTCCCAAAAGCCTCTTTCCCAGGAATGGCAAAAATCGCCCATGGCCTCGATCATGCAGGTAGAGATGCCATGGTTCGAGATGTTGAAAAACATTGGGAAACTGTAGGTTTCTCTACATATGCAGAGCAATTTTGCAGACGCTGTGCAATATGTCAAAACTTTAATGTGGGAAAAGGTACCCAGGTAAGTCCCGCCGTTACCCCTAGTCCAATGGGTCCGTTTGAACACCTCCAAATGGATTTCATTGAACTAACCCCGTCTAAAGGGTACCGATATTGCCTTGTGATTGTCGATGTGTTCTCCCGATGGGTAGAGGCTTTCCCTTCAAAACACAACGATGCCAAAACAGTAGCTAAAGCACTAATTAAAGAGATTATTCCAAGATGGGGTATCCCTCAAAAGTTACAAACAGATAATGGCACTCATTTTGTGAACTCCGTTATAAATGAATTAACCACCTGGCTCCAAATTAATGTGCACCATTATTGTAAATACCATCCCCAAAGCGGAGGCATCGTAGAACGATGCAATGGCACTTTAAAAGCTAAACTCGCAAAAATTTGTGAACAAACTAATTTAACATGGCCGGATGCACTACCCTTAGCTTTAATGGGACTAAGGGGACGGACACACCGACAACTGGGACTATCGCCGTTTGAAATTCTGACCGGACGTCCCATGCCCATTGGTATGATTGTAGGAAATGTGAATTTGCATACTGTGGACAATGATCTTCTCTCTAGTCTTACAGGTCTCCGAACCTCGTTGAAGGAAGTCCACCAGCAGGTTAATCAAGCCTGGAGGACCAGCCCACCTTCTAAGGATTTACCAATTCCCTTGGGCACCTGGATCCTGGTTCGAGATACTCGGAGGAAACACTGGTATCAGCCTAGGTGGAGAGGACCATTCCAAATTCTTCTATCCACACCACATGCCGTGAAAGTTGAAGGACTGCCTGCCTGGATCCACACATCGCATTGCAAGAAATGGCTATCTTAAAAATACTTTTTATGTTGACTGGATTAATTACCTTTATTATAACCAACAACGTTTCCTTAACTTCACCAAAGACGCTATTGAAGGTATACATGAACAGCTTGACCGTACTTCTCTGATGACTTGGCAAAATCGTCTAGCCTTGGACATGTTACTTGCGGAAAAGGGAGGCGTCTGTGCTATGTTTGGCGATGCTTGTTGTACATATATTCCTAATAATACCGCGCCAGATGGATCAATAACTCGTGCATTGGCAGGTCTCACCTCTCTCTCTAATGAACTTGCCACTAATTCTGGCATTACAAATCCCTGGGATCAGTGGTTTGCATCCTCCTTCGGATCCTGGGGACAATGGATAAGATCTGTTTTTATTTCTTTGGTTGTGGCATTTTGCCTCCTCCTCCTGGTTGGTTGTTGTATTATCCCTTTGTTTCGCTACATAATATCTAAGTACTTTACCGCCTCTATGGAAAGGGCATATATGCTACATGAGGAGCACATGTCTCATATAGCTTCTTCCATTTTCTCCTCCCCATCCCCTTCCCCCCCACTTCCCCTTCATCAACCATTTCAATTTAATTCTACTGCCCACATCATTTTGTTCAAAAAGGGAGGAGTGTAAAAACATAAAATGATGTAATTGAACAAAATGTATGTGTGTAAGTACAGAAAATAGGACAGAATGATCAAACTTGTTTGTGTTTTGCGTACGTGACAAAAAGCATATATACTTTCTGGAAGTTTTCTTTCAATGATGTGTGTGACAAGAAAATATACCTTTAGGGTAAAGACTTTACCAATTGGAATAATACAAAATGAGTCAGGACGCTATTTTTATTGCTTACGTGGTCTACGATCAGGAGACTAGAAAAGCTATAAAAGGGCAAGGATATCTGCGCTCGAGGCAGATGAAGTGCGGTGTCCTAGGACTGTATTTCTCTGTCATTTTACCCTTGTCTGGTATGTATCAATAAAAGGTTTTTACTAATTTTAATTTCTTCTCTGTCTTCAGTCACAAAAAGTGTCCACAGCCCAAATAATAGGTAGTACCACGCCAGACCGGGAGTGGTGAGCTGCATTGACTTTCACTCTCTCAATCATCTGCAGACCATCCACGGGAAATCCCACTCGTTTCCGGCACCTATGATGAAGTCAATCCCTGTACCAGTGCCATTGATGACATCACTTTCTGTTCCTGGAAAGGTTTTTTTTTTTTTTTTTTTTGGGTGGTTGCAGAGAGGGATTTTTTTTTTGGGCATTGATGACTTCAGTTCTGGTGCTGCCCCCATTTTATTGTGTCACTTCCGGTCCAGATGACATCACTTCCATCTCCAGTGATGCCACTTCCTGTCCCGGGCTTTAAAGCTGCCATATTTCTCATCCTAAATCAGTTCTATTTTGGATTTAAACCTGTCAAGAACTCAATACTTTACCCATTTGCAGCCAGGGCACAACATATGGGTGGCTGCCCCAAACTTTTTTTGATGTCTTTGGACTATTCTTGTGACAACATATTATAAATATACACAGATAATAAAATTGCTTGTTTCACAATAATTTGCTTCTAATTTTAAAATACACAAGTCTATATAATCCATATATTAAACAGCCTGGCTAAATCTCACTGTACAATTCAATCATGTTTTATTTGATTATGTAATCTGTAATTTTATACTTTCATCCACCACTGACATCTGGTGGACATAAGAAGAAGTGATGCAAGTTTAGAAATTGCAACACAATATTAAAAAGCATGATTCATCTATAAAAGCAATTCATTAGTCCTCTTTAAATTTAGCAGCAAGGGGGTGGATTGAGAGCCAACATACCTCATCAAGTACATGCAGCAACATTTCTCGAATTTGTTGGTTGGTATCAGAAGCTGGATCCTTCAGAAGCTGACGGAATTTTTCAATTACCTGGTAAAAAATATTCTTCCACAGGATCTGGTCCAGATTCTGAGCATCAGAATACTCAATATCACTGAGGATAACTTTTTCATACAGAGCCAAAAGCTCTGCCCTGCCAAGAAAATTTACATTTGTAGCATGTTAAAAGGTGAATCCAGTAGTAACTTATTATATATATATATATATATATATATATATATATATATATATATATATATATATACATATACACACACATACACATACATATACATATATACAGCGCATCCGGAAAGTATTCACAGCGCATCACTTTTTCCACATTTTGTTATGTTACAGCCTTATTCCAAAATGGATTAAATTAATTTTTTTCCTCAGAATTCTACACACAACACCCCATAATGACAACGTGAAAAAAGTTTACTTGAGGTTTTTGCAAATTTATTAAAAATAAAAAAACTGAGAAATCACAAGTATTCACAGCCTTTGCTCAATACTTTGTCGATGCACCTTTGACAGCAATTACAGCCTCAAGTCTTTTTGAATATGATGCCACAAGCTTGGCACACCTATCCTTGGCCAGTTTCGCCCATTCCTCTTTGCAGCACCTCTCAAGCTCCATCAGGTTGGATGGGAAGCGTCGGTGCACAGCCATTTTAAGATCTCTCCAGAGATGTTCAATCGGATTCAAGTCTGGGCTCTGGCTGGGCCACTCAAGGACATTCACAGAGTTGTCCTGAAGGCACTCCTTTGATATCTTGGCTGTGTGCTTAGGGTCGTTGTCCTGCTGAAAGAATAACCGTCGCCCCAGTCTGAGGTTAAGAGCGCTCTGGAGCAGGTTTTCATCCAGGATGTCTCTGTACATTGCTGCAGTCATCTTTCCCTTTATCCTAACTAGTCCCCCAGTCCCTGCCGCTGAAAAACATCCCCACAGCATGATGCTGCCACCACCATGCTTCACTGTAGGGATGGTATTGGCATAGTGATGAGCGGTGCCTGGTTTCCTCCAAACGTGACGCCTGGCATTCACACCAAAGAGTTCAATCTTTGTCTCATCAGACCAGAGAATTTTCTTTCTCATGGTCTGAGAGTCCTTCTGGTGCCTTTTGGGAAACTCCAGGCGGGCTGCCATGAGCCTTTTACTAAGGAGTGGCTTCCATCTGGCCACTCTACCATACAGACCTGATTGATGGATTGCTGCAGAGATGGTTGTCCTTCTGGAAGATTCTCAAGGATGATCAGGGGAAACAGGATGCACCTGAGCTCAATTTTGAGCTTCATGGCAAAGGCTGTGAATACTTATGTACATGTGCTTTCTCAATTTTTTTATTTTTAATAAATTTGCAAAAACCTCAAGTAAACGTTTTTCACGTTGTTATTACGGGGTGTTTGTGTGTAGAATTCCGAGGGAAAAAAATGAATTTAATCCATTTTGGAATAAGGCTGTAACATAACAAAATGTGGAAAAAGTGATGCACTGTGAATACTTTCCGGATGCACTGTATATTTTTATATATATATATATACACATACACATACACACATACATTCATACACACACACACACACACACACACACACACACACACACACACACACACACACACACACACAGAGTAAATGAAAACATCTTTTAATAAACAGCAAATTGTCTGGCTGACTAATCCGAGCACCATTCAGGTCACAGCCATACTATCTTATATCTATCATACCTGTTAATGTTTCAGAGCTGCTGCCCAGAATTAGATCCTCCATGGGGACGCCTGTATTAGTAACTTAAGTCAAATTAAAATAAAGTATTAATACTACCTCAAAACCATGTTTTAGTTTAAAGTGTCATTTGCTAAGTATTCACTTTCTTGGAAATATGAAATTCACCAAAGCATGTTAAAAGTACAAAATTTAATGTGTTTTTTTTTTTCTTTACTAAAACCAGGCTTAATACATCAGATACTTTTCAGCAGCACCAACTGGCTTTACATTCCATTATAAAGCAAGAGAAATTAGTCATGGAGGTGGATTTTGAATAATTATGTGGATGAAATGCATATTGCTTATAAAAATGTAGAAATATTTACATACTGTGAGTCACTCATATTAGAAGAGATTCACGTACAACGCTGTACTATTTTAAAGACGGCCAAAGCCATAATTCAATGTTCAGGACAGAATTTTCCAGCAGTTGACCTGACTTATTGCGATTGTATAGGTTCATGGTGGATTTTAATGGATTACACAGATTTTGTAATGGCTGGTCATGTGCCAATTTATGGCCGGCTGAGTTGAGTTGATTCGTACTTACAGCCAAGGGCCATAGGAAAACAATACGGAAATTACCAAAATCAGCAGCAGTTATTACAGTGTAAGAAATTTCTGTGGAGTAAAATTGTACTCTTTTTAAAAGGAACTTGCATGGACTTTTAACCTGCTTTAACAAAGCTGCAGAAAGGCATGAATGTTTGTTTGCCCTTCAAGTTGGAAATTATTTTGGATATTATTACAATAGTACAGTATATAATTTAGAATTCTTAACTATTATACAGAATGAATATCCTAAATAAATATTTCCCACACATAAAAAATGATTTGAACTCAGATTTTTAGGCTATTGTATTTAACAAATCACCAGACTCTCTTGCGCAAAATTAAATTAACTTTTTAGTCAATATTATAATTTTCTGACATTCTTCACAAGAACTCCTTCATACTTCTCAACATTGATAAATCCTGCAATGATGTGGAGTTACCTAGATACTGGAGTAAAAAAAAATCAATGTGGAGAGTGTTTTGTTGGAGACAGCCAGTGATGCTTGCAGATCCCTGGATGTTATTTTAGGATTACATTTTATCTCTTATTACTCTCTTAGTGGCCCCTAGGTGTAATTTTGGGGTGACCACTTGGCAGACTTACCGCTGCTTAACAGGCCATTTTAACATTTAAGGTGCCATGCTAATACTTGTTTTATTTGTGCCAATTGGTATGGGTGATATCCATTAATATATTTTGGCTAGTCAAAATCCAAACTAGAGACATCTGTAATTACATTTAAACTGAAAAATAAAATAACTGATGCTTACAAAACAGGAGAAGGCTACAAGAAGAAAGAAACACTTGTGTGTCTGAGTGCACGAGTAGTAATTTTCTCAAACTAAATAAGGAGAAAACCGAAATCTAAGTGATTGGCAAAAATTAATATAATGAGGATATTAGAAATAAACTTGATCCATTAATTCTGTCTTGACTTTATAGCCTAAAGAATTTAGGGGTAATTGACTCTGACCTAAATTTTAAATCACATTTTAATCAGATCACTAGGACAGCATTTTTTTCACTTAAGATATATAGCAAAAATCAGATCCCTTATATCTTTGCAAGATGCTGAAAAATTAGTTCACACTTTTGTTTGTAGTCGACTAGATTACTGTAATACACTCATTACAAGACTATCCAAAAAAGACATTAATCAATTGCAACTAGGGCAGAATGCAGCTGCCAGAATGTTATTAGGAAAGAAAAGACTTGCATAGATGGTCAACCCTCCACCTCACTTCAGCTGGAAGAATTAAAGTTGTTAAGATGAATATCCTTCCTAAGCTTCTCTTTTTATTTCAAAACATTCCAATAAACATCAATAAATCATTCTTCAAGCAATTAGATTCAACTTAAAACATCCACGTATCTAAAGAGCGACTCTACAAAGATCTATGACAGAAGGTGGCATGGCTCTGCCTAACTTTCAGTTTTACTACTGGACAGCAAACATACAACATATAAAAACCTGGACACAAATAGATGAACACACACAGGCTTGCTCAGCAATAGAAATAAAATCCTGCAGTACTTCTCTATATTCCATGCTTTGTGCCCCAATAAATGCAAGTTATTGCCAATATACTAATAACCCAATTGTGCTTCACTCACTCAGAATATGGAACCAATGTAGAAAGCATTTTAAGATGGAGAATCTTTTATCTGTAGCAACTCTGCATGAGAACCACCTTTTTCAACCCTCGCAAATATATGCAGTTTTTAATATCTGGAAAACATTTCGGATTAAATTGCTTAGAGATCTTTACATAGACAACATCTTTGCATCCTATGAATAATTACATTCCAAATTTAATTTTCCAGCAACACATTTCTTTCACTATCTTCAAATTAGAAACTTTGTCAAACAGAACCTGCCCGATTTTCCCCATCTCGCACCTTCCTCTATGCTGGAAAAAATATTGCTCAGTCTCAAAGACTCAGCCACAACTTCTGCAATATATAAAAATATTCTACAGTCCCTCCCTTTCAAAGATCCAAGAAGACAATGGGAAAAGGATCTCTCACTCAACATATAAGGAAAGGAGTGGAAGGTAGAAATGCAGAGAGAATTAATTTGAGCTCCATATACGCAAAGCATACAATTATACAGCTCAAAATTATATATCGAGCACATCTGTCTCACTTGAAATTGTCCAAAATGTTTGCAGGGCAAGATCCAACCTGTGAACGCTGCAATCAAGTTCCAGCCTCACTGGGTCACATGTTCTGGGCCTGCACCAAATTAACATCATTCTGGACAAAAATGTTTAAGTCCCTTTCAGACAGCCATGGTGTCACAATCCCTCCTAACCCATTAACAGCTGTTTTTGGTGTCCTTCCAGATGGGCTTAAAGTGGAGAAGGACAAAAACTGGGATTGCCTTCACTACACTATTGGCATGCAGACTTATTTTGCTAAACTGGAAGAATCCTAACTCTCCTCTTTTAAGTCAGTGGGTAACTGACATTTTATATTATTTGAAATTGGAAAAAATCAAATTCTCAATTAGAGGATCTGTGCAGAACTTTTTCAAAACCTGGCAGGATCTAAAACATTTTAGAATAAGCTCTGAAAGCACTGAGGAAGCAGATTATCTCCCTATTCTTTTTCTTCTCCATTTATCTGTATCCACCTATTAAACTCTTCAATTTATTTATTTTTACTATTTTTAAGTTTTAGTCCGTTGGCCATGCTCTCTTTCTCGGGGTGGGGGTTGATTTGTTTTCATTCATTCATTCGTTTTCATGTTCATTTTTTTTTTTTTGTAAAAATTGATCTGTTTGTATGGAATGATTACAATAAAATCAATAAAATTATAAAAAAAAAAAAAAAAAAACGAAAAACAAAATCAGAGCACATCTCTCCAGGTTTGATGTCACTACACTTGTTACCAGTGCCATTTAGAATTGCCTTTAAAATAATGCTTATAGTTTACAAAGCCTTAAATAATCTCGCTCCATCCTATATTTCGGAATGCCTTTCACCTTACACTCCAAATCGTAACCTTAGATCTTTAAAATCGAGTGTCTGCTTGTAATTCCAAGAGCGAAGGTTAAAGACATGGCGAGGCAGCCTTCTGCTGTTATGCACCCAAAATCTGGAATAGCTTACCAAAAGAATTTCACTAGGCTAATATGGTGGAGCATTTTTAAAAAACTGCTAAAAACCCATTATTTTAATATGGCTCTCTTATGCAACTGTGATATCCTGTATATGCATTTATTTATTATTTTTATCATGACTCCACGATCTTTACTAACCCCTACGTTCTGTGTTGCTTCTGTTTCTGGTTTTCTGTGGTGGCGATCTGCACCACCACCACCTGACCAAGGCACCATGCAGTCGTTACATTGATGGATCGAAGGCCAGATGTCCACAAGACCATCATCATCTAATTCTTCCACGTGAATTCTGAAAACCATGAGGACTGATTTAGATCATTTATGTTGGGTAGAATGCCCAGTGGGGACTGGGTGGTCTTGTGGCCACAGAACCCCCGCAGATTTTGTTTTGTTTGTTTTTTTCTCCAGCCCTCTAGAGTTTTATTTTTTGTTGTTTTTTTCTGTCCTCCTGGCCATTGGACCTTACTTTATTCTTTATTACTTAGTATTGTCTAATTTTATTTTTATACTTTTCTTTCTTCATCATGTAAAGCACTTTGAGCTACATAATTTGTATGAAAACATGTTACAGTGCATCCGGAAAGTATTCACAGCGCATCACTTTTTCCACATTTTGTTATGTTACAGCCTTATTCCAAAATGGATTAAATTCATTTTTTTCCCTCAGAATTCTACACACAACACCCCATAATGACAACGTGATAAAAGTTTACTTGAGGTTTTTGCAAATTTATTAAAAATAAAAAAACTGAGAAATCACATGTACGTAAGTATTCACAGCCTTTGCTCAATACTTTGTCGATGCACCTTTGGCAGCAATTACAGCCTCAAGTCTTTTTGAATATGATGCCACAAGCTTGGCACACATATCCTTGGCCAGTTTCGCCCATTCCTCTTTGCAGCACCTCTCAAGCTCCATCAGGTTGGATGGGAAGCGTCGGTGCACAGCCATTTTAAGATCTCTCCAGAGATGTTCAATCGGATTCAAGTTTGGGCTCTGGCTGGGCCACACAAGGACATTCACAGAGTTGTCCTGGAGCCACTCCTTTGATATCTTGGCTGTGTGCTTAGGGTCGTTGTCCTGCTGAAAGATGAACCATCGCACCAGTCTGAGGTCAAGAGCGCTCTGGAGCAGGTTTTCATCCAGGATGTCTCTGTACATTGCTGCAGTCATCTTTCCCTTTATCCTGACTAGTCTCCCAGTCCCTGCCGCTGAGAAACATCCCCACAGCATGATGCTGCCACCACCATGCTTCACTGTAGGGATGGTATTGGCCTGGTGATGAGTGGTGCCTGGTTTCCTCCAAACGTGACGCCTGGCATTCACAACAAAGAGTTCAATCTTTGTCTCATCAGACCAGAGAATTTTCTTTCTCATGGTCTGAGAGTCCTTCTGGTGCCTTTTGGCAAACTCCAGGCGGGCTGCCATGTGCCTTTTACTAAAGAGTGGCTTCCGTCTGGCCAATCTTTCCATACAGGCCTGATTGGTGGACTGCTGCAGAGATGATTGTCCTTCTGGAAGGTTCTCCTCTCTCCACAGAGGACCTCTGGAGCTCTGACAGAGTGACCATCAGGTTCTTGGTCACCTCCCTGAATAAGGCCCTTCTTCCCCGATTGCTCAGTTTAGATGGCCGGCCAGCTCTAGGAAGAGTCCTGGTGGTTTCGAACTTCTTCCACTTACGGTTGATGGAGGCCACTGTGCTCATTGGGACCTTAAAAGCAGCAGAAATTTTTCTGTAACCTTCCCCAGATTTGTGCCTCGAGACAATCCTTTCTCGGAGGTCTACAGACAATTCCTTTGACTTCATGCTTGGTTTGTGCTCTGACATGAACTGTCAACTGTGGGACCTTATACAGACAGGTGTGTGTCTTTCCAAATCATGTCCAGTCAACTAAATTTACTACAGGTGGGCTCCAACTAAGCTGCAGAAACATCTCAAGGATGATCAGGGGAAACAGGATGCACCTGAGCTCAATTTTGAGCTTCATTGCAAAGGCTGTGAATAGTTATGTACATGTGCTTTCTCAAATTTTTTTTTTTTTTAATAAATTTGCAAAAACCTCAAGTAAACTTTTTTCACGTTGTCATTATGGGGTGTTATGTGTAGAATTCTGAGGAAAAAAATGAATTTAATCCATTTTGGAATAAGGCTGTAACATAACAAAATGTGGAAAAAAAGTTAGACTATCATATATTTTGTGTGTTCTGTGTGGTGATCTATTGCTGCTTCTGTCAGGTCAGGAGGAAGCCCCAGAAGCGCATAGCGATTAACCTCGGAGTTTACCTTATCATTAAAGTAGACTGTCGTAAACTTCATCTTAAAACTGATCCAGTTGTTAAAGTTGACATTTCGAGATTAAAGCTGAAATTTCCACTTTAATCACAAAATAAACCTTTTCACCATGTCCTTATTTTTTCTCTATGGCTCAAATATGCTGCCATACATTCTGATGCTGTTGTGAAGGTGCAAAAAAACAGGACAGAAGTTGGTATGTGACACTTTTAAAATGTATCGTGCCATTACATTGGAGAATATGCAACGCTTGAATATAAAAGCACAATGAATGTATCTGAATATCGGCACTTTGCTTCACCACATCGAACCATTCATCAAACATGGAAGCACACAAATCAATCCCAGAAGATCCTCAAAGCAGCTTTCTGTCACATATAGATAGTAAATAGAGAAACTGACATTACATTCAGACTTTTATCACACTGCGGCCCCCGACTTTTTGCTGGTACTGCAACTCACATGCATTTTGTTAATTTCTGATGATGTGCTCAGAGGACACGCCAAAAGCGTGGCAACCATGATGTGTGTGCATACACTTTCTGAGCGTGAAGTACAAACAAGCCCTAAGACGTTTTGAGTAAGTTTTTAATTTTCTTCTTTTACACCATATAATCAGGACACATTTCCTTAGCAATGTGCTCTGTTATATCATACGTAACTTTGTTCATGGCTTTGCTATTTTGTCATACAGGCATCCGCTGGCAAAAGACTTAGTCATTTTAAACTATCACTAAATACTGTTAAAACTGATTGTGTGAAACAAATACCAGTATAACAGTATAGGCAATATACCACACAGCACTAAATCATTGCATCTTTTTTTTGCCTCTGATATGTCACTCTATATGCTGTGCTAGTGAAAACCCTGAAGGTTTCAGTAATTCTCAGTGAAAATCTGGCACCAATACAGGTCATAGGTTAAGTGCTTTTCATATTAGATATGTTTCTACAAAAATGTAGTACAAAAATCTGTTAGCTGTATGCCAGCCACTTTCAAGATTTTCCATCAACCAGGAGATCTAGGACCCTAACATGAACCCTCAAACTCTTCTCTGTTAAGAACTGCACTTAATACGTCACCCACTGACTAAGGCGATTTAAGGTATATTGTTACCTTGCTTTATAGGCTGGAGACCACCTCCTATAAAGAAAGATAAGGAAAATAAAGCATGAGACTTACCAAATTATTTGATTAATTACCAGCATTACCAAATGCAAAACTGACAATTAATTAACCAAGTTAAATTCTCTTCATTTTTCTACATCAGCAAATTTCACCAATGTTTTTTTTAAACTGAACATGCTGTGTTCACCAGTAACCTTATTCCCCAAATAATTTGCAGGAAAGTTGCTATTGGCCAGCATAAACAAATATTTTTTTCCTGTACCCACCATATGCAGAACTTTCAAGCAGTACTTCAACACTATTTTCATAAAAGGGGTACATTAGCTTAGTATTTCTCAAACACTGGGTTGGTCACGGGTTGCTGCTGCTAGTTCACAAGTGGCTCACAGTGGGTTGCCTAAGTGATCCACAGTACTGCTTAATGTTTCCTTGTTTCTAAGGGAGTTTGCTTCATGTGGTGGCACACCCTTCAACAGCTCTTCCAATCATGCTGATTTCTCCAAAGGGGGAATACCCTCCTTGTTCTTCCGATTGGACTTGTTACACCAATGGACAGTTTGCATTGGTTGCTGGTGTCTCAATAAATTTAAAAAGGAGTAACTAGGTAGCAGGACCACAAAGTCTGAGAAACACTGCATTAGCTGATCATAAAGAAAATATGAATACAACATGGCTAATTTGCATGCAGAATTAGCAATGTGCCCAGCTACAATCTTAAAATATGCCTTAAAGAATCCCACCCTCACTGACTTCATTTCAGAACACCACCACATTAAATAATAAGAATGAAAGATTTATTATTATTTACAAGATATTTCTTTGTGATAGAAGAAAAAAGTGCAAAGCATCAATTGAGATACATGAGATGGAACAAGCCAGCCCCATGCTGCCGCTTTGTGGTGGAGAAAATGTGTCTCCCAAGATCAAAACTCTGTGACCACAATGATCGATTTTTATTTTTATTTTTTCTTTAATTTACTTTTTGCTATTCTGTGGCTGTTCATTGTATTTTGTTTGTGGCATTCATTCTATCTGCATCTTTTGTCGTTTGAGAAACAGTGGTGGAGTAGTTAGAACTGCTGTCTCACAATTCAGATCACATTTTTGGCCACATTTGGTTTGACATATTTGGCAGACACTTCTCTAGCCCTTAGGGACTGTTCTGTTCTCGTCTTTGGTGTTTGAACCAGAAACTAAACAGCAGCCAAACTCTACTTCACAAAAGATTAATAGAGTCAGGAGATAGCGCTTTGCTCCAATTTTAATTCGATTTAATGAAGTTAGAGTGAAAAGGCTTTGCTTCGATGGGACTTACACTGACTAATCGTGAAACATGCTGTCTAACTACTGACTTCCTGTAATTCTATTTCCGCTTCCTTACAACTATGTACATGAATATTCATAAGGTTATATTAATATTCATTTGAACATCAAACAGCTATTCTGAGAGGCAGAACACTCCCCGCCTGGCGTCTGTGATGCCAGTGTTAAATCTAGACTAAACAGATTATAACTTCTTTCATTCTTAATCGTCTGTTGACAAAAGCAAGATAACTTCTGATGCAGGTCTCAGTAATGTCTTTGAAATATCATGGTCTGACGTTTTAAGTTCTACTTTCCGCACTTTCCCATCTGCACTGGGATAGACTGTTTTGACCACTGCCATTGGCCACTTATTTCGTGCACTGTGATAATTTTTTAGAAGCACAATATCTCCTTTTTGAAGGTTCAGATGACATTTATTCCACTTGTGACGCTGTTGAAGTGTAGAAAGATATTCCTGCCGCCAGCAGGTCCAGAACTTGTCTGCAAGAGCTTGTACTCTTCTCCACTGACTTCTGTAAAGGTTCTTGTCTGTAAATTCTCCTGGCGGAATGGAACTACCAATCTTCTGTGTAAGAAGTGTAGTAGGTGTCAAAATAAATGGTGAGTCAGGATCCGTAGATACAGGGACTAGAGGCCTAGCATTAATAGTAGCGGTAACTTCAGCCATCAAAGTACACAGAACATCATGAGAGAGACAAAGGTTCTCTTGTTTTAGCATGCAGTCCAGAATTCTACGAGCCACTCCTATCATTCTCTCCCAGGCCCCTCCCATATGAGAGGAATGAGGAGGGTTAAATTCCCATGCACAACCTTGTTTGTTAAGATACCTCTTGAAGTTTTGATTTGTCTCATCTTTGACAAATCCCAGCTCCTTACATGCTCCTACAAAGTTTGTACCACAATCCGATCTAAGTTGTTTTGCGGACCCTCGTATAGAGAAAAATCTTCTCACAGCATTAATGCAGCTTGAAGTATCCAGAGATGATATCACTTCAATATGTACAGCTCTTGTGCTCATACATGTAAACAATATTGCCCATCGTTTACCTTCTGCTGATCCTCCTCTAGTACGCCTGACAGTCACTGTCCAAGGTCCAAAAACATCCATTCCTACATACGTGAATGGTGGAGCTGCAGTGACACTTTCAAGAGGCAAGTCTGCCATTTGCTGTTCTGTCACCTTTCCACGGAGCTTTCGGCAGGTGACACACATATGTAAAATAGTGCTGACAAGTCTCTAGCCTCCAGTTATCCACAGGCCTGCGGCTCTAAGAGCTCCCTCTGTAAAGTGACGGCCCTGATGTTTCACACGTTCATGATAGTAGCGTACTAACAAAACAGAAATATGATGCTGTCTAGGCAAGATGAGTGGATACTTTTCACCACTCTCCAGTTGTGCATTTCTAAGCCGGCCTCCATTCCTGATAAGGCCTTCATCCACTTTGGGGTTGAGTATAAAAAGTGAACTGTTTTTATCTACAGTTTTCCCATTATCGAGAAACTTTAGCTCCTTCATATATGCTTCAGTCTCAATGGACTTAATGATAGTATCTGAAGCCTGAGAAAGTTCATCAGGTGTACGTGGTTTAAAGCAGTAGTGCCAGCCTCTGCATTCAGTGAAGTTTTGAGCGGCCTTATAGGAGCAAGCAATGTGAATAAGGAGGGCTATAGCTCTAACTAATGAGTCCCAGGTAGAGAATCTTTTAAAGCGGTTAGTGGTCAGCCCTTCTTATCCTTGAATGTGAGTAGCACAGTTTGTAACTGTTTGCCGTATTTCAGCATCTTTCTCAGGGTTCACAAGTTCAAAAAACACTGATGTCTCTTGTTGATTGTCATGGTGCTTATAGAGGAAAGCTGGTCCAGTAAACCATATTGTCTCTGCCAGATGCGACGCACTGATGGACCTAGATGCATAATCTGCTGGGTTTTCATTCGAAGGTACGTAGAACCACTGTTCAGGCTTTGTTGACTGACGAATGCGCTGAATTCTATTGTGCACATACACATTGAAGCGTCTAGTCTGATTGTGTATGTAGCCTAAGACAACTTTGCTATCACAGTAAAACTTAACCGTGTCCACCTATAAGTCTATTTCACGGAGGATGAGCTCTGCAATTTCCACTGCCATTACCGCAGCACACAGCTCAAGCCGAGGAATAGTAGGCTCAGACAGAGGAGCCAGCCTGGCTTTTCCAAAAACAAAGCCCACATCGATTTTCCCTTCTTTGCTAATACTTCTAATGTAGGCCACAGCCCCAATAGCTTTAGTAGACGCATCAGAAAACACACAAAGCTCCCTGCGTGCTGCATTAGATATAGAGCTGGTAGTATACATACGTGGAATATGCAGATGTTGCAAATGTTGTAGTGAATTCCTCCAAGTTTCCCATTCCTGTTGCTTTTGTTCTGGCAATGGTGTCCCCCATTCACAAACATTGCAGCAAAGTTCCCGCAGCAAAGCCCTACCTTGTATGGTCACTGGAGCAACTAAACCAAGTGGGTCAAAAAGGCTATTAACCATGGATAAAACACCTCGCCGTGTGAATGGCTTATCACTTGTAGACATTTTGAATGTAAAGGTGTCTGCTGCTATTTCCCAGCAAAGTCCCAAACTGCACTGACTGGCCTCTGTATCATCCCTGAAGTCTAAGTCCTTCATGCCTTCAGCATGATCCTCTGAGGGAAAGGCTTGCATGACAACTGGACTGTTAGAAGCGATTTTGTGCAAACGAATATTTGAATCAGCGAGTGACCCTTTAGTCCTTTTTAAGAGGTCAATAGCTTCTTCATCTGAAGACAAGGACATAAGCCCATCATCCACATAAAAATGTCTCTCAACAAACTGTCGTGTGTCTGTGCCATGTTCCTGCTCACCTGCTTCAGCCGCCCTTCTAAGTCCATAAATGGCAACTGCTGGTGAAGGACTGTTGCCAAAGACATGAACTTTCATCCTATACTCCACAATGTCCTTAGACATGTTGTTGTCTCTATACCACAGGAATCTTAAGAAATTTCTATGGTCCTCTCTCACAATAAAACAGTAGAACATTTGTTGAATGTCTGCTGTAAATGCTACTTGCTCCCTTCTAAAGCGGATCAAAACTCCTAACAAACTGTTATTGAGGTCTGGGCCTTTAAGCAGCACATTGTTCAATGAAACATCCAGATGCCGAGCGCTCGAATCAAAGACAACCCTAATCTGATTGGGTTTCTTAGGATGGTGGACCCCAAAAAATGGCAAATACCAGCATTCTTCATTGTTCATCAGAGGTGGTGCTAGCTCTGCATGATCATTTTCAAGAATTTTACCCATAAAGGTCAGAAACTGATCTCTCATCTCAGGTTTGCGATTCAGTGTGTGGTTCAGAGAGGCAAGCCGAGTCATAGCTTGCTCACGGTTGTTAGGGAGTCTTTGTCTGGGCACTTTAAATGGGAGTGGGGCTACCCAACTGTTGACGTCATCCCTATACATTTCACTGTCCATAATATTTAAAAACATTGAATCTTCAATTGATGGAGCCAGATCATTGTCATTTATTGTATGATTGAACACTGTGCACCCAATGCTGTACTCTGAAGTACTTTTTCCATATACACTGCTGATGTTTTGTTTCTCCCCGCCATGGTGCTTCCCTTCCTGAAGATGAATTAAACTTTCACATGAAGTGAGGGAAGTTGGTCGCCCATTGAATAAAATGTTAGTCTTAAATGAGCTCACACTTGGCTTGTGTGCACCTCGAAGGCATACCTCACCAATAAGGACCCAACCTAAATCTAGCTTCTGTGCAAAGGGTGAATCACGGGGACCGTTGATCTGCTGTCTGACTTTGTGTGCTTGTATAATGTCTCTCCCTAGCAAAATGAGGATTTCTGCGTCAGGGTCAATCTCAGGGATGTATTTTGCCACAGATTTTAGATGGGGATGATACATAGGAACATTTGGAGCTGGTATTTCTGACCTGTTGTCAGGTATCTGATTGCATTCGATGAGTGGTGGTAGAGCCATGCTGATTCTTTCACTGACTGATTCAATCCAGAAGCCTTCTGCTCTTCTCCCAGACATGTCAGTTATCCCAGAGCAGGTTCTAAGTGAATACGAGTAAGGTTGACCATGAACATCAAACAGTTCAAAAAACTCTGACCGGGCAAGTGAGCGATTGCTCTGGTCATCAAGTACAGCATACATCTTGACTGCTTTCTCTCTCTGACCCTGGGGAAACACTCTGACGAGACATATCTTGGCACATGACCTGGGTAACTGGGCTTCATCACAGACTTCGGTGCAGTGGCAGGTAACAGAGGAAGTGTCGATGGAATCTCTTTGACCTTTCTTGCCATTATCTACTCCTGAGACTGTATCTTCTGATTCTTGAGGGGGTCAACCAGGGTGCATTGCTGAGACATGACGGTCACTGTTACACTCTACACACTTAACTGGCACTTTGCAGTCCCTAGCTTAATGAATGTAGATGCACAGCATTTGTAGCAGATTCCGTCGTCTTTAAGAAAGGCTTTTCTTTCTTCCAAAAACTTTGCCCTAAATGCTCTGCACTTTTTGAGTGGGTGTGGTTTCTTGTGAATAGGGCACCTTTTGTCCGAGTCGTCATTCTGCACTGAAAGAACACGTTCCATTGAATCAACTTTTGTGTCAACATCTGTTTTATGTGTAGATATGGGAATTCGTGAGTGTAGGTTCTGATAATATGATTTTTCTCTTGCTGGAGTGCTGTGGTTACTGAAGAGGATGAAACTAGGGTCATTCCTGGCTAGTGCTTCTTGACATATAAATGCTGTGAAAAAAGAAAAGGGGGGAAAGCGTCCCTTGTTATTGGCCTTATACTTAGAACCACAGGACATCCATTTCTCTTGCAAAGCGTGTGGAAGCTTATCTACAATGGGATTTATACCGCAGGCAGTATCTAAGAAGGCAAGTCCGGGTAAATAGCCATCTTCTTTTGCTGACTGAAGTTCCATTAAAAGATCTCCTAGCTCTCGCAGCTTGCTATAGTCTTTGCTAGAGATTCTTGGAAAAATGTCTAGCCTTTTAAAGAGAGCATCTTCAATTACTTCTGGTGCAGCATAGCACTCGTTCAGTCTGTCCCAGGCTTTCCTGAGGGCTACTCCTGTATTATTGATGTGCACTTGACGGATTCTCTTTACATGCTCAGACGATTCCTTTCCCAACCACTTTGTTAACAGGTCCAGTTCTTCTGCTGCTGAAAGCCCCAAGCCTCCAGTAGCATTAGTGAAGGAAGACTTCCAAGCCCTGAAACTCTCAGGTCGATCATCAAACTGGCTAAGTCCTGAATTTACCAACTCACGGCGTGCTAGGTACCTAGCAAAGTCTGTCATTGGAAGAACCGGAGTATGATTCATTGTGGTCTGATTGTGAGGCTGTGCATAGTGCTGAGATGGCAGATTGAAAAAATCAGGGTATGGCTGGGCATCCATGCAGTGATCTTTTTGTTCCTGTCTATTTATATTTGGATTATGATCATCAAATGTGAGATAAGAGTCAAAAAAGGCATCACGATCTTCTATTAGCCTTGACTGCATTTCTTTTCTAGGCACAGGCGTCTTAAGGGTAAATGGTGTTCCCCACGTGATATGATCATCTTCAGAGTGGTCATCTGACCGCAAACCTGCTCCTCTGAGTGAATCAGCGTGTAGCTCCGCCTCCCCGCCGGAGCTGCTGCTTGCGCGCTTTGATGCAAACTTATCTGATGGCGTGTGCCTCTCTCCTTTCACGGACGCCCTTCCGTCATTGTCTTCAGCCGCTTCTAAAACTTCGGCTTGCGCTTCAGCAGCGGTCGCTTCTCTTTGTAATATCAGCGTTCCCAATTCGGCATCCAACTTGGCTTTCTCCATGGCCATTCTAGCTTGTTCAATCTTTAACTGCGCTTCGCGTTCAGCAAAGGAGCGCGTGCACGTGTGGCTTCCGCTTCAGCGCGGGCCCTTGCTGCTGTGCTGACACAAGATGCAAACGTCCGTGCGCCTGCGGAGCCGGCATGGGAGAGTTTGTCAATATCGCTCATGACACAATCTAACTTGATACCGAAACAGATTCCCAACTATTAAGAGCCTTTTCACTGTTCTGTTCTCGTCTTTGGTGTTTGAACCAGAAACTAAACAGCAGCCAAACTCTACTTCACAAAAGATTAATAGAGTCAGGAGATAGCGCTTTGCTCCAATTTTAATTCGATTTAATGAAGTTAGAGTGAAAAGGCTTTGCTTCGATGGGACTAACACTGACTAATCATGAAACATGCTGTCTAACTACTGACTTCCTGTAATTCTATTTCCGCTTCCTTACAACTATGTACATGAATATTCATAAGGTTATATTAATATTCATTTGAACATCAAACAGCTATTCTGAGAGGCAGAACAGGGACACTTAAAAAACCATTTCACCATTACAGTCAACTCTAAACTAGTTCAGCTCCTTCTTCCACATTGACTTCAATGCATTTCTGAGTACTTTAGCAAAGTTCCCACACATTTCTATACAGGATCAGACATGATTCTTGAATGAGGATACAAGTCTGGGGACAACTCGTTAAAAAGTTTGAAGTGAATAGAAGCAAAATATGCCAATTAAAAGACTATGTCCATAGGGATTCTTCCAAAAACCCATGCCTAATTACCTCCAGTCCATGTATTTTAAACAGGCAACGTTGCAAGGAGAAAGCAAAAAGAAACTGAATAAAAAACTTGAACTTAAAAATTCTTCTCTCTCTCTATTTATATTTATATATATATATATATATATATATATATATATATATATATATATATATATATATATAAAATTCAACGTCTGTCTGTCTGCTTTTCACGAGAGAACTACTTAACGGATTTAGAGTTTTTTTTTTTTCTATAATTTGCTTGAACATTCCGGTTGATTTTACAACTTCTCTCATTCCACTATGTACCATTGTTTGCTTGTGGAACCAATTTATTTGCGTGAATCAGAGAGACACACGGTAGGCCAGGCAGGGCCCTCCTCACTGTTCTATTTCAGTACTATGCGAGCGGAGCCGTGGGGGATGGCTAGTGTGTATATTATATATTTATTATATAGGCCATTTCTCGATTTATAATAGAATTGCTTTGGAATACCAAAATAAAAATAATTTTGCAAATGTTAAGTTGCTGTACTTGTACTTATAAAGATGGCATAATGTAATTTGACAGTAAATAGCCCTGGTTTCTAAAGATTAAACAATTTAATTAAGCAGGTATGGAAATAAATGGAAATTAAAGATGTTTTTGTAAAGTGCATGATTACAGACTGTTTTGCTTCAAATTTTCTACTTTCACTCTTGATATTTACATTGGGTACACAGCATTCTAGGATGGAAAGCTTGCTATCGATGTATGTACAATATGTTCTAGCAGTGTTCACAACATGTTTAAATTCCCCACACTTGAGATTCTTCCACTTTAAGTTGATCTTACGATTGGTGTCAAACTGATGATGTTGGTGGCTTTCTTTCTGCACACCCTGCAATGATATCCCATACCATTCAACATATTCAGCACCAGCTTTGACAGGGAAGTGGAATCTAGACAAGTTTTCAAGAAGGGTAGAAGATTTCAAGGACAACTCGCATGGTTTCAACTGTTTTTATTACATATAACTACCATGTTTCAGATTGCCTCTTTTTCTATAAACGATTACTGATCAATTTTATATTAGCAAAAACTAAATTTACTTCCATGTGAAAAAACATTTTAAATATTACATGGAAAACAATAAATGCAGGATTTAAGGTCTTTTTTGTTCTTGATTTGTTTTATATATAAGAAATCTCACATGTAAAATGGCTAATAAATTATTATAGTATTACAGCTACATAACTGAAATATTTGAATCTGCAGTGTGGGTTAAGAATATTGTATCGTGAATGTTGGTATAAATGTATTGCATGAATGGCTGCAACTAGAAACTGCTTCCTCGGCATCCAAAAGGCTAAACCACCCAGGGCTGGCAATGTTTCACAAATAAATAAATAAATGTGGAAGAGAAGGTCTGTGATACGGTTTGCATATTTGCAGCTGGAGATCCACAAAGGGAGAAAATGAATCACGTATCATAAACTACTTTTTATTCCTGAGCTTTCAGCCCCTGCCAGGGGCCTTCATAAGAGGATAATGCTTAGACTTACAAGAATCAAAGGCAATATATAGCAAAAATTAGGTGAGGGGGGGCGGGTATTGATCGTAAAGTTTTATTTATTATGAACATGTTCTTCTTAAGTCTGCATATGCTGGGTTTACACAGACAGACAGACAGACAGACAATTTATTAATTCCAAGGGGAAATTCACATACTCCAACAACAGCATACTGATAAAGAACAATATTAAAGACTGATAAAAATGCAGGTATAACAGACAGTAACTTTGTATAATGTTAACGTTTACCCCCTGTGATGGATGGCCGACTAAATATTCCGGCCCACCCCTCCAGGCCGCCAGGTGGAGCTCTCCCAACAGCATGGAGGTTCCCCGAATTCCAGCAGGGCCTCATGGACCTTGTAGTTTGTATGCACAGCCCTGCTGGATACCATGGGGGCCACCGGGAGTCGCTGTAGGGAGGCGGTCAGACTGTTATGTGCCCTATAACCTGGAAGTACGTCCTGGTCACATGAACAGGAGAAATGACGTACTTCCAGGTTGAAGAAAAGGACTTTTACCCTGACCCGGAAGTAATAAGGACTTGTGGATTGTTGGACAGGAACACCTCCGGGTCAGGGGGTATAAAAGGACTCTGGGAAAGACCAGACACTGAGCTGAGCTGGGAGGAAGGGTGGCGAAGTGTCTGGGAGAGGAGGATTGGTATTTGTAGTGATTATTGATTATTGTATGTGTAGTGTGGAGTGGAGGGTGCTTTGTGCACGTAATTATTATAAAATAAATAAGTCTTGGACTTTTACCTGGTGTTTGGCGTGGTACCTGAGGGTTCGAGAGGTCGATAAAAGCCTCTACTGCTACACCCCCCTGGTGGAATTGATCAGTCACATAGTGTGGGGGAGGAATGATCTCCTCAGTCTGTCAGTGGAGGAGGACAGTGACAGCCGTCTATCTCTGAAGCTCCTCTTCTGTCTGGAGATGATACTGTTCAGTGGATGCAGTGGATTCTCCATGATTGACAGGAGCCTGCTGAGCGCCCGTCGCTCTGCCACAGATGTCAAACTGTCCAGCTCCGTGCCTACAATATAGATCCTCCCTTCCTCACCAGTTTGTCCAGGCGTGAGGCATCCCTCTTCTTTATGCAGCCTCCCCAGCACACCACCGCGTAGAAGTGGGCGTTCGCCAGAACCGTCTGATAGAACATCTGCAGCATCTTATTGCAGATGTTGAAGGATGCCAGCCTTCTAAGGAAGTATAGTCGGTTCTGTCCTTTCTTGCACAGAGCATCAGTATTGCCAGTCCAGTCCAATTTATCATCCAGCTGCACTCCCAGGTATTTATAGGTTTGTATCCTCTGCACACAGTCACCTCTGATGATCACGGGGTCCATGAGGGGCCTGGTCCTCCTAAAATCCACCACCAGCTCCTTGGTTTTGCTGGTGTTCAGTTGTAGGTGGTTTGAGTCGCACCATTTAACATGGTCCTTGATTAGGTTCCTATACTCCTCCTCCTCCTGCCCACTCCTAATGCAGCCCACGATAGCAGTGTCGTCAGCGAACCTTTGCACGTGGCAGGACTCCGAGTTGTATTGGAAGTCCGATGTATATAGGCTGAACAGGACCGGAGAAAGTACAGTCCCCTGCGGTGCTCCTGTGCTACCGACCACAATGTCAAACCTGCATTTCCCGAGACTCACATACTGAGGTCTGTCTGTAAGATAGTCCACGATCCATGCCACCAGGTATGAATCTACTCCCATCTCTGTCAGCTTGTCCCTAAGAAGCAGAGGTTGAATGGTGTTGAAAGCGCTAGAGAAGTCCAGAAACATAATTCTTACAGCACCACTACCTCTGTCCAAGTGGGAGAGGGATCTGTGTAGCATATAGATGATGGCATCCTCCGCTCCCACCTTCTCCTGGTATGCAAACTGCAGAGGGTCGAGGGTGTGGCGGACCTGTGGCCTCAGGTGGTGAAGCAGCAGCCGCTCCATGGTCTTCATCACATGTAACGTCAGGGAGACAGGCCGGAAGTCATTCAGCTCACTAGGATGTGATACCTTTGGGACTGGGGTGATGCAAGATGTTTTCCAAAGCCTCGGGACTCTCGCCTGTTCCAGGCTCAGGTTGAAGATGCGCTGTAGAGGACTCCCCAGCTCCAACACACAGGCCTTCAGCAGTTGTGGCGATACTCCATCTGGACCCACCACTGCTTTGCTGGCATGAAGTCTCCTCAGCTCTCTGCTTACCTGGGCGGCTGTAATTGTGGGTGGGGGGAAACTCTCTCCTATGCTAGTATCAGCAAAAGGATGGGTGGAGGGTGCAGTACACCGAGGTGAGAGTGGGTTAATGGCGTTCTCATTTGATTAGTCAAGATTTAGCCAGCTTTCTGGCACTTTTAGTACTGGCCTTAAATCTTACTTGTACATTGTCCCAGTTAAATGTATGTCCTGTTGATTTTGTATGTGTATAGATCAGTGATCGTGAGTCTTTCTTTCTGATGGCGTTGCGATGTTCCTATATACATGTTGAGATTCTTTTTGATGTTTGTCCTATGTATAGTGCTGGGCAAGAACTACACGGAATACTATAAACTGCGTTTCGTGTTTCTGCTGTCGATTTCTTGTTTCTAGCATTAAAAAGAACCATGTGCAGATTGTTCACGGGTTTGTGTGCTATTCTGATGCCTGACTTGGCCAGGATGCATGCTGCACCTTCAGACACCCTGTGATGATAAGGAAGTGAGCACCAGGTGGGATGGGGGGGTCTGGTTCAAGTTGATTGTTTGCTGAGTTTTTTGGCGTCTCCTGTGTAGGCATTGTTTAATGAACGTTTTTGAGTATCCGTTTGAAGTGAAAAGATGGAAGAGATAGTGTCTTTCATTCGTTTTTGTCTCCTTCGTATTACAATGGGTGTGGACTCTTCTGAATAAAGTTTTAACACAGCTCCATTTATGAGATACTGGGTGGTTGCTAGCGAACATGTTCATAATAAATAAAACTTTACGACCAATACCCCCCTCTTCTGAACACACTGACTTAGCTCCCCCCACCTAATTTTTGCTGTATATTGCCGTTGATTCTTGTAAGTCTAAGCATTATCCTCTGATGAAGGCCCCTGGCAGGGGCTGAAAGCTCAGGAATAAAAACTAATTTATGATACGTGATTCAGTTTCTCCCTTTGTGGATCTCCAGCTGCAAATAAATAAATATATATATTATTGTCACGCACGAGCGCATGGGGAGCAGTCTAAGGACCCGATACGTACCATAGAAAGCCGTGCCGGGGGGCAAAGGCAGCGTACTAACCTTTCTTTCCTTATTTCTTCAGAAAGAACGAAGCACCGCCGCCGTAAAACCACCCGGGCGACTAAAGGAGCTACTACCCTTCTGGGTTCCTTCATACCTTCTGGTCCCCCCTTGATGACGTCAGCCACCCGTCCACCATCACGCCTTTCCCAGCATCCCACTGATTAATTTCCGGTCCGCCCCTATAAGTTGTCCGTCTTCCCGTCTCTGATGTCTCTGATTTTTTTGTTGAAATTATTGACCTGAGTTTCTTTGGAACAGTATATAGGGCTAAAAACCCCAAACCTTTATAAGTTTACTGTGCTTATTTTACAGTGGTGCAGCCGGCAGGATCCAGCCCAAAGATGTCGGAAGGGCAGGACCTGAATACAATTTTGACTGCTTCGGCGAACATGCTCCAGGCCGTCAAGTTGGAACAGGCGGTCTCGAACACGGAGCTTGCCGAAACTAAGAGGCGGCTGGCGCCGGCGGAAGTGGTAAAGCCGGAGCCCGCAGGGCCACCACCACCCCCAAGCGTCCCTCTCTCTGAAGCGTACGATATAGAATTCTATATGTCCGTCTTCGAGAGGACGGCGACCCGCAACCAGTGGCCGCGGGCAGAGTGGGCGTCCATCTTGGCGCCCTACCTGAAGGGACCTGTGCAGTGGGCATATCATGACCTCACCGAGGAGGAAGCCACCCCGTATGACCTCTTGAAGGCAGAAATTTTCAATCGCTACAGTGTCACCTCTGGCCAGCAGGCGAGGGTATGGCGACAGTGGCGATTTGACCCCGACCTCCCGGCTAGAGCCCGACATCAACCAGGCTCGCCAAGTGGTCGAGCAGGTTGCCTGTGAAGGCTTGGTCCACACGATGCCAGACTACCTCGCCCAGCAGGTTTGGAGACACACTTTCCAAGACATGAATGGTCTTCTGGAGGTACTCGAACGTCAACTGGTGAACCAAATCAGGGGGTCTGAGAAGCCGGCTCATGGGAACCGACAGGGACGGGTCGTCACCACCGAGCCCACTCGCCACACTACGAAGGCTCCGGCTAGGACAAAAGACAGGGTGCCCGCCCCACCACGCTGTTTCAAGTGTGGTGAGGTGGGGCATATCATCCCTACCTGTCCCCTCAACACGGAGCCTATGGACTGCAGCTGGGCAAAGGGAGAGAGGTACTGTGCACTGTCAAACTCTCTGGCGATCACCAATAAGGGAGTGGTGTTGTTGAATGAGCACTCGGTGGTGGCATTGTTCGATTCCGGGAGTAACATCATCATTGTTGCTCGCCGTTACATTCTACACCAACAGTGGCTGGCTCAAAAGACGAGCATAACCTGTGTGCATAGAGAGACCAGATCTTACAGGTCTGCAATGTGTTTTATAACCTGGGAGAGGAGACCAAAACAACTGCTCGTTGCTGTATTGCCCGAGCCCCACTTTCCTGTTATATTGGGACAAGATTGGTTTGAAAGTAACTGCGGTAGAACTGTCACCATTCCTACACTGAGGTTGGGTCTGATTATGGAGGGACAAGGGGTCTCTCCGACTGCTCCCACGCCGTGCTCCTCGGCAACTGATGATGATGTAGAGGGTCAGGGAGAGCATTCTATGATGATGGACCTCAACCCAGAAGTGCAACCAGGTGGTGTGCTGGGTTGGGAGAGTACTACCTCAGATCAGACCCATGACCCGCTCGTCGGCATGGATCTCCAATTCCAGTCTACGCCAGCATCCTTTAAAAGAGAACAGTGGAATGACGATTGCCTGAAGTTTGCCCAGAATGCCATCGTGTCCGCAGACGACATATCGTCAACAGATTCCACTCCACCGGGACCCTACTTTGTCTTAGAAAATGACCTGTTATATCAGGTTGCGGAACACGGAGGTGAGGTATGGAAGTTGCTGTTAGTTCCCTGGACCTACTAGCGGGAGGTCTGTGAGCTAGCGCAAACCCACCTCTTAGGCGCCCATCTTGGGGCCGAAAAAACACTGGACAGAGTGAAACTCTGGTTCTATTGGCCCGGGATCAATGAGGAAGTCCGACGTTTCTGTCAGTCTTGCCCAGTCTGTCAGCTACAATATATTATATATATATACACACATACATGCATACATACATACATATACATACATATATATATATATATATATATACATACATACATACACACATACATACATATATATACATATACATATACATACATATATATATATATATATATACATACATACATACACACATACATACATATACATATTATATATATATATATATATATATATACACACACACACACAGACACACACATATATACACATACAGTACTGTGCAAAAGTTTTAGGCAGGTGTGAAAAAATGCTGTAAACAATGAATGCTTTCACAAATATAAATAATGATTTTTTTATTGTTATCAATTTACAAAATGCAAAGTGAGCAAACAAAAGAAAAATCTAAATCAAATCAATATTTGGTGTTACTACCTTTTGCCTTCAAGACACAAGGTAGTCATACTTGAAACAGCTGTGTAGGAGGCTTAAAACTGGGTGAGGAACAGCCAAACTCTGCTACCAAGGTGAGGTTGTGGAAGACAGTTTCATGTCATGGCAAGATTGAGCACAGCAACAAGACACAAGGTAGTTATACTGCATCAGCAAGGTCTCTCCCAGACAAAGATTTCAAAGCAGACTGGGGTTTCAAGATGTGCTGTTCAAGCTCTTTTGAGACAAATATGCACGAAAACATAGGAACTGGGGTGCAGAAAAATGGCAGCAGGTGCTCTGGACTGATGAGTTAAAATTTGAAATATTTGGCTGTAGCAGAAGGCAGTTTGTTCGTCGAAGGGCTGGAGGCCGGTACAATAATGAGTGTCTGCAGGTAACAGTGAAGCATGGTGGAGGTTTCTTAAACGTTTGTGGCTGCATTTCTGCAAATGGAGTTGGAGATTTGGTCAGGATTAATGGTGTTCTCAATGCTGAGAAATACAGGCAGATACTTATCCATCATGCAATACCATCAGGGAGGCGTAGGATTGGCCCCAAATTTATTCTGCAGCAGGACAACGACCCCAAACATTCAGCCAAAGTCATTAAGAACTATCTTCAGTGGAAAGAAGAACAAGAAGTCCTGGAAGTGATGGTATGGCCCCCACAGAGCCCTGATCTCAACATCATCGAGTGTGTCTGGGATTACATGAAGAGACAGAAGGATGTGAGGAAGCCTACATCCACAGAAGATCTGTGGTTAGTTCTCCAAGATGTCTGGAACAACCTACCAGCCGAGTTCCTTCAAAAACTGTGTGCAAGTGTACCTAGAAGAATTGATGCTGTTTTGAAAGCAAAGGGTGGTCACACCAAATATTGATTTGATTTAGATTTCTCTTTTGTTCATTCACTGCATTTTGTTGATTGATGAAAATAAATGATTAACACTACCATTTTTGAAAGCATTCTTTATTTACAGTATTTTTTCACACCTGCCTAAAACTTTTGCACAGTACTGTATATAAAAATCACAAACTGTCACTTGAGCCCACCCATCTACAGCTTTTGGCAACAGTAAGTTTGCATTGTGTTTTCCTATCCTGTAGTTTGCCCAAAGCTTAAAACTAGGACCACTGCTCTTTAGAACCAGTTCACCTAAAAGCAATGCTGCGACCAGCCTGACTTGACCTGCTTTAGAACATAAAGATAAGAGGCTTCCCTCAGGCGCCCAAATTAATGGGTTTGCTACCCTGACACGTCTTACTTCCAATTCTTTAAGGACTTTTTTCTGATACTAAGCTGGAACTCGGCCTCTGAGTATAAATCAGTCCCGATACACTGATCTCCCAGTAAAAGCTTTACATTCCTGAATAAAATAGTAAAAAATAAATAAATAAAAACAGATGACACAGAGGACAGCACCGAAAACAAAGAATGAGTACTGCAATGAGTACTTTTTGCATTACAGCACTGCAGTGTAAGAAACTGCAGGTTAACCTCTTGGAAGCGACTCAAAAAAATGACTTTTTAGGGAGAACACAAGCAGGTTTTCTACTTAAATGAAACGGAGACTTCATTTAATCAATAATGGAAAGTTGTATATATTGTTACATAGATGTGCAGGTATTTTCATATGTAACTTAAGTAAACATGCATATGCTTACAGATAATTATTACATTTTTATATATAAAATACAATAGACTCCTCACAAACTAAGTTATAAATCCTACACCTCCTGATGGACTAGACAAACATTTCCTTGTGAGCAAACATTTTTTTTAAACAGTAAGAATGAATCAAGTCATTTAATACATACTATATTAAAAATGTCTAATTCTTAAGTGCATTCATCTTACTATTCAGTAGCAACACCACTTATCTGCAAGTCTGAGAAAAACAAATTTCACTAAAACCTATTCCTAGTTTTGTCTCATTTTTTTCAGAAAATAAACTATTCCTGTTCTACAGTTCTAACTCCAAATGTAAAAAGAAAAAAACAAAATTTATGAAAGACTCACCTGATCTGCGACATTCTTTCTAGTCCTTCTGTACTGAGGCGGTCACGGGATAGTAGATTACTAAGCTGCACTTCTTGGTTATCAGCTAATCTCAACAATTTACCGAGTTCTTGCTGTTGTAGACCACGAGCCTGAACTTCTGCCTCCTCGGGGGAGACAGGGGTTGGGAGATAGCCTTGCTGGAGTGAAAGATGAAGGTACCCAGGATAATAGCTTGGAGGAGTGGAGGGGTACAAGCCATTAGTTCCAGGTACGCCATAAGGTAAATAATGGTATGGGTAACGGGGAACACCTGGCTGATAATAATAAGGGTTATCAGAGTTTTGAAATTTGTAGTTGCCAGAAGTAACAGCACTCATAGTTTGCTGAGTGCTGGAGAAATTTTGAAACACATCCCCCTGTTGACTAGGAGGGCTTCCAGTTGTTTCATCATCTGTATCAAGAAAGTGCAGTTGTTGTTGTGAATGTAGAGCCTGCTGTTGCTGTAAACTATAGCAATGGCCCACCTGTGATAAGGCTGGCTTCTCGTCAGGATTATTTGGATCCCACAATCTTCTAGTAGCTCCACCTCTTCCTCGTTCCCTAGACCCCCTAGTTCCAATAAGACGTGAACCTGGGTTGACAGATACAGTGAGGTCCGTGTGAACAGGAAGCACCAGTATTCCTCCCCCTTTGCCTTTGGAACTGAGACTTTTTTTCAGAAGACAACTGGAGTTTACTGAATGCAAGCCACTTCCTCGCTCTAAAGCAATTTTCAGGACACCACTCTCTTTATCATCATTATTTTTTCTTCTCATTCTGTTGTTAGAGTGTCTTTCTAGGCTGTAGTCTTTCTGCTCTCTCCCTACAAATTCTTCAAGTGAATCAGTTGAGGAAACACTAGCCTTCTCTCTGTAACCTCTGGACTTTTCTTGGTCTCTACTGCGAAAAACTTCCGAATAACTTTGCGTGTGCGGCTTTTTCCTCTTTTCACCTGTAGCAGTACTGCCAGAGCCATTAGCTAATCCATCAAAGCTGGTACCACTACTATCTGAGCTAGTACTGCATGTTCGATTGTGGTTGCGACGCTTATCTGACCTAGAATAGCGCTTGGATGAGGCATTGGTCTTTACTGGAAAGTGCTGATAGTCTTCATTTTTGTTAGGATGTGTTACTTCATCAGTTTCAAACATCCTCCCACTTTCTTTCTGTATTTCTGATCCTTTATTATCTTTTTCACTTTTCTTTCGGCCAACATCCTTTATCTCATCTTTTGGAACTATAACATGCCTCCTGTTATCATGCTTATTTTGTCTTTTTTCCTCACAGCTCTCAACTAAATGCTTTCCATGTTTGCCCTTTCTCAAAATCAATTGATTATCCTCAGAAATGCTCAAAGTCTGTGCTTCTTTCACTAAAGTCCTGACTGACTCACATTTCTTAGATCCCTTCACATTGTTTTTGGAATCTGGAACCTTGATAGGTGATGGTTCTTGGAGTATCATGTTTTCAGCTTTAATCTCTTTCTCAATTACAGTATGCTCATTAACTTTTACATCATCACTTGCAGTCACTAACTTATTAGTAGAACTTGTTTGCTGTAGTCTACGACCACTTGGCTGGTATATTTGACGATCCGGTTTGCGGTTTCTACGAGTTTGTTTTTGATATGCAAAGTCATTTTCTAAAACAGAAGTACTGGAATTTTCTATCACAGGTGTATTACCAACAGACTCTTGCTCTTTACTCAAGTCCTCCACGTGAATAGCATCACCTTCACTACTTCCAGATGTTTCTCGCCGCTGCCTTAGACGGGACAACCCTGGCTGATACAGTTGTAAGTCTGGACGCTTCCGGTCTTGCCGAAGACGCCTTTCTGCACAACTCTTTGCAGTGTCTGTTATGAGCAGGAAGGAAAAAGGCCAATTTTAATACAATAAAAAAGAAAACGGAGTACAACACATACAGAAGCATAGTTAACAATCACCAGACATGAAAATTTTTCAAAAACAAAATATGCAAAATAAAAAAAGTAAATCAATTAGGCAGCTACTTTGTACATGCTCATCTTATGAATCACAAGTTATTAGAAAAGGGAAGTTTATAAATAAATCGCAGCATCAAATGCAAAAAAAAAAAAAAAAAAACAGGATTGCTTTAGTTAAAAAAATAATTTATTAGGTTGCTGTAGAATAAAAATATAGCAGTGTGTATCTAACAAAGATAAAGTGGAAGCCCCAGTTGACAATCTTATTTGTAAGAGGTACTGTAATGATAATGCAACACCTTTCACATCTGAAATTAAGAGATTGAAACAATACTTTGTTCCTAGTCATGTGGGTTACAAAAACATTTCCATGATAGATAGATGATCATTTATCAATAAATTGGGGAAACAAATGTACATATACACTACCGGTCAGAAGTTTTAAAACATCTCAGTTTTATGGAAATACATGCAGTTCAATGTCAATGTTTAATGAAATCAAGGCATAGAACAAATAAACAATGGTGAATAAAAAACAAATCAAGGAATCATTAAGCATACAAAAGTTTATTCAAATTTTTAATTCAAAGTAGCCACCTTTTGCTGAGATAATGGCCAAACTGTGGTAACCCTTTTGATTCAGAATGCATGTCTCTCTGTGCAAGTCACCAACTCTGCCTCCAGCAAAAGAACCAGAGAGGGAAAAAAAAAAAAAATTCACACATCCTCCATGGGACAGTTTGTATCACACACTGAGGAGCCATCCTTTTACAAATATGACAGCTTATAAGCACCCTGCGTGATGAACTGAAGATTACAAATTTTGATTCATCAGTCCCTAAGACTTTCTTTCAGTCTACAGTAGTCCATTGCCGGTATTTCAAGGGCCTATTTTGTCCTTTAAGGAATGGCTTTCTTACTGCCGCTCACCCTGCCAAACCTGCAGCCCAAAGTCTCTGAAGAGACGGAGACTTGCTTTTTTCGACCACTATTAAACTGTGCTTGAAAACCGTTGTGCTGTGAGGCACCTATCACGCAAACTGGTGATCCTCAGAAATTTGTCTGATTGGGTTGTGATTTTGGGTCTGCCAGATTTCTTCCTAACAGAGTTTCTTCCAGTTTCTAATTGTGTTTGGATTGTGTAGGACACCGAGCACACTAACACTTTGATTTTATTTTTATTTTTTGCAATTTCTCTAAATGAAAGGCCTACACTTCCAAGGGTAATAATGCTCTGTCTCATTTCCGGTGTTAATTACCACTTTCATGCCATTATCACTGAAATTTACAACTTTCTACAGTGTAATATTGTCCAAGTAGTACTACAGAGGGTGTAGTAACAGTCTGTTCCAACTCTGCTTTAAGACAGAAAGAGAGTTTTTAAGTAATCAACAGAAGTTGGCACACCTGTGCAAATTGTTTGCTTCAACTTGCAAGGCTTAATTTAAATGCTGCAGAAAATCTGTAGGTTGTAACCTATTAGTTGTTCCCTGAAGAATCCCCATTTGTAATATTCTGATATTTGTTATTTTTCAGTTTTTGCTACACAAAACGTGAAATTTAAATCTCTTGCAATTTAATGCTTATATACAGTCACTGGGCACTTTATTAGGTACACTTTACTAGTACTAGGTTCAACCTGCTTTTGCCTTCAGAACTGCTCTAATTCTTCATGGCATAAGTTCAACAAAGTGTTGGAAACATCCCTCAGGGATATATTGACATGGCAGCATCACACAGTTGCTTCAGATTTGTTGGCTGCACATCCAAGACATGAATCCCCCATTCCACCAAATCCCAAAGATGCTGTATTAGATTGAGATCTGGTGACAGAAGAGGCTGTTTAAGTACAGTGAACTCATTGTCATGTTCAAGAAACTAGTTTGAGATGATTTGAGCTTTGTGACATGGCATGATATCCTGGAGGGATGGACATGGTCAGCAACAATACTCAGGTAGGCTGTGGCGTTTAAACAATGCTCAACTATATTAAAGGGCCCAAAGTGTGCCAAGACAATAACCCCATCATTTTACCACCAACACCAGCCTGAACCATTCGCTACAAAGCAAGATGGATCCATGCTTTCAAGTTGTTGATGGCAAATTCTGATTCCATCATCCAAATGTTGCACAGAAATCGAGACTCATCAGACCAGGCAAAATCCTCCCAAACTTCTACTGTCCAATGTTTGTGACCCCATGTAAATCGTAGCCTTAGTTGCCTGTTCTTAGCTGACAGGACTGGCACCCGTTGTGGTCTGCTGCTGCTGTAGCTCATCTGCTTCAAGGTTCAATCTGTTGTTCATTCAGAAATTCTTTTCTGCATACCTTGTTTGGAACGAGTGGTTATTTCGCTTACTGTTGCCTTTCTATCAGCTCAAGCCAGTCTGGCCATTGTCTTCTGACCTCTGGCATCAATGAGACATTTTTGACCAGAGAACTGCCACTCACTGGACATTTTCCCTTTTTCATACCATTCTCCATAAACTCTAGAGATGGTTCTGCATGAAAATCCCACTCAATCAGAAGTTTCTGAAATACTCAGACCAGCCTGTCTGGCATCAACAACCATGCCACATTCAAAGTCACTTAACTCTTTTAGGGCTAATTTTTTTTTTGTTTCTTTTCTCCCAGGGCTGAATATTTTTCCAAAAACTAACATTTTTTAAAAAAGAAAACAAAGCAATTGTTTAACATATCAAATCAACAAAAAATATTTACTTTTGACAAATGTTACTGTCTTGCATGTTGTATGAGCCTGCATACTCTATGATTTCACATACATATCACATACATTTTACACAGCAAAGTATGATCTCGCTCAAAGCAGCCAATTTCAGTCATTGCCACATTGCACTCCTTACAATATGTGTTGCTTTGGTGCCTATTTTTCAATTGTCTGTTGCTGCATTTTCTAACATATATTGTTAGTGTGTACTGTAGAGAGACAAGTCACCCATTTGCCATCGTGCCATGCCACTGCCACCAAGTTTTCTGCCTGCATGAAAACCGTATTGTCACCTCTTTTCATCTTCTGAAACTTTATGAACTTTATGTATGGTATTATAGCCTGGCTCACCCCATGGGATTTGCTTCTGTTTATTACAGAAGTGAATAAAACTTTGCAGCAGCACGTACCTAAGTCACCAGGGGACAAAACACGTTTGGACCAATGCTCCCTGAAGTTATATCACCAGTTCTGTCCCATCTCTATTTGTAATGCCACAGCGCGCTTCATCTCGTCTTTCGTTGTGGGTTTCCACTTTGAAAAACGAGACTGCGATGCAAACGCAGCCCGCGATTCAAAAAAAATCTCTGCCTACCTGTTTGTCTCGTCTGACAGTAGCTGAAAAGCAGCATCAGGAGACAGCAGCCTGAAGTACAGCAGCTGGTGATCTGTCGTGTCCAAAAGCAAGCCATGCAGTCTTGTAAACTCCGGTAGCCAGATCGGCTCTCAACGGATCAATGTATGTGTATTTATCCCATGCGAACCTTGCCGTAGATGTATCGGCTGCGCGAAGGCACTCAACTGGCAGCAGATCCGCTGGCGTGGCATCGGCTGGTGTCTGATCAGCTGATGCCTGCTTCTAACTCTCTTGCGCGATCTCCTGATCACTGCCAATAAAGTCCGATTCTGAAAAATCAAGAGTCCGACTCCGCGATAATGCGCAAAACAACGTCTGCCAAATGTTTTCTTTTCTGCACTTGCTTCGCTGCCTTTTCACATGTCGGTGCCATCTTGCCTTTGTTTACATTTCGCAACTCACGCACACACAATGTTTATTTGCCGAGTCAACGAGTCTAGCATTCCTCCAAGCACAGAGGGAATGCCTGTGACGTGACAGTGAGATTTGTCGCCATTAACAGCTGATTGTCACCCTCTATCCCTGGATGTCGACTTTTGTCGACATTCGCCTTCAACCCCTCCTGTCGACAAAAGTCGACATCCGCCCTAAAAGAGTTAAATCACCTTTCTTCCCCAATCTGATGCTCAGTTTGAACTTCAACAGGTCATCTTGACCATGTCTGAATGTGTCGAGTTGCTGCCATGTGATTGGCTGATTAGGGATTTGCATTAACAAACATATACATACACACACACATTATATACAGTACTGTGCAAATGTTTTAGGCAGGTGTGAAAAAAAGCTGTAAACAAAGAATGCTTTCAAAAATGGAAGTGTTAATCATTTATTTTCATCAATCAACAAAATGCAGTGAATGAACAAAAGAGAAATCTAAATCAAATCAATATTTGGTGTGACCACCCTTTGCCTTCAAAACAGCATCAATTCTTCTAGGTACACTTGCACACAGTTTTTGAAGGAACTCGGCTGGTAGGCTGTTCCAAACATCTTGGAGAACTAACCACAGATCTTCTATGGATGTAGGCTTCCTCACATCCTTCTGTCTCTTCATGTAATCCCAGACACACTCGATGATGTTGAGATCAGGGCTCTGTGGGGGCCATACCATCACTTCCAGGACTTCTTGTTCTTCTTTCCGCTGAAGATAGTTCTTAATGACTTTGGCTGTATGTTTGGGGTCGTTGTCCTGCTGCAGAATAAATTTGGGGCCAATCCTACGCCTCCCTGATGGTATTGCATGATGGATAAGTATCTGCCTGTATTTCTCAGCATTGAGAACACCATTAATCCTGACCAAATCTCCAACTCCATTTGCAGAAATGCAGCCCCAAATGTTCAAGGAACCTCCACCATGCTTCACTGTTGCCTGCAGACACTCATTATTGTACCGCTCTCCAGCCCTTTGACGAACAAACTGCCTTCTGCTACAGCCAGATATTTCAAATTTTGAGTCATCAGTCCAGAGCACCTGCTGCCATTTTTCTGCACCCCAGTTCCTATGTTTTCGTGCATACTTGAGTCGCTTGGCCTTGTTTCCACGTCGGAGGTATGGCTTTTTGGCTGCAACTCTTCCATGAAGACCACTTCTGGCCAGACTTCTCCGGACAGTAGATGGGTGTACCTGGGTCCCACTGGTTTCTGCCAGTTCTGAGCTGATGGCACTGCTGGACATCTTCCGATTTTGAAGGGTAATAAGCTTGATGTGTCTTTAATCTGCTGCACTAAGTTTCCTTGGCTGACCTCTGCGTCTACGATCCTCAACGTTGCCCGTTTCTTTGTGCTTTCTTCAAAAGAGCTTGAACAGCACATCTTGAAACCCCAGTCTGCTTTGAAATCTTTGTCTGGGAGAGACCTTGCTGATGCAGTATAACTACCTTGTGTCTTGTTACTGTGCTCAATCTTGCCATGACATGAAACTGTCTTCCATAACCTCACCTTGGTAGCAGAGTTTGGCTGTTCCTCACCCAGTTTTAAGCCTCCTACACAGCTGTTTCAAGTATGACTACCTTGTGTCTTGAAGGTAAAAGGTAGTAACACCAAATATTGATTTGATTTAGATTTTTCTTTTGTTCGCTCACTTTGTATTTTGTAAATTGATAACAATAAACAATCATTATTTATATTCAAACGTTCGTTTTTTTCCCTGTGCTTAAAACTCATTAAAAAAAAAGTGTTTTTAGCCAGCGGTTGGTAGCGCTATAGTGCAAACTCTTGCAGTGTTAGTTTTCTCTGTTGTTCAAGGTTTTCTCAGTGTTATTCAATGTTTTTACATTTTGTTTACTATTACGCTTTGCATTCTATGGTTTAATTAACTATTTTTGTGCTTAAAAACTTAAAATATATATTTACATACAGTTCGTACAGTCTGGAACTGATTAATTTTATTTACATACAACCCTATGGGAGAAATTGCTTCGGTTCACGATCAAATCGGTTTACGACCAGAGTTTTGGAACGAATTATGGTCGTGAACCAAGGTTCCACTGTATTCTTTTCGGTTATGACGCACGACCGCGTCCACCATCGCAAACTGTTTTACACGCCATGGTCTTAGAGTTGGTGGGTGGGTCTCCGTGAGTTTCTCTTGCAAGCGGGCACATGACCAGGTGATGTGTATGCTTCAAGAATGAGGGTGGACGCGGCAGGACTATCTAAGAAGAGGCATGTTTGTCATGGATGTGAATCGCTGTATGCAGCGTGTAAAACAGTTTGTCGCAGATGTGAATCGCTGTATGCGGCATGTAGAACTGTTTGAGAGGGGTATCCCATGGTCTTACAGTTGGTGGGCGGGTCTCTGTTAGTTGCTCTTACGAGCGGGCACTTGACCAGGCAGTGTGTATGCTTCGAGAGCGAGGGTGGACGCACGAGCACCATCTAAGAAGAATCATATTTGTCGCGGATGTGAATCGCTGTATGCAGCGTGTAAAACAGTTTGCGAGGGGTATTCCATGGTCTTAACAGTGTCTATACTTCGATGAAAATCACTGTATGCAGCGTGTAAAACGCTGTATTGTATGTTGCCCTCTCCAGAGTTACATCTTTTCATTCACCTACACTCGTATCCTCAAAACCAACCCCATTTGGACAACTGTGTCTTTCAGGAAGTGTTCACCCATCAATACATAATTATGTGGCGTATGCTGCGCCGCAGATTGGCTAGTATATATATCAATAAAATGTACATATATATATTATATATATTATATATATATATATATATATATATATATATATATATATATACACACACACACACACAAACAAAAAAACATACACACACAAACATATACACATATACATATATAAAGCAGACTGTAACAATCTTGCAGTCTTGTATGTATGTCATCATCCAGTTGACACTTAGTAACCACAAGGCGGTGCCAGAGAGCCCCAGACACAGCAATATAGTCCACAATATAAGAATATAAATACAACAGAGAGTTTTTATTCCACAAACCACCTTGTAATGAACACCTCTCCAACAATTAGTCACAATCTTATATATAAAGCAGACTGTAACAGTCCTACAGTTTTGCATGTATGCTATCATCCAGTTGAGTAACTAACCTCAATGCATGTAAAAAATCTAGACAGTGTGGCAAAATATGAATACAGTAATCCCTCGCTACTTCGCGGTTCACTTTTCGCGGATTCACGACTTCGCGGGTTTAAATATACAGTGGAACCTCGGTTCACAAATGCACACTCGGTATACGAACAGCCATGCTGCTGAGAGAGAGAGAGAGAGAGAGAGAGAGAGAGAGAGAGAGAGAGCCTGCAGCTGAGAGGAGAGGGGGGTCTCCCGTGGTGCTGAGAGAGAGAGAGAGAGCGCCAGAGTGCGCGTGCAGCTGAGAGCAAGCGAGCCTGCAAGCCTGTTTCTTTTCAATAAAGTCAGGCGTTAGACAAGTGTCATCATTTTTACTGCGCAGCATATTCATCACCATCATCACGTCATATATAGCTACGTGTACTTCGCTATACAGTAAGTGTAAACTTATCTACCGATTTCATATTGCTTAGCAGTTGTCCCTGTTATTAATAGAGTAAAGGGTGGGTTGTAAACAATACAGGGAGGGTTTAAAAACGTCCAAATACACGTTAAATAAATAAAAATGGTGTCCCTACTTCGCGGAAATTCAGTTATCGCGGTCGGCCTTGGAACCTATCTCCCGCGATAAGTGAGGGATTACTGTAATGTAATTACAATTGCATATCTAGATGAGCAACTATAAAAACTGACTATAGATTATATAAATAATTTGCACAGAGCAGGGCTAATACGAATAACTTAATTTCTATCTTAAATACCCATAACACTCCTACAATTCAGTTCTGCTCTTCCGAGACATTAACTATGGCCTTATTAAATGTTAGAGCATTAACAAACAAAATGTTTCCCATCAACAATCTTATTAGTGATAGGAAAATCGATTTTATTGCATTAAGTGAAACTTGGCTTAGCTCTGATGGTGCAGCTGTTTTAATCGAATCTGCGCCTCCAAATTACAGTTTTGCTCATGCGGATCACCAAGGTAAGAAAGGCAGTGGTTTAGCAAACATTTACTCAAGTCGGATAAAGTATAAAGATGTCGGCTTTGGTACATTCAAGTCCTTTGAGTATCTTGCCATTGTTATTCATGGAGTTTGTCAGTTTCTAGTATTGTCAGTGTATAGACCTCCTAAATACAATGCGTCTCTTTGAGGAATTCTCAGACTTAGTGTCAATTATAATTACAAACTATGATACGTTCCTTATAGTTGGTGACTAACTTTCATATTGATAATCAGTGTGACCCGAAGGTAAAAGAATTCCTGAACCTCCTGGACTCTTGATTTGAGCCAGCACATTAGTCAGCCAACACACAAAGCAGGGCATACATTGGATTTAGTAATTACTAAAGGACTAAAATTTGATGTGAAGCTGATCATTGATACTGGTTTATCAGACCATTTTCTCTTACTATTCAATATAGAAATAATGACATAAAAAATTCACGAGAAGCATATTGTTAAAAAAACGCTTGTTTGATTCATCTGCCACTTCAAAGTTTACAAACATTCTAAGCAACCAGACCATTTGTAATGCTTACTACAATAGCGAGGATAATGTAAATAGTAAGGTGGAAAATTTTAATACTAAAGTGAGAGCTGCATCTGACATAGTCGCTCCTGACAAGACAGTTAAAAAACCTCTAGCATTACACCATGGAAGACTCAGAGTCTTATCTAAAGAAAACACGCCGGAGAGCTGAGCATAAATGGAGAGAAACTAAACTGATTATCCACGATGAGATATTGAAGACTAAAATAACAGAATACAACAACAAAGTCCATCTTGAGAGGCGGTGTTATATCTCTAGAATTAGAAATAACAATGCTAGTAATCCCAGAGTTTTACTCTCTACAATTGATTGTCTGCTAAACACAGGTCACTCAATGGAATGCCTCCAAAAAAACTTCCAGTGAAACTTGAGGCTTTTGCTGTATTTATTAAATCACAAAATTAATATTAGAAATAATATAGCACATCTCCCCAATACTGATCCTCTTAAACCGCAGTACTCCATTTTAAGCAAATTAAATTCTTTCACTAGGATAGATTTACCTGATTTATATAAAATACTTTCTCAACTGAGACCCTCCACCTGTGTCCTTGACCCAATACCAACAAGTTTTTTTCAAAGAAGTGCTAATTGATAGCATTCTTGACATAATAAACTCATCATTAGATATGGGGGTCTTCCCAGAGTGTCTTAAGAATGCTGTAGTTGAACCCCTGCTCAAGAAAAATACTCTTGACTCCTCTGTTTTTGAAGATTTTAGACCTATTTCTAACCTGCCTTTCCTAAGTAAAATCCTAGAGAAGGCAGTCATTATGCAGCTAAATGACCACCTCAATAAACATGCTATTTTTGATAAGTTTCAGTCAGGTTTCAGAACAAATCACAGTACAGAAACTGCACTCGTTAAAGTAATAAATGACTTGCGGGTAAATGCAGACAGAGGTTGTGCATCTGTTCTCATCCTCTTAGATCCAAGTGCCGCATTTAATACCACTGACCACAATATTCTTAGAAATCGCCTTAGTCAGTGGGTGGGCCTCTCTGGCAGTGTCTTAACACTAGAATTACCAGAGAGTCTACGAAAAAACTTGTACATCCAACCCACCTTATAACCGTTCTCACCACTCCACCAGCGTCTTTTGTCTTCTAAATGCGCTGATTAAGATGAGCAGCAAGCAGCCGGCTATTCCATCCCCCACCGTCGCAGAACGTTCACTAAGTTTTCCCAGCTCATGCCTTGTTTGATTATCTGGGAGTGACTGAACTGCTGGAGTTTTAGAGTGGAAATAATAGATCGCTATTTGGAACACACGCATTTCATGTGTGTTCCGTTTCTACAGTAATCTGTGTAAACACATTTTTAAAACAGAAACGTTTTCCATATTTTAGTAGTAAATGACAAAATGTAGGCATAAACTATATAAATGTATGAAGCCTGAAGTCCAAAGATTAAGTAAACACTTTCACAAAAGGTTCAAGGAAAAGACAACAGCTTCAATGGCATAGTGGTAAGATTTGCTGACTTGTAATCAAGAGTCCCCGGTTCGATCCCCACTCACTCCTATATCTGCCGTTTTCAGTAGTGAGCTGCTCTTTTTGTTAATATTATACAGTACACACATACATTTGGTTTGCGTCTAACACACGGTGTGCATTTATAGGACCTGTAAAAGATAGCGTTTTTTTTTTACTTTTATTCTCTCTAAATCACAATCACGATATATACTACCGCCCCCCCACCCAGGGATCTGACGCTGTTATTTTTCATTTGAAACGGAATAACTGGAGATGTGAGTGGTGTTTTGAGACAATGGAACTGGACATTCTCTCATCTGGAGGGATTAAAACTGACACACAAACGCTGGCGAATCTGCTTTCTTCGTATCTCACCATCACTTGATTTTTTTTATTCAGTTTTATTAAGTGTTCCTGCTCATGCTGAATTAGTATGCACCTTATGGTCAAAAAAAAAAAAAAAAAGACGTAGGTATATATGATATTTGGAATTATTCGTTTTATGACCTGTATAGTACATTTCGGAAAACTTTGTGGCACGGATGCAACATTATTCATATTATTCATATTCATTTGCATAACATCTTGCAGTTTGTAATCAGTGACTGCGTGTTTTTTTTTCCCCGATCATGCCAGTCCCCACATGTTGCTGTATGCGGTTTCTTTTGTACTCCAGGACATGCAGAGGATAGAATAGTACAGAGCAGTAAATTCAGCACTATATGCAATCATCAGATTCAAATGTTAACTGTTCACACACACGCAAATCGTCTTTCCTAAATTTACAACATGTGTACCTGTTACAATATACAAGCTTCTCTCTATGCTGTGGTTTCTATTACACACCTGAAAGAAAGAAACAATATATGTGAAAACATCATCGCACTAATGCAATATTATTTGAAAACGAACAGCGAACAAGTGTCCTTATAACTGTTATCTTTAAGATCCATAACACAATGACAGACAGAGCACTGCGTACTAGAGAGACAGACAGGCAGAAAAGTCACTAGATATATAAACAAACAGGGAAGGCACATGTACTGAAAGAAAAAAAAGATCACCATGCGCTCTAACATCCCCCCCCACCCCCCCCCCGATCTGACTAAGTAACAGCGCAAGTACAGACGCAAACCAAGTGTGATAAAGAGTCCCCAGTTCGATCCCCACTCACTCCTATATTTGCTGTTTTCAGTAGTAAGCTGCCCTTTTTGTTAATATTATACAGTACACACATACACTTGGTTTGCATCTGTACTTGCACTGTTACTTAGAGTCAGATCGGGGGGGGGGGGGGGTGTTAGAGCGCATGGGGATCTTTTTTTTCTTTCAGTACATGTGCCTTCCCTGTTTGTTTATATATCTAGTGACTTTTCTGCCTGTCTGTCTCTCTAGTACGCAGTGCTCTGTCTGTCATTGTGTTATGGATCTTAAACATAACAGTTATAAGGACACTTGTTCATGTTAATTGCAGTCTCAATTGTTAAAAAATATTTTAAAAGGAGCATCCCACATGAAAATATAATGATCTCATTAACTGACAGTGCATACCAATTTATAAATTTTATGTCCGTTTGAGGTTAAAAAAAAAATTAACACTTTCTCCTCAACGGGGAATCGAACTCAGGTCTCTGAAGGACAGTAAGCCTGCTGCGCGCTCTGAGACAGCAAATCTTACCGCTACACCACGGAAGCCGTTGTATTGTTCTTGAACCTTTTCTGAAAGTGTTTATTTGATGTTTGGACTCCATGCTTCACACATTCTATAGTTATGCCTACATTTTGTAACATTACTAAAATATGAAAAAGTTTGTTTTAACAATGTGTTTACACAGATTACTGTAGAAACGGAACACACATGAAATGCGTGTGTTCCTAATAACTATCTATTATTTCCACTCTAACACTCCACTTCACTCCCAGATAATCAATCAAGGCATGAGCTGGGAGATGCTCGTGCACGTTCTAAGTCGGTGGGGGGATGGAATAGCCGGCTGCTTGCAGCTTGTTTTTATTGGCATATTTAGAGGACAAAGGACGCTGGCGGAGAGGTGCGAATGGTTTTAAGGTGGACCGGATCTACAAGTTTTTTCGTAGACTTTGGTAATTCTAGTGTTAAATTGGTTTGAGTCCTACCTGACAGGTAGGAAATTCTTTGTTAGTTGTGGTAATTATACTTCAAAGACACATGATATTCTATATGGTGTTCCAAAAGACTTTATCCTGGGTCAGCTGCTCTTTTCTATTTACATGCTTCCATTAGGTCAGATTATCTCGGGACATAACGTGAGCTACCACAGCTATGCTGATGACACACAACTGTATTTGATGACCCCGACTCTCTTGGTTCACTGACACAATGTCTTACTTGTGTTTCTGAATGGATGAGTAGTAATTTTCTCAAACTAAGTAAGGAGACAACAGAAATTTTAGTGATTGGCAAAAATGGATATAATGAGGATATTAGAAATAAACGATCCATTAGGCTTAAAAGTCAAGACGGAGGTAAAGAATTTAGGGGTAATTATTGATTCTGACCTGAATTTTAAATCACATATTAATCAGATCACTAGGATAGCATTTTTCACTTAAGAAATACAGCAAAAGTTAGACCTCTTATAACATTGCAAGATGCTGAGAAATTAGTTCACGCTTTTGTTTTCAGTCGGGCAGATTACTGTAACGCACACCTCTCAGGACTACCCAAAAAAAGACATCAATCCTACCCAATAAAGACATCAATCGATTGCAACTCGTGCAGAATGCAGCTGCTAGAATCTTAACTAGGAAAAGAAAATCTGAGCACATCTCTCCAGTTCTGATGTCACTACATTGGTTACTTGTGTCATTTAGAATTGACTTTAAAATACTGCTTATGGTTTACAAAGCCTTAAATAATCTGCTCCATCCTATATTTCAGAATGTCTTTCACCTTACACTCCAAATCGTAACCTTAGATCTTCAAATGAGTGTCTGCTTATAATTCCAAAAGCTAAACGTAAAAGAAATGGTGAGGCAGCCTTCTGCTGTTATGCACCTAAAATCTGGAATAGCTTACCAATAGTATTAGTGTTATAAACATGCATCAGTATCAGCCTTAAAATCTGTATTCTGTACATGGGTTCTCCAAATTATAGTTTCTGTGTGTTTTTTTTTTTTTTTTTTTACTAACCACATATTCACTGCAATCACTTCCACTTGTTGTGCACTGCGTTCATTTTGGGATGTTGCATAGCTTTTATGCTCTCTGCTACTTGGGAATATATGCACAGGATTCAACGTTGTGAAATCTACAGTGTTGTCCATTAACTGTACATAGATATAAGGATGACCTCAATTACAACAGATATTCAGTATAAAAAAGACATAGTTTATTTTAAATAACACAGATACAGCTCTAAGTTAAAGCATTTTTACAATTATTTGGAACTGTCACACTGATCATTCAATACAAAAGAGTTCACATTAATAATGGTCTAATATTCACCCCAAGCTTTCATCTATGCAAATTCAAGATCATATGCAAAATTACACAAGTCTCAATAAAGGTATCTCAATTGCTATATTTTGTAACTTAATGATTCAAATTATGGTTATATCATCTCCCGTGATTTTATGCATATTATGCTCATGTACAAAACCTGCTTATACTCAAAACTGTGTGCAAATCATTTGCAATTGGCTTAAACTTACAAAAAATTTCAACCATCTGCAAGTCCTACATAGACTTTTTGGTGCTAGCATTTTAGCAACTCCAGGCAGTAGGACAATCGAGCAAACAGAAAATACATGTCACTGAATATTTCAATGGTGTGCGAGTCACATTCTGATGTACTTGAAAAAATTATATCACAGTTAACCGACATGTTTTCTCAATACACCAGTCTTCAGTGTTGATAATATTGCCTAATACATATGCTTAAAGCTTTCAGTGTGTAGCTGATTTATTTGGTCTTAAAAGGAGTGTACTGTGTATTGTACAACTTCCAAATAGTGCCGACCCAAGAATCAGAACTTCCCCCAGAGACAAATACAGTTCTTTCTATCTGTCTACCTGCCTACCTTCTTCTTGGGCACCTCCACTCCCCAAACTCCCCAACCTGTCACTCCTTGAATCCTCTACATTATTTCTTAGAACAGTTTATTTTGAACAGTAAATATATAAATAATAAACAAAAGAAGCACACATCAAAAACTTAATCACAACTTTCTAACATCAAACTTTTTTTTTTTTTTTTATAAATCAAAACTTGAAATGTGAACGTTTAGGAGTTTCTCCAGTCTCTTTGTTACATATCACAACAGCACATGTCTACATTTTCTGGAGGAAAAGTCATCTATTATGTCATCATATGACAGCGTCTGAGTTGACGCTGATGATAACCAAGCTGTTTACACATTTTTCTGCCATGGATGAGTCAAGTATGTCTTGATGAGCTTAAGTTCTGAAAACCTTTGCTGAGCAGATACTGCTGTTACTGGGAGAATTGTTGCAATCAAAAGAGCAATCTATAGACTTTGACATTAATGTTATTTAATGGCAATGATATACCTATTGATTTGTTTCCTTTAAAAATGAAGGTATAATTAAGAAGAGTAAAAATGATCCTGGGTATCAATGTACCGTTACTCTTTGTTACTTGATATAGCCAACAGTATCACTTGTGACGTGATACAACAACAATTGTAATACTACTGCTAACAATAATAACATAAAATACTACTAATGATAATTATAATAATAAAATAAGTACTAATACTACTACTGAATGTGCACAAAAATTACTTAGTGCAGTAAACAAAAAAAAACAAGTGACTATATCACATACACTTAGAAATGTATCTAAACTTGTCCTTCCAATATTAGCTGATAGCAATAAGGCATTAACTAAATTAATATTGTATGCCAGCAATAAAATAACCAACAATTGAACTTAATCTGATCTAATTGCTCTTTTTGGATGTCAAAGTTGCTTGCATAGTGCTTTTTCATAATTGAGCCAACAACTAACTAGTAAGAAGGACAATCTGTGTTGCCGAAATTTACAAATGTGTCCTCAATGCAACAACACTCAGAACATTTAATATATCAACTAACGTGAGAAGCCTTTATCAACACGTATGCATCGGTCTAAATGGCAGGAATAAATAATTCTCAAACATGTATCCGCTGGGTAATGCAGCATCAGATGATATTTGTTAAGCACTCAATATCAAAACTATTACACATAATGCTACTGTTCATCCATTGTAACTCCAGTAAACCGCTAGCTTTAGTGTAGCAGCAATTGCCATGACATTAGCTAGCTTACTGGAAGTTAGACAAATTTTGATTTCTAAACACCCCTTCAAGTGCAGGACAAGCTGCTTCTTCATGCTTTTGCTTTTTTCCTTTCTGTGCTCCTATCTGGTGTAGATATCTCTCTGGTTTAATGGAAAATATGCACAAAAGGAGACTGACAACAAATTTAATTTGACAATTCACAAAACAGAAATAAACATAGTACACACTAGTTGTGGATCCTTCCAGGGGCCTTTGATTAACAGCCCCATACAGAGTGCATGATGTGCATATACGAAGGGTCAGCTCTGTTGCCAAACACAGGTTAAAGCAAATTTTCAGGAATAGCAATGACTTTTTGGCTAATGGGGTATCCTGCTTATAAGCCGATTTAGACTTCCTGGTGTCCTCTTGGGAATTGTGTGCTGAATTGCAGCCTACATTATGTATGACTCAAGCGCCGCAGAGAGTGGCAGCCTTTTCAGCAGCTCCATGTACTACTTTCTTTTTCTACTTTTATTTTTTCTCTTTTTTAATGATCACTCCTATCACTTTATTTTATTTGGATTCGTTCCCCAGACACACTTACTTTTACAACGTGGGCATTGATTTTTACACGCGGAGACTCGTTTATTCAATTACTCAACTTCGAGCGCCGACAAACAAATGCCAGTGCCGGTGTGGTTCCCTATTTACCCGATGAGGTAAGAAGGCGGTATTGTGGCAGCAGAGCCGGCACTAAGCTAAAAACGAAGTGGCTTGCGAGAAAGTGCCATTTTAAGCGTTCGGTGCTTTCTGTGATTCTGGGAAACATGAACTCAATCTCAAATAAGATCGACGAACTGGCTGCGCTGGTGAAAAATGTCAGAACCTACAGAGAATGCAGTTTGTTGTGCTTTTGCGAAACGTGGCTAACTACCACCATCCCAGATGCTAACATGGAGCTACCCAGGTTTAGCACAGTTAGAGCGGACAGAGATGCAAGTACCTGCGGGAAGCACAAAGAAGGAGGACTCGCTAGCTATGTTAATAAACAGTGGTGTAACTCTGGACATGTTAACATCAAAGTCTCCACTTGCTGCAGGGACATCGAACTGTTGGCCGTAAGTTTGCGTCCCTATTACTTGCCCAGAGAGTTTGGACACGTAATTGTTGTTATTGTATACATTCCTCCTCGGGCGGACGTAGAGATAGTGAGTGACATTATCCATTCTGCTGTTGCTAAGTTACAAACGCAGCACCCTGAAACGCTTGTGCTAATCGCTGGAGACAAAACCATTACCTGCCTTCTCTCAGTATGTGGACTGTAACACCCAGGGAAATAAGACTATTGATTTACTGTATGCAAACATTAAAGACGCATACAGCGCCACCCCGCTGCCTGCGTTTGGGAAAGCAGATCATAACCTGGTTCTGCTTCAGCCTCACTACAAACCAAGAGTGAGGGTCCTACCTACAACCACACGCTCATTCAGGAAGTGGTCCCCAGGGGCAGAGAAGGCTCTGAGAGAATGTTTTGGAACTACAGACTGGGATATCCTGCAGGGATCTCATAGTGAGAACATTGATGAAGTTGTTGACTGCACTACTGACTACATCAACTTCTGTATGGACATTGTAGTTCCAGTAAGAACTGTACACTGCTATGCTAACAACAAGCCATGGATTACAAGTGACATCAAGGGCCTTTTGAAACAGAAGAAAAGGGCTTTTAAAGGCGGTGATCAGCATGAGCTCAAGCGTGTGTAGAAGGAACTCAGAGTCCCGCTCAGGGCGGCGAAGGAGCAGTACAGAAGAAAGCTGGAGCAGAAGTTGCAGAATAACAGCATGAAGAAAGTGTGGGACGGGATGAAGATCATCACTGGCTGCAGCTCGAAGCGGAGTGCCACCATCGAGAGAGACGTGAAGAGAGCAAACCAAATGAACAACTTCTCTAACAGGTTTGACCACCCTAACCCACTCTCACTCTCACCTCAGAGTATTGCACCCTCCACACATCCTTCTGCTGATACCAGCATAGGAAAGACATCCCCACCCATAATTACAACAACGCAAGTGATCAGAGAGCTGAGGAGACTTTGTGCCAGCAAAGCAGCGGGTCCAGATGGAGTATCGCCACGACTGCTGAAGGTCTGTGCATCGGAGCTGGGGGGGTCCTCTACAGCGCATCTTCAACCTGAGCCTGGAACAGGGGAGAGTCCCGAGGCTTTGGAAAACATCTTGCATCACCCAGTCCCAAAGGTATCACGTCCTAGTGAGCTGAATGACTTCCGGCCTGTTGCTCTGACATCACATGTGATGAAGACCATGGAGAGACTGCTGCTTCACCACCTGAGGCCACAGGTTCAACACACCCTCGACCCTCTGCAATTTGCATATCAGGAGAAGGTGGGAGCGGAGGATGCCATCATCTATATGCTACACCGATCCCTCTCTCACTTGGACAGAGGCAGTGGTGCTGTAAGAATTATGTTTCTAGATTTCTCTAGCGCCTTCAACACAATCCAACCTCTGCTCCTTAGGGACAAGATGACAGAGATGGGAGTAGATTCATACCTGGTGGCATGAATCGTGGACTATCTTAAAGACAGACCTCAGTATGTGCGTCTTGGGAACTGCACGTCTGACATTGTGATCAGCAACACAGGAGCGCCACTGGGGACTGTACTTTCTCCGGTCCTGTTCAGCCTATATACATCGGACTTCCAATACAACTCGGAGTCCTGCCATGTGCAAACGTTCGCTGATGACACTGCTATCATGGGCTGCATCAGGAGTGGGCAGGAGGAGGAGTATAGGGACCTAATCAATGACTTTGTTAAATGGTGCGACTCAAACCACCTACACCTAAACACCAGCAAAACCAAGGAGCTGGTGGTGGATTTTAGGAGGCCCAGACCCCTCATGGACCCCGTGATCATCAGAGGTGACTGTGTGCAGATGGTGCAGACCTATAAATATCTGGGAGTGCAGCTGGATGATAAATTAGACTGGACTGCCAATACTGATGCGCTGTGCAAGAAAGGACAGAGCCAGTTATACTTCCTTAGAAGGCTGGCGTCCTTCAACATCTGCAATAAGATGCTGCAGATGTTCTATCAGACGGTTGTGGCAAGCGCCCTCTTCTATGCGGTGGTGTGCTGGGGAAGCAGCATTAAGAAGACGGACGCCTCACGCCTGGACAAACTGGTGAGGAAGGCAGGCTCTATTGTTGGCATGGAGCTGGACAGTTTAACATCTGTGGCAGAGCGAAGGGCGCTCAGTAGGCTCCTATCAATTATGGAGAATCCACTGCATCCACTAAATAGTATCATCTCCAGACAGAAGAGCAGCTTCAGTGACAGACTGCTGTCAATGTCCTGCTCCACTGACAGACTGAGAAGATCGTTCCTCCCCCAAACTATGTGACTCTTCAATTCCACCCGGGGGGGGGTAAACGTTAACATCATACAAAGTTATTGTCTGTTTTTACCTGCATTATTATCAATCTTTAATTTAATATTATTTATTGTATCAGTATGCTGCTGCTGGAGAATGTGAATTTCCCCTTGGGATTAATAAAGTATCTATCTATCTGTCTGTCTGTCTATCTATTTCACCACGCAGAAACCAAGTGATCTCTGTTCAATTACAGATTTTCAACAACTGTAGGGTATTTGGCGACCGAAGCTTTTCAGTATGAATTGGCTGGTAGGTCAGGAATCCTGCGACAGGCTGGCGCCCTGCCACAGGTTTGTTTCCTGCCTTGCGCCCTGTGTTGGCTGGGATTGGCTCCAGCAGACCCCCGTGACCCTGTAGTTAGGATATAGCGGGTTGGATAATGGATGGATGGAGGTCAGGAATCACGGAGTAATTCGTAAACCAAACAATGCCATCTACATGGAATGGTATGCTTAAGATGCTACCCCAGATACATACAATATCTTTACTATCAGGGTAAGCAAACCAAAATCAAAAGGCAATTTGCAGCAATGTACGACTTTTCTAATGTATCCAGTCCCCCAACAACATTTCTCTGGATTAAACAGGTTTAGGTATATACAGTTATGGCAGAGGTCTGGGCACTATATGATGACACTTTGCTATTGCCCTTTTCACTCGGGTGTTCTCATTCTTTTTTTTCTTTTTCTTGTGACTTCAGCAGACAGTCCAGAAAAAGACAATGTTTTTGCGATTCTCCAGTTCAATCTGTAATACCTCAAGTTCACATTCATGTAAGCTTCGTTTTCTGCCTTTTTTCATCTATTTTTCTATGGTTTGTAGTAAAGACATACAGGAAAGAGCAAATTTATATGGCAATTACATTGCAAATATTCAAAACACATTATTTACGATATATATGGTGCTGATGGACAGTGGCGAAAGGCGCATGCACGCACACATAGTTTTAAGTTAATAGAGGAATGTGGCATATGTATGGTATTACAATTTATTGTGTGTGTACATCGTTTTTACCTTTCGAGTGTATGTAAGATTTTAGCATGTGATCTAAGCAAACTTTTACACATAGTACCGAATAAGCCAATACAGGTAACAAGAACAGAGTTATCACCACCCATTAGGATACTGAAAGAGAATAAACCTTTTGATTAATCAAATTAATTCATTAAGTTAACCAATTTCACATATTCCAACTAAAGCCTATTATAGCTACAAATGGCATACCTAAAACAATTGTCTTTAACATTGATATAATTGTGGTTACAATTGGAAGGCAACTGTCCTCATTCCTTGATCATAACTAGACATAACCTTTATGCCTTAAAAAGTCCCAATTATTGTACTACACTTGGTATTCGTACTAAATAAAGTATTCCAGTTCCAAAACTTGTCAAAGCACAAATCTGATTTTAAAGAACTTCAGACGGACGCTTTATAACCCAACGTTATACAAAACCAACAAAATGATGAGTGCGGAGCTGAAGTACATATATTCCCTTGGCTACAAGGTGACGTTTCAGATCATCATCTGTGCTAAGAAACAACCGTCTTTACCATGCAATACTATACAAACTTTTAGACAAATAGTACATTTGACACATACAAATTTAGGATCTCAGTGTCGTTTACTTCAAAGCTGGAGAGGAAAAATCAGGGCAAAATTACCGTCCATAAGGCTTCGTTGTATGTATTACGTAAAAAAAAACAATTATAAGACTGAAGAAGCGCTTAAAGGAGAATTAAACAATCCTGGCCATTAACCCAAAGCTTCTGCAACTACGGAAAAACAGTGAGTAAATGGTATTGCTCACGGTGGGGACCCTGTTGCTCTTAACCGCGATTTACTTTACAAATTCCTACTTTATGTCACTGAAGCGTCCAAATTACTGTGACACTAAGCTTCCAGTACTCCAGTTTAATGCCAGTTCTCAATGAGCTCTTTTGGCACCGCGGAGTTTTTAATGTCAAACAAGCGTTCGGTTCAGCTTGGTAGAGACCATAGGTAAGCCAAAGAGGCTTCATCTTCAAGTCACAACAAGGCCTCGACACGATTCGGTAGCCCGTAGTCGAGCCGTAGGGGCTCGTTCACCAAACACCACGGCGTAAAAATCCGTCTTCCCCTGCATCTCCCTTCTCAATTTTTTCTCATCTGTCCTCACCTGTCCGTTCTTCGTTACCTACAGACGGCGAACCACGAAGCTCTGCCGCTGAGATCCTGACTCGCTCCAGCTGCTCCGCCATCTTCCCCGTGACGTAAACAAACAGACGGCGGCTGGCAGCGCACAAAATGTTCGCGAGGTTCGTGTCCCGCCAAAAGCCGCTTGCAAACAGGGGGAGGAGCATGGAGATCACGTCACATCAGAAACGTACTTACAAGCCAACGTTTATGGATACGACTGCGCTAAAAGCCCAATATTTAAAAAAAAAATCAGCTAGTATTCGTGCAGTTGCCTAATGTGTTTAAGTCTAAACATCTTGTTCCACGTTGCTATTCATTTTCGCGAGCTTGATGAAACACGCAATACGTTCATTCATTTTGTAACCTTTTTATCTAGTTCAGGATCGCACGGATTCGGTGATACGCACATGATGGAAACGAACCCTGCACGACCGTGTCCACTCAATCACACCAGAACAGCCAGTTAGCCTCACACGAGAAAAACCTGCAAACTCGACACAGTCCTCGGGCCGGTTATTCAGGCCCAGAACTCCGTAGCCGTGAGGCAACAGTGCTAACGACTGCACCACCGGGTGTCTGTATATGACTACCAAATTACGTGAGATTGTATTTTTAACAACGAAAAACAAGCAAGAATGTTAATATAATAATGTACTTTCTCCATAACCACTGGTGCTTCAGACTATCCATCTTTTCTTATTTATTAGGGTTTAGGGGGACTCATACTATTTCGGAGCAAATTGACCATTGGAATAAGGCGTTTAAATGCGTACCATTTTCTGTTTGTAGATTTAAAGGGTCATTACTATCATATGTGGCGCATAGGTTAAATTCTTATTTGTATGTGCTAATCATTATGCAACCCGTCACCCTCCTCCCAAGCACCAGCATTAATAAGTACAACTACCTTATATCGAAATTTCTATCTTTTGCACATGAAAAATCTCAGACCATATTTGTTATAGCATTATATTACTAGTACAGCTGAGTTTATATGACCCTCCACTTTGTTGTTTTTGTGTGAATAACAGCACTACATTGGAACCTTTTTGAGTTCTTTGGTATTTTTCTATCTGATTTTAGAGCAACCCCCAAGAGACACTGTTTAACCACATTTGCTTTTATTCATTTCTCTCATACCTGTTGGTCCACTGGAAGAGGTGGAGGGACAAATATATTAGTCTCCAAGAACTGGAGATTCTCAGTGCTAGATAATGTATGCAACTACACTCATTTTGAGGGCCACTCAATCACTGTCTCCCATCCTATTAACATTTGCATTGTTGTTTTTTACCACCCTCCAGGGTCACTGAAAAACTTCCCAGATGAGTTGGATGTGCTGCTCTACTCTCCTCCAGATAACAGCAGTCTACTTCTACTGCTTGGGGACCTGAACATCCACATGGACAGTCCTTCCTCTACAGACTTTCTTTCTCTTCTTTTTCAGCCTAACACAGCTCCACACCCCTTCAATTCACAAAGCTGATAAACCCCTGGATCTCATATTCTCAAGGAACTGAACACCCTGTAATGCATGTGATCACTCTATTTTCAGTTCTGTCTGCTCCTTCCCTCATTTTCCATTGCTATTTCTCCCACTGTGTCCTTTTGCTGTCACCCCCACTCCCTCTCTCCCACCCATTTCTCTTCCCTAATCACCTCTGCTGTCCCTCCTCTTTACTACTTCTCCTCTCTTGACACCAGTGCTGTCACTGACACCCTGTGCTTAGCTTTCCCCTTTTGCCTTGATACTGTATGTCCTCTCTCCACTAGGCCTGCATGTGAAATACCCTTCTGCCCTTGGCTTTCTGAAGCTGTACACAGTCTACACACAGATCCTAGGGCAGCTGAAAGGAAATGGAGGAAGTCAAAGGCCCAGGATGATCTGGATACGTATCTATCACCTCTACCTTTCTTCTCTTCTTCTACTACCAGGGCAAAGGTAAGTTTCTTTCAGTAACTCTTCTCACACTCGTGGCTTGTTCTCTGTTTTCACCTCACTCCTCAACCCTCCACCGCCCCCACCCTCAACCTCCTTGATTGTTGAAAATGTCTCAAACCTTTTTTCAGGAAAAGGTGGCTGTCATTTAAAGTCAGTTCTCATCACCCTCTCCAGCCAGTCTGCTCCCTCCTAAAACACATCATAAAATCTTCCTCCTTCTCTCCCCTCTCCACCCCTGATGTTTTCAAACTCCTCTCTAGTTGCCCTGCTACCTATTCATTTGACCACATCTCCTCTAGGCTATGTCTCCCTCAATCATTTCTGCAATTATACATGTTATCAACACCTCTCTCTTCCTCAACTCACTGTGTTCTCCTCTTTCACAGTTACAACAATTACTACTACCACTATTTTTACAGTATCAGGCTCAAAGCAGTGATGGGTCACCAGTTCATTTCAGGGCATATTTATACACACATGCACACACACACAGTCACCAACAAACTAAACTACACATATGTTCGATGAAACCACAATAACTGGGATAAAGCCAACTGAACATGGACAGAGTGGGTTGATCGTGACTGGACTAAAAATGAGACCCTGGTGGAATTCTATAGTACATAATGCAGAAATTTGCTACCCTAAAACAAACTTATGTTAATTTTCCAAACCCAAATACCAAGAGAAAGCTCATGATGAGAATGCTTAAACCCCATAAAAAGAGTGACCCATCCAGGAAACAAACTAATCCTTGGAGCTTTGCAATGGCATTGTCCACCAATGAACCACTGGATCCCAATAAAACAGTTCTGATCTGTACAATATATTCTTAGCTTTAAAACATCAGAACCAACCAATATGAACATAAGAAAAGATGAGATATGGTGTCTTATTGAGAAGCTTTCAGAGATTAAATATACAATAGGTAGTAGGCCTACTGTTTTCCTCATTTGTTTAGAAGGTCCATTTGCACATTAGGAGGCATCTTCATCTTCAGTGACTTGAGTCATTAAAATCCTTACAGTCAAGGTTCATCATTTCCACTTGTTCTTCTTTTATCTTCTGTTGAGCTCTGTGTTTAGAACATGTGAAATTTCCCTTTCCTTCCCTCTCCCCTTCACTCACTTGAAACTTTTGAAGTTCCATTATCCCTTAAATTCAAACCTGTAAACTCTTTCTACTTCTTGCTGCACAAATCTCCCAATAACTCATCATTTTCCACTATTTGGTCTCCCAATTTATCTTCCCATACAATAGTGTGTTGAAATTCTGTATCCAAAAGTATTAAGAGCTCTTCAGAAAACACCAAAATGATACATAAATTATATTAATTTCCAGAAGTATCACTGATCTGCTTTGTCATTTTTGTTCCTGTAAATGCCCCTCGCAACTCTCACTCTTCAATTCCATCTTTGCATGTTCTCTTGTCACCTCAGATTCTCCTCCTTTTGGATTTCTCCACCATCTCCCTCTTTGTAGTCCAGCAGAGAGTGATTACTGTAGCTAATATTGCTGCAACATTATTGTTGGACTCAGACTGGAGATGCCCTGTCTCTGTCTCTTCACACTGGAAGTCATCCTTTACTAACTTAGCCCTCTTGGAAGTAATCATGAACCAAAAGCAACTCACCCAGTTCTATAATTCAGAGATGGCTCAATGAAGTTCAGTTGATCAGGAGTTGAGTATGCAGTTTCCTCTCTCCTTTGTTCCCACAGTTTTTCATTCTTCTCCTTTTGCTAACCAATTGTGAGACTGCTGTACCCTTCTTCTTATTTTCTTCAACTTTTACCATTTGCCAAGGTTGGGAGGGTGAGTTGTTTGAGGAGGGTCGGGTTTTGGGCGGGATGTATTTTAGTGAATTTCACTTTTTCTTTTGTTAATAAGAACAAAACAAACATGGTTTCTTGTCTATATAATGTTTAATAAAAATTTGAAGGCAAAAAAAAAACATGAAAATAAAATGGTTATTTCAGGAAGCTGCAAAATTGTGTGCATTATAAGCAAGAGATATCAAAATTTGAATCCACTGCATAAGGCATAGATACTTACTTGGAGCAATTTTAAAAAGGTTGTGTGTGTTTAATAGGCTTAAATGTCGTATTCTCGTGTATAACACTATTTAACAATATCAGTGTTGACAGGGGAACTTCAATACAAATAAGGCAGCTCATTGCGCATGAAGAGCAGTGAGAAGAAAGTGTGTGAAATGCAGGCACTTACAGATTCAATAGCTATTAAACTTACATCCATCCATCATCCATTATCCAACCTGCTATATCCTAACACAGGGTCACGGGAGTCTGCTGGAGCCTATCCCAGCCAACACAGGGTGCAAGGCAGGAACAAATCCCGGGCAGGGCGCCAGCCCACCGTAGTATTAAACTTACATTTAATCTTTTAATTAAAAAATGCTAAGCAGCGCGCAGTCCAAATTTTAAAAATTAAGTACACGTAACATAAGTTCTGTTTAATGGTATACTTTTTGGAGGTTGCTTCAATAAAGCCTGCCACTAAGACACCTACATATATGGGAGGTGCCTGCTAATTCAACACCTAGAGCTCAAGATTGTGCAGCTTGAGGTGGATCTAGCCAGCCTGTATTGTAGAACAGAATTGGTGGATCTTCTGTCCTACACCAAAAAAATAAAATTCAAGGGTAGATGTAATTAAGCCATTAAGATCTACTGACTATAACACAATTTACGTATAGTGTTTTGGCAGAGTGCAAATTCAAAACCTGAAACTGTAAAGTTTGACTTTAGTTGGACAACTTCCAACATATGACATGTGGAATGGAATGAGCTATGGAATAGCTTTAGAATAAGCTACCAAATAGCGTGGTAGACAGTACTATTTTGGGGCTCTTCAAACTATTTGAGAAAAAAAAATAAGTGAAAAGCAAAACTGAGTCCTACCATCTTTTAAAGGCAGTGAGTGATTATGTAATATGTGATTATTTGACTAGCAACAGGGAATGCAACAACAAACAACATCCATCCATCCATTTTCCAACTCGCTGAATCCGAACACAGGGTCACGGGGTCTGCTGGAGCCAATCCCAGCCAACACAGGGCACAAGGCAGGAAACAATCCCGGGCAGGGTTCCAACCCACCGCAGACAAATAACATGAAACATTAAAAAAACTTTCAAAATGATAGCAAGCAATTTTCAAAAATGGCACTGTGGTGATGCCACTGGCAAAACAATGAAATAAATGAACTATGTGAAAATATGTTCTAAAATTTCCAAAAATTAAACAAATAGTTCATAGAAGTGTCCAAACAAGGTTTCATCTAACAGGATACTGGACTTGAGTACAAGATGCTGACTATCTGATTGGATTTTACATATTCTCTCCTCGTCTTTGAACATTGCCCTCATATTCCAAATATGCAGATTAAGTTAATTGTATTAATTTTATCTCAAACTTGGCTCTGTATAAGTGAACATGGTTTGATGGTTTTGTGTGGGTGTGTGCTGCCTCTTGCTCAATACTCATGGAAAAGCCATCCCAAAACTATATAATAGGATTAAGTACATTTAAAAATAAATGAATGGATGATTCAATGTATATCACATTTCTTTGTTTCCTTGTAGACCTTGCGGGTCTCTAGACCAATGGTACCTATAGAAAAAGATAATGAAAAGAAGCAGGTTACATAGTTGTATTTTAATATCTATATTACATAATTGAGTTTAATATATGAATTACTTCTTTTGAGGAAAATATGCACAAGCATATACCAGAGTTTCATACTCCCCAACTAAATAATCACTGCTCTTTTTATTTTTTTATTTTTTATTGATTTTATTTAAAGAAAACAGGACTGGTAATATCACTTCAAAGGAGGGCCACCAAATCAACAAGCTAATTAAAAGGACAATCTCAGTTATGGGACATACTCTGGACAACTCTTGGAGGCTGTAGAAGAGGAGAATCTATCTATCTATCTATCTATCTATCTATCTATCTATCTATCTATCTATCTATCTATCTATCTATCTATCTATCTATCTATCTATCTATCTAAGAGTTCAAAGATATCTGAATTGCTCTAACCAGTTGTTTGCTTGAAATAGAGTCACTGAAAGTTTTTCATAATCAACAAAGAAAGATACTAAGTTAATGCCCTTATTAGCCAATCAGATGCTCTTGCTTAGTGAAATGATTTTCACTAACTTGCAAGAGTTCTTAGATTCTTATGTAAATAATCTTTCACACAATTGTGTGTTTGCATAACTACATATATGTCATGTAACACTTCAGATTTGCAGATACCTGTCAAGACTCACAGATTTGCTACATAGTGACAGACTTTAACTGGTAATTGGGCAGTCTAACAAAAATTCATCCTGAAAAGGTATGAGATTTATCTCCAAGGCAGACACAATGACAGAACACGACATCTCAAATTTGTAATTAGACTGTGCAACAGCAAATCCTTGTAAAACTCATTACTTGTGAAAAATGACAAATTCCTAATATAAGAAATTGTATATGACGAATGGATTAAAAAATTTAAAAAAATATATATATCACTTGGATCCCTCTCTATGAGCTCTGGTTCCAGAAGTTCCAAGGGTCCCTGGGTAAAACAAGATAAGGGCAGTAAAGATATCAGTAGTCAAAATGTACCCGCTGGAACCAAAGAACAGCACCTACAATATATTCATGTATTTAGTTCTCCTACCTGTATTTTTTGCCTTGTCTTTAAAGAATCTGTATAATATTGTTTGTCTCTGAATCATCACATTGCTTAGCTACTCAGACAAAAAAGAACACAGAAGGCCTTAACACACTTAAGGCATACAGCAATCTTTAAAAAAACACATAATCTATTACAGGATTAACAGCTGGAGGTATTACAGACACATTCCAGATCCTTCATATTGGCTTTTATTTGCATGAAGTGGACAAAGCTATTATCTATTTCAAAAATGCAATGTTAAATGTAGAAATACAAGGAGAATTGCAGCTCTAGTCACTTTCAAGGCACCCATCATGCTATGCTAGTGTAGGGTTTAGCTAACATGTCTCTGGATGTTTGAGCAAACTAATTAGCCATGGAAAGCTGAATGTTTGTATGTGAAATAACCGGTGCTTCTACATAGGTGTGTACCTAAATACAATACTAAACGGTCTTCTTGCTTACAGATCTGTTTGCCTCAGTTACTCTAAAAGAGCAAAACTGTATTTGTTGGACCATTTGGAAGGTAGTTTGAAGACAAAGACAACTCAGTCAGCTAAAAAAACTATTGTTGGATGTGTATGCTTTTAATTAATTTTCTCTTTCCTTCGTTTGAAGAACAAAAAGTTAAATAGACAAGCAACTCACAATCCATTCATTACAAAATTTGGTCTAAGGTGTGTTAAATAATATTAATCAAGAATGGCTCATTGACAGCTCTGTGCAGTGGGATTCAATAGTTTTGTGGCTATGCACAAATGATTTATTACATCTGCCACTGTGGATTTCTAGGGAATATAGTGGAAAAATAAAAATGTCACATTTCTGTTTGGTCTGCCTGTTTCTTTTGTTGATTTTTTTTTTCTTTTTCTTTGTTTTTTCCTTAATTATGTTAATTATATCTTTAGACAATTAAGGTGTAAGGCTTTTAACATTTAATTATTGTACAGTTATTTGGTGGACTTACAGGAAATAAAAGGCCTTTTATCAATGGTCTGTACTGAGTGTTCTCTCTTACCAAAGCTTTTACCTTTTAAAAGTAGGTTTTTGTGAGAAATTACTGGGTTAATAAAACATCCGCGGTTTACGTTATATTCTATTCCTGTTTTTGATCTGGTTCATGGTTATAGTTAGGTCATAGAAAGGATTTTGTTTTCCTTTTTCATTTTTTAGTGTATGGTGAAATTCTAGTTCATATTTCAGTTTTGTAATTTAGGACTATTTAAGATGTATTGTTGGATTATTCTAGTTCTGGATTTGGGTAAAAGATTAAAGTTAAAGCCGAAGTAACCTCTTGCAAGGTAAATTTGAAACATTAACTTAACCTGTGATTGAAGTTGCACAGAATGTTCCTGTTTTATTCAATGGAAGATTATGAAATTGTAAAAAAAATATATAGTGTGCTTGATTCAAGATATCTGAATGAAAGTTGAACTTTCTTGACAAATTACCTTAAAGAATAAGTGTGCTAAATTTCAGCAAAATTAGAACTTTTGGAAGAGGAGTTGTTTCATGTGGACAGAGAGGCAGGCAGGCATATGTGCCAACCACATTAGATGTTCTTCACATTACATGTGAACATACCTAAAAATTGACATTACCTGTTCTGAGATACACAGATTCTCCTCTTCAGTTCGCTCATGAGGTACGTGCATCAGATGTTGAAGAGTTTCACTTTCCTTTGCAAAACAATCAGCCAAAAAGAGATATTTTGAAGTAAGTAATGAAGTATTATTGACCATCAAGTTAGCACTAGATGGAAGGTGACACAGACGATAAGAATGTCTTATTTAAAAAATATGAACCAACTTAAATCTAAGGCAATCTATCTGAGCATTCTCTTTTACATCTTTCAATATGATTTTTCACAATACCCTGATATATTGTGAATTTCCCATTGGGATTAATAAAGTATCTATCTATCTATCTATCTATCTATCTATCTATCTATCTATCTATCTATCTATCTATCTATCTATCTATCTATCTATCTATCTATCTATCTATCTATCTATTCAGTATTTTTTTTATAACAGTGTGATGACAAGGTTATAAATAGAGTTCATAACCCCTTTTTAACTAATAAAGATTTTGGACTCTGTGATACTATCTGTAGGTTATTTAGTTGTCCAGGATCAAAAAAATCAACTCATTTTCAACAATATGCTAGCTGTTTTGGATTTTGTTTCTAAAGTAGTTCAAACTGATTCTTCAAAATGGAGACATAATAAAGTTATTGCAGAAAATAGATGGTTTAAGAACCAAAGAACTGATTATAAAGTATTTTGATCACCTAAAATAAGTTAGCATGTTGAATCATATTGTTATGGTCTCACTTGGTCTCCAAAGCAGCTCTGTTTTCTTTTTCTGTTCCTTTCTATCAATATCACTTTGAATTACTGATTGTTTTAATGCCTTTTTTGTTAAGGATTGAGCTCAAATAAGTTATACATCCATTTGCACCTGATTAATCAGTTTAGCTAGATTTAGAAGAGCCACCTAAGATATTGCCATTTAAGAATGTGTGTGCTTACAATCCTCACTAAGCCACTGTCTAATAGTTGTCTAATTGTAATTTTGCTCCAGGAACCTGTGCTTCTACTTTACAGTCTAATGATTGTCTAGTAAAGTTTTCTAATTTTGTTACTGTATTGAAAATGATGGTTGTGGATTTGCTTTGTCCTGTTGTAAGAGTCAGGTTTGGCAATTACAATTTGTTTGCAGTTGAGATTTGTATTTCTGTTATTTGAAATTGACAGTTTGTTTTTTTTTTGTTTTATTATGGATGTCGTCCTTTATTTTACTTCACTTAGTTTTTCAAGAATCTTTAGTTTCTTAGTCTTTCTTTCAAATCAAAATTAAGCATTAATTTAGTGTTGTGTCTTAGTAAACAAATTAAGGTGGAAATAACTTTTGGTGAAAGTTTTCTGGAATATGGTGTATATCTGCTTTTTTTTTGTTCTTCGGTAGAGATTGTGGAAAGACAGCCCCCGGGCACCAAATGTCCTAAAACACACACATTTATTTACAGAAAGTCTTTTAACACCCGACACAATGCTGTACTCAGCCCACACTCAGTCCCTTCTTTCCTTCTGTCTCCGGCTAATGACTGAAGGAAGGCGGCCTCTTTTATATCCACCCGGATGTGCTCCACGTACCCTCTGACAATCTTCCTGCAGCACTTCCTGGTGTGGCGGAAGTGCCGCATGAGCACCCGGAAGCACTCCAGGTGTTCCTGGTATTTCTTCCGGCGGCACTTCCGGGTGTGGTGGAAGTGCTGACATCCAGGACTCCTAAATCCTCCAGGCGCACCCTGGTGGTGGCCACAGGCCCCTGTAGGGTTGAGCTTCCATGCTCAGTTCCCATGGCTCCCATACAGACCAGGGTGGCTGCCCTCTCGTGGCCCAGGGGAGGTATAATCCCTCTCCTGGTCCTTCCAGGCATCCCAGCTGGGCATAAGCCCCCAGCTGACCGCCACAAGATCAAAAAGTCTTAACACATATGAAAGTAGGGCTGTATAATTTTTGAAAAATATCTAATTGCATTATTTTTCACAACTATTGTGATTGTAATTTAAATTGAAAGTTAAAATTTTCTGTTGGCAACTTTCATGTTTCTGTACAAAAAGAGCGAAATAAAAAATGAAGCTGCTACCTATATGTATTTAAACAGCACAATTATGGGACTATTATAGCTATATTCACAACAGAACAATAAAACTAATACAAATAATGAAAAATAACTACAGTAATTATCTCGAGAGTTTGTCCTGTTTACTCCCATACCTTTCAAATGTATGTTATATGTGTTTGTACTATGTTTGTCACATTTTACATGTTTTACTGATGAACTTACTCGTTTACTAGTTATACTTAGTTTGGTTTTAAAAACAAAATGAACAACACAGATTTAGTATTTAATAATTTGTTTTCATCAATGAAATTAGCTGTTTTCAAGTCCTGCTAACTGTGCACCTCACTGATTATGTGCTTCCATTAATGTATTACATGTACTCTTTAGTGAGATTTTGCTGGTGCTGCAAAGCATTCTGAGCTGAGCCACTTAAATGTCTGGCCAATATAGGTGTTTTAAAACACTAAATACACTTTATTTTTTAATTCATAAATGAGGCAACTCATTTTGTCACTTTTGGAAAATAGACAAAAGTTAAAAAAAATGGATGGTGGTGGGACAGACAATTGTAGTCATGACCATTACATTCAGGGGATGAATGCAACGTCTGTAAGAGCCAGTTGTATAAACATACGTAATTGTCTGTATTATGAAATTCATTGCATATATGTATGTTTTAGAAGAAATATGTAGACTTGACTCCAATTGAACATCTCTGGAGAGATCTTAAAATGGCTGTGCACCGACGCTTCCCATCCAACCTGATGGAGCTTGAGAGGTGCTGCAAAGAGGAATGGGTGAAACTGGACAAGGATAGGTGTGCCAAACTTGTGGCATCATATTCAAAAAGACTTGAGGCTGTAAATGCTGCCAAAGGTGATTTCTCCGTTTTTTTATTTTTAATAAATTTGCAAAAACCTCAAGTAAACTTTTTTCACGTTGTCATTATGGGGTGTTGTGAGTAGAATTCTGAGGAAAAAAAAAGAATTTAATCCATTTTGGAATAAGGCTGTAACATAACAAAATGTGGAAAAAGTGATGCGCTGTGAATACTTTCCGGATGCACTGTATATGCAGTACATTTGTTATACAGTATTTGCTACTACTGTTTTTGTAATTAGTTGTTGTTATTATTTATTACTAACTATTAATTTCGTTATTATTTATAGTATATTATAGTATGGTTTGTTACTTGTCAAGCACTTTTCCTTTGTGTATGTACAGTATATGTTGCACTGTGGTTCTGGGGAGTGTTATTTCATACCAGTGTATGCTGCAATACGGTGTATGGATTGCATAGCAATAAAGCCACTTGCCTTGACTTGACTTGGCCAGCTCACATCTTTGACATACATCATAACCTCAACTTTACTTCCCAGGGGTAGCCCAAGAACAGAACAAAAGTCAAAAAATACAATAGAGTTGACTATTGACAGTGAAACAGAGCCATGAAGATAGTGATGATGGTGAGCTGGTTACTATGTTTGCCTTTCAACCAACAAATCTTCTCCCATTAAATTTAACTTTTTCATTTTCCACACTATTTTTATCATGACTCCAAATTGTCCTGGCTGGGGCTATGTTGTCACTGGAGTTATTTATTGTAATCTGTGGTTCTTTTCACATGAGGGCAACAAAGAAGCATTCCAATGCTAACAATATGAATGTACCAAATTCAGCAAATTACAAAGTATAATCAAGTTTGGTAATATGTGATTTGTAATTACTTTTTACCTTTCCACTTTCTCACTGAGGCAATGCACAGCTAGATTATGTTAAAAAATGTCTTGGAGACTGGAAAATTAAAATCTTTGCAATTGCAAAAATGTTAGTTTTCAATTTTTTTAAACACACTTCTACTTTGAACCCAATGAACTACACAAAGAAAATACACTTTCAAACAGAAAATGACAAGCAAATAAAATATGACATAAAATGATAAAAAAGCAACATGCAACAAATGCAAAAAAATACTGTAATATATACCAAAATATATATGTATTGTACAGTATATACAACGATAGTTATTTCCTCAAAAAAAAAGTTGCTTAAGAATTGCGTTTAAAAAGGAAACAAATTGAGTGAGCCTCAGTCTGCAAAATTACTATCACTTTGCTTATGTCTGTTTCTCCATGTGCTTGCGGGATTTTTCTCAGGGGACTCATCCCACTTCCCAAAGGTGTGCAATAAGGTTCACCCACAGCCCCAGTCTGGCCCGTGAGTAATTAACTGTTTTATAAAGTGTATTTCATTCTTAAGGGATACTTTGATTTGTCTTACCTGGGAAGTGATTAGTGTTTCTATCACTCTAGTTTCATTTTATTTTTGAAGTTATTTTTTCAAAACAGAAAAAGTAAATATGTTGCCACTGTTACAAAAGAAAGCATCAAATTCTTGTAGTAATTTTCCATCAATTGCAGTGCTGAATGAATTAAGTAAAAAACATATTTATTAACCTAAAGTAGCCTTTCTTAATCTTCTTGTCAATAACATTTGTCAATTCCATTTAAACAAAAACATACTAATAGATATACATATTGCACACTTTTATGATTATTATATTAATAATAGTTTTGCAAGGATAATATTTTATGGTTGTGTCTGATATGTGTTACATCTTTTCATCCAGGATCTTAGGGTTGCAGTCCTGGTCTGAGCAGTGTATTCTTCTTACACTCTCTTCTCATATTATTTAAATAATATTTAAAAATAATTAAATACATTTTTAATTTTATTTTGATTGAAAAATAATGTCTTCATTTTGGGTGTTGTTGTTGATTGTGCTGGCATCTCACGGACCCAGCTTCCAGAACCCCATGCCCTATTGTTGTCTGTGTGGATTGCCATTCTCCCAGTATCTATGGGGGGGGGGGGGGGGGGGGGGGGGGGGGGGTTCTTCGGGTCTCCAGCTTTCCTTCCATATTTCCAAAGACATGCAAGATTACATTAACTGGGCTGTTAGGTGCCTTACACCCAGTGCTTCTGGCATATCCCACTCCACAACTCTGAACTGGTTTAAGAAGCTTTTAGGAAGTTTTATTGTACAGCTTATATCCTATTCCATAATATAAATTCACCTTAATATGAAACATTTTTTCACCACTTTATTTCTTATGATAGTGAAAATTATTTTCATTATTATACTAAGTTATGGTTTTCATAATACCAAATTCAATTTTCTGAAACAGTTTTGAGGAAAACAATTCTATCCATTTTCAAACATGCCTATCCAGATCATGTTCACATGTTCATAAATAAATTTAATTAAAGGGCAAAATATATGTTTTATACATATTCGGTATTTTAATCTAAATTGCAACTAGCCAGGTAGCAATATAGCAACCATAACATAGCTGGCTAACTGTGACGTCACCATAGTCTAACTGCGTCAGTGAACTCCTGATTGTGATAATGTTAAGTCTTCACAGCAGCCTTTAGTAGTAGCACTTGATCGGGATTAAAGTCATGCAAATCATAAAGCACTTTTTCAAATACAGTAAGTGTGAATGTACCATTGTCAGGTTACTTCCCAGGAGTCCCTATATTGATGAGACATCGTTTTTGAAATACAGTATAACGCGGATTTTATAAGTGCTGACAGGCGGATGGGCTTCTCAAAAAAAAAAAACTCAACAGTTTAAAAGCTCATACTAAAACGAACATTGAAGCAGGAAAGAACACGTATACGTACACGTGAGCAACAACGGAACGTCAAGCAATTAGGTGCTGTCAGATTGATTAGCTGCCGTAATCTGGCCCGATGCTGGCATTTGAAATTCACACTAAGATCGAAGTGCGCCCAGCCCAGAGCGACCTGTTACCCACTGCTGTACGCAACCATAAAACAGAAGGAGAACAAGGAGTAGATCAGGTGCAATGTACCATAATTGTACCGACAATATGATGCCGTGTTTACGGTGATCCGCTTCATTAATTAAATGTCACGAAAAAAATGTTAATTTAGCTCAAATGGCTAATCTAATGACTCAAATTCAGGTTGTAGTTGCGTAACAGCCACTACTGGCAATCCCCAGGTCCTCGCGACCCTGCACTGTGAAACAAACTAGTTCCAGAAAACGTGGCCTGATGCATTTACGACTCTGCTAGCTTCCCATGTAAAGGTAAAAAAGGGATCGATTACGACAAATCAACGCGGGTGTTTTGATTATTCCAAATGTGAAATCCAGCATATCCCAGGCGAATTCTTTATAATTTCAGAAATATTTTCAACAGCATCCAGTTTTCGTAGTCATGCCTTGTTGGACACCTAATTAGGCCTTGTTATGCTGCAAACATGAATAATTAAATATGTATGACATCACGACCTGTTCTTAAACGGCCAAAAAGCTTAATGTTACCACATTGCAAGCTAAGCCTTTGGTCATAGCAGCACTCATAATGTTGTCCGCGTTATCCGCATACATACCACTGTTTCAGCTTTGCTGTTAATTTTTGAAATTATAATTCTAATCCAAAAACGAAGAGGATGTCAGGGGAAAAGTACGAAGAATGTGGTAAAGAAACAATGCAGGAACAAGGCGAGGACACCGCCGCTGCTTGCTCAGGTGCTGTTTTCTGGCAGTAGCGACGAGAGACAGTTTACTGGAAATGAATAAATGTATACATTTCAGGAATCTGGCTTGGATCGTAGGCTGCTTAAAGCGCCCCACTTGCAGTGGTTGTGAAATAACCCCCCCCTCCCCTCTCATCTCAACTCCCCCCAAACCAAAAGTACTCGAGTCTCGCGATCCGGCCAGCTCTTCGCGGCACGTGCCTGTACTCTCCTACATCCTGTCCATTTGAATATACTCCGTGCTCAATGGCCAAGTCCTACAGTATACAGTACCGTACATGGGTTCAGGCTACGAAAACGTTCATGAAGTCTCCACTGCCCTAATTATATGACGCACAAAGCGGGACGTGAATGTAAAATTCAATATGGAATGACGTTCACAGTTTTCAGTGTGATTAAGACTACAAAAACACATTTCTAATTACTCTGAATATAAGTTGTGAGTCCCATTGTCTCAAGTATTCACTGTAGCGCTGTTCGTGTGTTACCATTAATTCAGATGTTCGCTATTCTGCCATGACTTCAAAAACAAGCAAGCAAACAAAAGACAAAAACAAATTAACAATGACACTTGCCCTGGTCTAACATTTGGGAGATTGGCATCCTACTCGCAAAGGTGCCTTAGCATATGCGAGTAACCTATCCAAGCTGACCTGAATAAAAAGTTTTTAAACGAAAAACACGATATAGTTGGGACACGATCAGAGCAGGTCACTTTTATGAGATGTAACATTTCAAGTTTTACAGGTGCCGCAAAAAAGGGGAGAGATGGTAATTCTGAACGAGAGCCCAATCGTGCACCGTGAAGAAACAACTCAAGACAAATATTTTTTTTCCTGAAAACTATGCATGACATTGGAGAGTCTTCAAAATAAACAAATAAAACAAAATGTTGATTTGAACACTACGTAAATACTGCAGTTAACACAAATGCGCCGGACCTTACAGATGTTAACAAAAAGTTAACATGTCCGTTTCTAGCTGTTAAGCATCAATGCGCAGTTCAGTTCTGCGGAGCCCATTAACAGTGACGTGGTTGACAAAGGGGCGGCACGGTGGCGCAGTGGGTAGCGCTGCTGCCTCGCAGTTGAGAGATCTGGGGACCTGGGTTTGATTCCCGGGTCCTCCCTGCGTGGAGTTTGAATGTTCTCCCCATGTCTGTGTGGGTTTCCTCCGGGCGCTCCGGTTTCCTCCCACAGTCCAAAGACATGCAGGTTAGGTGGATTGGCGATTTTCAATTGGCCCTGGTGTGTGCTTGGTGTGTGGGTGTGTTTGTGTGTGTCCTGCGGTGGGTTGGCACCCTGCCCAGGATTGGTTCCCTGCCTTGTGCCCTGTGTTGGCTGGGATTGGCTCCAGCAGACCCCCGTGACCCTGTGTTCGGATTCAGCGGGTTGGAAAATGGATGGATGGATGGTTGACAACGACGCACCAGACAGCACCAACCCCAAAAGTGGGCTTCAAGGAGAGATGTTTATTTAGATCCAAGCAGCTCAGATATATACAGTACTAGCTGAAATACAAAGGAAATACAATAGGAAAACAAAGTGTTTTTTTAATTGTTTGAGAAAAATCTAATTTAAAAAACACAACTTTAAAAATAAAAATAAATTAGCAAACAATGAAGACTCACTAATGTGCTTGTCTTGCGGCCTTGTATGTATGTTATCATTCAGCTGACGCTCAGAACCGGCCAACTCTATTTAATTTGAAATGCAACAGGGGCGCAGTGGTGCGCAAGCATAAAGAACGCAGGCAGTCGCCTCCAGTTCGCCCTCTGGTGGTCGTTCCGAGTGTCAACTGCATGATAACATGCATACAAGGGCGTAAGATCATCTCCCCTCCCTACCCAGAAGGGGGTGGGTTAGGGCTGATTTCATTCATTAAATGGGAAACGTCTTATTACTTGAAAATGGAAACAATGGCATATAGTAGTAGTTTTGTGCTAGAGGAATACTGTCGCCTTTACCACTTGTCACAAATAAACATGAAACAGGAGGACTGACCCTTAAAGTATTTCAATTATAAAAGATAGGTTATACCTCAAGCTTATGTGTACTTCAAATTTGTTAGTGCATTTTCTGGCAAATCTGAGTCTGGCCCTTGATGTGCCAGATGATGTACAGTGAAGCTGCTCTTCAACTTTTGACCAGCATGATTGACTCATTGATCATTAGCACTATTACAGTGAAAAATGAAACTGTAGTACTTGCATTATTTTAGCATATTTAATTATACATAAGATTCTCATTGATTTCTTAGTGGTGTAGGACTGAAATCCATCAATCCATTTATTATCAGATGCAAGGCAGGTGCCATTTCTTGAAGAGCACCAGTCCATCAAATAAGGAATGAAACTCATGCGATGGAATACGTCTAGAAATAATATTCCTCTTGCAAAAAATTATTTTTCCTTTGTGTTTTATGTGCATTCTCTTGATTTATTGGCTACCACAAACACTGTATTAGCTTAAAAAAATTAAAAAATGAAATTATCAGGAAAAAGCAACTGTCAATTCACACCTTCACAAGGACATCATTCATTCTTAATGCATTTTAAATTACAGCTTGTTGTGTTGGTTTGATTGTTTTGCTACTAAAAATAAGAACAGCACAAATATCTTAATTCATGTTTTTTTTTGTTGCCAGAAATCTGACTTAATGATTATTATGTGCTGTCTTTTTAGAGAACATTCTCATTCATCTGGCCACTGGCCTCCTGGCTTTGACTGAATGCTTCACTTCTAATCTCATCCTAAAAGTGCTTTCCTCAATTAGATTACTGTGTAATGTATTTACAAACAGGAGTTTCTGAAATCATTCCATTCCTGAAAAACAAAACCACTTTTTGTAATTCACGATAATTGCATTTGTGTTTAGAGAGAACCAAATGAAGTCTAAACTTTTATTTTAAATAATCAAGGTTACTCCTTATTTTTGACACTTCATGATTCTCATATGGGCTCATTTGACAGTCTGCTCTATTTGATTATGTTGTTCAAATCTTGAAAAGGTTATTCCACCTAATTTAATAAACGTTGTGCTGAGACTAAAGTGTTTCAAGATTTTTGCAAGACCACTTTTAAACTATTGTAGGGCGTCCACTCTCCAAAATGTACTAGAATAGACTACAAGATCAGTTACTCTTTTACTGATGAAGTCTAAAACACATTTTCTATGATTTACAAATGCAGTAGTCCATGCCTGTACACAATAAAATGTTTTTCATTAGACGCAATACTTTACATAATACTCCTTCCTGAGCTCATGGTCTTCCACTCATCTGTAAGCTTTATTACTAAAATTATACTTTTTAATGAAATTATTTCAGCACATGCTTAACCATTCTTATTTCTTGCTTATTCTTTTGCTGGTCCACAATGTTCTTTTGCCAAGTATCAGAACTGCACTCTGCTCCTCACCCAATGACCCCTTTCAGGGTGTTGCTTGGGATCAGAGGGGTAGGACATTAAAAGGGGACACTCTTCTTGGGCTGTGGACTGCTATTGTTCCTTTCTTCAGTCAGTCAGTCATTTTCCAACCCACTATATCCTAACTACAGGGTCACGGGGGTCTGCTGGAGCTAATCCCTGCCAGCACAGGGTGCAAGGCAGGAAACAAACCCTGGGCACGGTGCCAGCCTTCCGCAGGGCACACACACACACACACATACACCCACACACCAAGCACACAGTAGGGACAATTTAGAATCGCCAATGCACCTAACCTGCATGTCTTTGGACTGTAGGAGGAAACCCACACAGACACGGGGAGAACATGCAAACTCCACGCAGGGAGCCAATTCTGTTTCAGAAGGACCACAATGGTTTCTGATTTTTCTGATCTCATAATTTAAAAAATAATCATTCTGTTAAGTGAACTGCTACTTTAATTTCATTAGATGGCTCTTTTTAGCCTTCCACCCTCAGAACCTAAAGTGTCACTTGTAATCTTTACTGAAATTTTGAAAATGCTTGTTGCTGTCAATAGCTCTCATTGCACCATTATGCTCAGTTTTTTATTTACTTGCTTTTTTATTTCCTTTCTTCTTAACCAACAGTGAGTTTCAAATAGCAAGGAGGTGAACATTTTCACCTGTTTTCATTATTAAATTACCATTTCATCAAAATGCTTAGAAAGTTTCAGGACTTCTAATGCTCTTCAGTTCAGAAACTAATTTGCTGTTTTTCCTAGAAGATTCAGAGTAACAGAAACATAAACCAGAACATTTAAGTCTTCCATTAACTACAGAATCTGGTTCCTATTTAGAAATTTTGATTGGAATGAAAGTCGGCAGCTACTGAAACCCTTCATGATCCAAGACTCCAGAAATCATCACATTTAACATTTGGTACTACTGTAACTTCCTCCATATCACAAATATTTAAGTAACCTTCATTGACATTTGATGTCAGTGTAAAGGCAAAACATTTTCAACTTTTCTGCTTTTAATGGAAAAGCACTCTCAGCCTGTTTCTGGTTTTGGCTCTTGTTGTAAGTGGAAAGGTATCATTAATATATACTTGACATACTTAAGGCCTACTATTTTCATTTAATGATTGTTGTGTTTTTGGATTTCACTTAAATGTTTTTAGATTTTTTCTGATATTACTTTTTGGCTCTTACTTGTGTTTTCAACGTTATGTAAAAAGTCAAGTTCATTCATGTTCATAGTTCAGATCTAGGGTCTTTGGGAAGCACAATCTGTAATGGGTGCAAGGCTGGGAAAGACCTTGAATGTTCTACAATATATCACAGGGACACTCCGACTTACATCCTCCAACAGCCATATTTATGCAATTCAGAGTTGCCAATTAACCTAATTCAGCAAGTTTGGGGATTTAGGAGAACCAGTTGCTTTACTTTTCACCAGTTCATCTTATCCTGTCCTCTTCTGATGTTTTCAGTCTCAATATTTACTCCACCACATCCATTTCATGAAGATGTCTCATGGAGTTACTTTTTACAAACATCAGGTTCTGAGGACTATGCTGGACAACCTGTCATGCGGTTACTGGCAGAATACAACTAAATGGATCATTACAGCTCACCTTGTTAACTTAGAATCTAGTTGATATTTTAGAAACATAAACATGAACATTTCATTCAGATCGTTAGATAGCTAGTTGCATGATTTTGCACTCCGTACAAACAATAAACTAAATATACATTACAAAACAATCTAAAATTTTAGGCAACAGGCATTCCTGGGAATACTAGCATCAGCATCTTGTCTTTTGACTGTTGTCTAAGTTTTGTTATAGCTACACTGGTTTATTCATCATCGTTGCCCATTTTAGTGCATATATCAAACTGTGATTTCCCTAAGGGCAATCTGGTTAATTCAGTCATGTCCATCGAAGCTTTTCACATTAAGCTACCAGGATGCTCTGAGGTATGGCCCAACAAATTTGCTTTTAAGGATATCAAAATGTTTCTTCTTACTGTAAAAAAAACATATAATTAAGATGACTGGGAAATATAAATTGTCTCAGCACACAGAATGCACCCAGTGGTACACTGCAATCTTGTCACGGATGTCTCCCCAATTTGCACTTGATCTTGTAGGCTTGGTGCCCAAATCCTAGTGACCCTTTCTTGGATCAAGGGCAATCAGAAAATGAATGGATGAAATGAAGAAGCTCAAAATACATTTGGTAATTGTTGAAATGCTGTTCCAATTTTCATATGTATGAAGTTACTTTGGGAAAAAATTACACTTTCTTCAAATAGTAAATTTAGCTTTTGAAACATGTTAAGTGAGTTTTGATACACCTCGGTTTGATTTCCTTAGCATAAATTGAAGATGTCCTAGGGCATGATTTTGAAATACCCTGAACAGCATTTGTGACATTTTAAAATACAAAAATGAAAAGGGTATATCAAAATGCTATTTATTTCAATAGATGTATTTTTAATCCTCTCATCCAATGTCTGAACCCATTGTTTTCTTTATAGGTTCACAGCAAAAGTTTAAATCAAGGACCAACCCTGGATGAGATGATAGGTCTTCGCAGGGCACAAGTTCACACATACCCATAGTCATTCACACTGGGGCAGTTTAAAGTCACCAGCTAACCCAAGAAGCATGTTTCTGGGATGTGGGAGGAAGCCTGAGTGACTGGAGAAAATCCACATGAACCCGGGGAGAAGTTTTACCTGGAGATGTGAAGCAACAACGACGGCTACTGCAGGCCAATACATTTTAAATTAATTAAACTCAAGACATGTAAAAATGCAGGTTGGCTTATTGTATTGATGAAAGTAGCACAGATGTTTAAAACAAGCATACTACACTTTATGGGTTTTAACGAGATTCGACTTCTTCTTCTTCTTTCGGCTGCTCCCGTTAGGGGTTACCACAGCGGATCATCTTGTTCTATATCTTCCTGTCCTCTACATCTTGCTCTGTCACACCCGTCACCATTTTTACGAGATACGACTATGTATCTGAAATACATTCAATTCAGTTCAGATAGTGTGCTCAGAGTGGTGGGTCACACATTTGAGATTTAAGCAATTATTTAAAGATGAGGAGTTCTCACACATTAACAGCTGATTGTTTGAAACATATTGTTATTAATGTCAGAAAATAGTCTAATTTATGGATTGTTATCCGAAACTTCAAACATGTTCATCTACATTTTTACACAAATTATCTTTGCAGGGCAAAATGTGAGAAATTCAAGACCAGAAGAAGAGCTCTCTGTGCAGATTTCTCCAGACCAAAAAGAAACCTTAGCAGAAAGTCACTCTGGAGAAGAGGCTGTGCGATCAGCAAGCTCAGAGGTGCATAATCCAGCTAATCGTCCATCTGATTTCCCTCACTCTCAGAGTTTTAATGAGGAACCGGCTCAGAGAGTGCAAGGGAGACCTAGAAGTCGGGAACAAAGAAGACACAGGACCAGAGATGCAGTCAACCATTCACCTCCTGATGTTCACCGGGTTGCATACCGAACATTTTCATGCATTTGGATGGAAGAAGGGGTATGTACATTTATTGGGGAAATATACATTCCTGTGCTACACTCTGAAGCCGAAGCAATAGACTCTGCCAATAATTTTCGAAACTGGCACATGCATAGTGAAACAATTGAAGAGGAAATTGAGTATTTATTATCACAAGACACGGATGCGTCTGTATCTGAGGTACTGGGGACAGTAAGAGACATTGATTCTGCTGCGAGTGACAGTCCTGACAGCAGTGGTGATGAGAGTGAAGGTCTAGATCACATTCGGTTAATTTATGATTTTCAGATTATAAACACAGATGTCCGCCATACCCGAGGACTTTCGCAAAGACAGCTGGACACACTGTCCACCAAGACGTTTCATGATAGTGGTTCTCTCAACTCCTGCCGAGTATGTCTTGCCATGTTTGTTGAAGGAGAAATACTTCGGAGCCTTCCCTGCTCCCATGAGTTTCACGCAGTCTGTGTTGACCAGTGGCTTTCTATGAATTCAACCTGTCCAGTTTGTCGGGGGACAGTGAGACCTTCGAGCAATTAAGGCTTCATTTCCTCTTCAATATAACACTACCCATATTTCTGGGTAAAATTCATTCTAATCGATCCCGTGACCAATGGAGGTAGCATTTGTTAATTGCTGGGACTTTCCTTTTCTCCCAGTGATTATTCCAGGTTTAGTCCTGGAAAATAACTGCATCTTAAAGTGAACGTTTACCATGGAAATTGATTTTTTTTTGCTATGCATCAGGTCTCTTTCTTATTATTTCTTCTCATATATCATTAGGACATGCCTGTATAAACACCATATTCCCAAAGAAACAAGATATAGACGGTCATTATGTTCTCTTTTCAAAAATGTCTAGTCCAGCATGATTGAAGTTACTGTGAAGTACAGCGCTCCAACTTTTATGCCATTCACTTATTAAACTAATGGCAAAAATACCCAAAGTAAAATGACTAAGAGGAAATATGAGGCTATTAATATGTTAAACAAAGTGCTGCTTTTGCTACATTAAAATATGAAAAAATAAAATGTCAAAAAAATCTTAAGATTAATATGTTATAATATTTTCTATTTTATCATCATTGACATTATCTATGTAATTCCAAAGTAACACCATTGTTACCTTTGTCAACCACCGAGTTGTGAGGAGTGAGCATGAGCATATGGCATTTCCATCATAAAAAGTCTGTGTGGTTTTCAGATATGTTCATAATAGCAAGCCAGCACCAAAGGACTTCCCTGCCAAAGAAAGAAATATACCTGCACCTGGGCCCAAAAAAAAAAAATCAAGGAACAGGACCAAGGCAGATCATCGGAAAAGAAGCACTACCCAAAGCAAAGCGGACTTGAACCAGTTCCTGTCAGGATGTTAGCTGAAACCAATGCAGAACATTAACATTCTGTGATTTCGTCTTTCAATTGGGAACTCAAAAAAGAAATTGGAATGGGGTGGACTCTGATCACAAGTCATATTTAGCAATTAAGCAAGAAGAAGCAACTGGCCAATCACAACTGACAATATTATGGAGAGCAGTTTACCAACGACAGGCTACTTTATATATGCTGATGATGTCAGAGTGCTGACATTTTACACTTGGCAAGCTGTTTAAGTGAAACAGATAAGTAAATAAGAGAAGAAAAGCTGACCCCTGCCAGAAATCTGTCTCACCCAGAATGCTTTCCCAGAATGATTGGTACCTCTTTAGAGTACGCATTGAGATGGTCCTTACAAAAAAATCTGTTTAGTTACAGTTCAGAGGAAATATAACATTGGCTACAAGTAATGAGTATAATCTAATGTATTGATATGCACACTTTAAGGGGTTAAGCATATTATATTTAAAATTTTGACTAATGCTCATATTTTTTGGATGTCAGATTAGATTATTTTTCTGTGAATATCAGGTTTACTAAAAAAAAAAAAAATGCAGTTAGTAAACTCAACTGTTAGACAGTTTCAATATGACTATTTTGTTGAAATATTACAGGGACCATTCCCTTTTTGTGCCAATGTACGACATAAGCAGATATGGTCTCATCATTGCATATTTTAACTCTTCACTGCACTATTAGGCAGCAGATGAAAACAGCAATAACTAATAATTTTGCATCTTTATGCTAGAAATCCAGATGTGCTTGTGATAAAATGAGCAATTCAGCAGCCCATTAATGTTGCAGCAGTCTTTAATTACAAGTTTATCTCAAAAAGGAAGATATTAAAAACAATAATTATTTATGCTGCATGACATAAGTCCCTGACTACAACTCACACTGCATATTTTTTTAACTCTTAGACCAAAATTCATGAGAGTGTAAATAATCATTTCAACTGCAGGTTTCTAAGTCATACCGCAGATAAAAACTTTTCATTTGTAAAAAGGTTCAGTAATATGACAACAGTAAGTAGTGTACTATGGACTCTGCATGACTTTAATACTACAATGTGAAACATTCCTTTATTTAAATATTTAGAGCTGCAAAAATATTTTTATAAATAAAATTACATACATTTTATTTTTGACATAAATTTTAGTTCTTTTTATATTTCTGTCAAACTTAAACAGCTTAAACCAACACATTTTGATAATGTCTTAATTTTTTCATTCATTCCTATTATAAAATGATATTGAGAAAGAAATTCAGTATACTGTTTCAAATTAAAGTTATATTTTAGCTTTAGTACCTTCAATACATAAAGCAAAATGTTGTTCAATTTAAAGAAAACAAATGAAGTTTGATGGGCAAATATTCTTTGTATGTACGTATGTAATAAAAAATACAACAAAATCACAAGTGTAACATGAAGCCTGCTATTGTCAATATGCCGCAGTGTAAGGCCGCACTCCTTCACTCAGCAATTCATTTTCTGGACTCACTTCTTCCATTACATGCCCTTCCCAGTAGCACTGGGCACAAGAAGGAAACCAACACTCGTCAGGATGCCATTACATCACTGGGGCAGAGCCAAGCCAACAAGCCCGTTTAGTGTCATCTACTGAAGTAACTCACATCTTAGGAATTTTGGATTCAAAGTCCATGCAGAAGATCCTTTGAGCTGTGAGGCCTCAGTGCTAATCACCATTGTGCTGCCCTTGTGTTAGCGAGTGTGTCATTGTCTTAAACTTGTGAAATCTGTATTAAAAATCTAAATTTGAATAAGCATTTACCAACTGATGACCTACCATTAGACAATTTTCCATGTTTTTCTTGAAATCTGATAAATCTTGGGGCAGCATGGTGCAGTTATTAGAGCTATAGCCTCAAATCACTAGAGATGTGAATATGATTGATACAGCTTGAAGCCCGCACATTACCCCTATGGTTTTGTGGATTTCCATTTAATTTTTTTACAGCTTGACAAACTTTTGAGAATGTGAACTTCAAATGTTATTGCTATGCTACAAGTATTGCAAGAGACGGTGTACATTATTTTTAATTTCCTCAAGTTATGTGAATTTGAAGGCTATTTTTTGAAAGAAATGTACTTGCGCTAGAGACACAAAACAGAAGAGGGAATACAACAGGGGAGCTCTTTGTTTCCTCATTTATTTGCTTTTGCGTTAAAACACTGCTAGGCTTTTGTCAGTATATAGTGTATTTCTCACAACATGAATTAACCGGCATTTGATTTTAAAGACAGACAGAAGAAAAATTCCTCAAGAAATTGAGTTTGCTTGCAGAATTATTGTTACTTTCCGTATTAATAATGAAGGGTTGCACATGCTATTCAAGTCTGAGTCAGTGTTAATAATCTATGTGCTTTGTTAAATAAAAAATGAAAGACGAGACCCATAATTTGTGTCTTTCTTTCTCAATGAAGCTCCACTCCATTATAGAATCATTTTCAGATCAAAAAGCATGTCATGAAATAGTTACTGAAAAACATGAAATTTGCTGGAAAAAAAACCAAGCTATATTAATAAAATGTAACCTGAAATGCTTTAAAGAGCAGACATCTGAACATTTATGTAAGATTTATGTAACTTATTCAAGAACCGAATCTGAATATATCCCAAGTCAAGTTACCTAAATGTGCTTAAAGTTCAGCATCAGTCTTGTTTGTTATAAATCAAAACACAAAGCAACTCCCACAGTATAATAAATACTTTCTGTCACTGATGTTGTATACAAATTGTAATAGAATTTTAGAAGACATTTGTTTTTAAAATATTTGACAAATATGTTTAAATGTTTCTTATTTCTAAATAATGTTTTTCAAAAATGGAATAAAATGAAAAATATCTTTGGAAGATAGATTAAATATATATGATAATGTGTATTCCACAAATTAACCCCAAATCAGTAATGTGTGAAATTGTGAAAAACATATTAATCTCCTGACATCATTTACATCTTAAAATATGTAAAGGCAGTATGGACTGTCGGCTAAATAAACCACAAGGGTGTCAGTTCAGTTGCTACTCCAAACACCATCAGTGAGCCTTATTAAATGTATCATACTGCTGGAGCTCAAGACGTAGATGGAAGATGGGGTAATGACATTTATCATGGATGAAAGTAATAGCTGAATGAATAAATATAAATATCCAGCCTTTCATTAATCTTTCAACTAGGTAGATCGACAGATAGCTAAGGCCCTCAAAACATGACAGCGATGTCACTGACCTGCCAGAGTCCAAAGAAGAGTGCAGTCGCTACAAGATCTCATAAGAACTTGTGTAGATTAGTACTGTAAAAAGATTCTCTTTATTTTGGGGCATGAGACTACATAAATAGATAGACTAGTAGATGGTGCTAATGTCTGGTACATAAAAGGACGTTTTAGGATACAGGCTTGTGTTTATCCACAATGGCTGACCATGGACAGTCAGAATAATGTGATTTTTTTAAAATAAGTGATGTAACAGGTTTAAAATGGCCATTTCTACTAAATAAAGGTAAGACTGGAGGAGAAGGCGAGTCAGCTAGACCAATACTGGAGATGCACTGGGAGGTTAAAGGGTGAAGATGTGTTGTAGGTTGGTGTAGGAACACAATTCAGCTTTATCACAGACAGAAACGTATTCCAAAATTCCTAATTAAGAAGGTCCATAAATAACCGGCAAGTTGGCCAATATTTGTGTTTGAACCTCAGCTGTCTCTTGTTTTTATAGTGTTGTCTGCTGCCTTTATTCTTTTTCCTGCCTTGTAACAACTGGAATTTAATTCCCAGATAAATAAACCTGCTTTCCTTTGACAGAGTAGAAGATTTCAATATGTTAAGTAATGTTTCATTATTTATTTAGTCAGAGGAGGCCTGTCCACACCTCACAATCCTTCCGAGCCCCTTCCCCTACTGGGTCAGTTGGTATTTGTTTGGGCCGACATTGAGACAAGCCAGAGAGTGAGAGGGCTGCTGTGATTTCATCAAGGTGGCAATAGATTTGGTCAAGCATTATTAACGGCCTGCGGTGGGCTCGCGCCCTGCCCGGGGTCTGTTTCCTTTATTACGCCCTGTGTTGGCTGGGATTGGCTCCAGCAGACCCCCGTGACCCTGTAGTTAGGATATAGCAAGTTGGATGATGGATGGATGGATTATTGATGGCTGTAGCCAAGCATTATTTTTTGTATTACTTACCTTTGTTCTTTAAACAGGGAATGTCAGCTTTGTCCCCCAACATATGTATTTATGTTATTCCTTATTCGACAGAGGGTACTTTTCGTGTTTGGTGATCTGATAGCAGGTTAAAACAGCTTCATAATAAAGACCACTTTTAGTGTACTGTTTTGCCTCCTTGAACTGTATTCTGGTGATCCAGACAGTTAGGAAAGGTGTCGCTGCCCTGCGATCCTGCCCTGGATAAAACGGTTAAGAAGATATATTGATGGATGGATGAGTGGTTGGGTATGATTCAAGAGCGTACAATCTTCCTACATCACTAATTAAATGCTTTCTATTGGCAAAACAGAAAATTAGTAATGTTTTTCATTCAGGAAAAAAAGAAATTCTATTACTGGATTGTAATTCGGAAAATAGGAAGGCAATATTTAAGGTAAAGATGCATTATTACGTTAATGAATCTTATTATATGAATTAAGCTTAGCTTTCAAAAGAGCATATGGCTTACCTTCATGGCTGAAAAGGTCCTAATTGCAATTTCTTTTTCAATGTTCTGCGCCAGTTCATGCTCTAAGGAAACTGTAGCCAGTCTGTGAACACTGCCCTGTGTCATTATGCTGCTGAGACCATTCAGAATGTCCTCCTCTTTTAATGGCAGCTGCTGGGCGGTGTCTATTCTTGTTATCCTTTATCAGCATGCATTTCTATGTTGAGCCAATCTAATCTTTCATTTTTTAGTGCTTGGAAAATGTGCTTGTTTAGTACAGTAGGTATGGTATGGTATGTCTGGTGGTGTTATTCTTCTTGTTTTGCAGTAGCTGGTTATACCAAAAAAGTGCTCCATTTTTCAAACCGGAGTACTTACTGGACATGGTAAGCGCGCAAATGTGGGATCTGGTAAGTAGAAAAAACATAAAATTAACTAAAATCAGAATGTCAAAGCCAAGTTTTAATATGACAGTGACAGTCTTACCTAGTAATTTATTACTGACATTAAGTGTAATTTGGGGGGCTGGATAACCCTGCCCTTGTGCTTTAAGGGGCAAAATTGTTTCAATTTGGAGAAATTTTTGCCTTTTCCCTTGATTATAGCGTTCAATAGAATTTCTTATGTACACTTTGAAATCACTTCAGTTTTATTTTTCTGGATCCTCCTGATTCACTGGTATAAGAAACCCCCTCATGTAATATATCGGTTGACTTGTCTTGATGTCTGTTTATGCAAGACATTCAGCTTTTTGAAGGTCCCTCGTATTTTTGGCTTTCTAGATTTGAAAACACCACATTTTTAGGACGTTTTTGGACCATATTTTGTGTGGGAAATGACACTCTTCTGATAAAGAGTAAACCAATAAATGTCTTCAAAAATGATCAGAAGAACTTGGATCTGTGTTTGCCACATCAACCGAACCCAGGGGTTCACCCCTTAATGGAATATGAGGGGTCAAAGTTACTCCTTTTCACACAACTTCAAAAAAATGGGGATTATTAATAAAGACATATGGAGTGTGTTGTATGCTACTGTATTTCCATGATGTTAATTGCAAATATGTGATATCTGATTTTTTTGCTGGTGGTCCAAACCCTCTAAGAGTCACTCCCAGAAGGTTAAATATGACAGGATTTCAAACATGTGACTTTCATGGCTAGTGATTATAAATCTGATGTTATTTTTGATTTTAACCCTTTACTAGAGATTTAGTACTCTATATGGACCTCTGTCAGGGGATGAAAACAAATTCTATTACAATTGAGAATATTCAGACTTTGAACATTTAAATTTAGGGACATATTTTAATATATTCTTGTTCGTTATCTACTTCTACCTCTTGAAGTAAATCATAACATTTCTTATGAACACATTGAATCAGGGCAGCTTACGCTAATTCAGATTGTTTCCAACACTGTGATCTGGGCATATAGTTAGAATGCACTTGATAATCACTCATGGGACATACCAAACATGGGAGAAGCCCCAGGACATTCTGGAGGGTTTAAACTATTACTCTGGCTGCAGTTCCATTACAAAATAGGTGCAATATGAAATATGCTCAATACAATAAAATGAAATACAATAAACAGGTACACTATGAAATAAAAATATATAATACAATAAGGAACATATCAAGGAATTAGATGTGACTTTAAGTTGTGTTCTTCAAAAAAAAAGCAGTCAGCACCTGAGCACCATGAAAGAAAGTGGGGCACTTACATATATAACTATGACAAGACCCTCAGTAAACTGATCACATCCTCCTTGAATGTCACAGTAAAGGAAAGTTTTAATTCATCCTTGAAGCAGTGGAGTCAAATTACAGGGCACATTTCAAAAATAAATCTCTGGACAACAAAATGTGAAGTTCCCTAGACAGAGTGTTGACGTAAGATCTCTGAGGTCCTACAGAATATGATTTCTACTCAGTTTGTGGTGTAGGGTGGTCGACACATTCTCCTCTTCTGCAACTCAGCTGAAGCAGATCTTCACCTTAGTGACGAGGATAGTCACTGTATGCTGTACGCACTGTATGATAGTCAGCTGTACGCTCATACTAAAGAAATTTCAGCAAATATCCTGAAGTATGATTGATACACGGATCCCACCACACTGGGGCTGAGATGCACTAGATGGCTCACTTCTTTTGAACTATTTGCAGACAAGAAAGAACTCATTATTGCAATCAGACAATGAAGGGAGACCTCTCTCCTGCATCACGCTGGACCAAATGTGAACAACATTGTCTCGACTTTGGTGAACACGGAAGCTGTGGTGGACTATGAAGTAGTGATCATGGCTCTAAATGACCACTTTGTTCCACGAATGAATGCGACGTTTGCACGCCAGTGACTTCACAAGCTCCACATAGAATGCAGGGGAGATGGTGCAGCAGTTTGCAACTCGACTCAGACAGGCTACTAGAAAATGTGCTTTTGAAAGAGACACCAAAAACCAAATTAGAGAGGTAATTGTAAGTGAATTCTCCTCTGTTTATGTGGGCCACAGGCTTCTTGAGGAAGGGCACGGGCTCACACTCACTCGTGTGCTTGAGGTGGCATGCTTAAGAGAGAGAACTGAAGAGCAAATGGCAGCAACACCTATACATGATGTTGTGAAAGCAGGAACACCAACTGTTAATTGTGTTGCATAAAGGCAAAGTAAATATAAGACAAAAAATAAAACAGAAATAAAAAAGCACAATTTTGAGAAGAAATAAGTCAGACTAACAGTGTTAGAGATGTTATAAATCACTTGGGCAGAGATACCAAGTACAGTATCTGGCATGAGGTCAGACATGTCACAGTAAGTATAGTGGGAAAGATCATTTCTCAAAAATGTGCCAGACAAAGAGTTCCAAAAAGCAAACTGATAGTGGTGAGAGACAAACAGACAATGCATTTATGGATACTGAGAATGATGGGTCAGAAAGATTGAGCATTTGCCTCGGTGCATTATAAATTAAAATGGTCATTGACGTCATTGATGAAAAACTTAGGAACTCCTTAAATGTCACTCCTACACTCGGAAAACAGAGGACTTGCACTTCTTTGTCTAAGTACCCATCAATGGAGCTTTTAACTTCAAAGTCAAAGTAAAAGATAGTCCTGAATATGCAGAGGTTGTGTCATCAAAGGCAACGGAGTAGCACACATAGGCAAAGAGACAGCCATGAAGCCTGGTGTGCTAAAACTGGGGTGTAGTAGATCTGAAGCCGGCACTGCAGCTCCAATAGCCCGAAGTAGCCCAAGTTGTGGGTAAGTTGAAAACTAAGCAGATTAGTCTGCATATTGATTATAATGTTAAGTCTGTAGACCAGCTTCTTAGGTTATTTAATTTGAGAGAAACTGTTGAGAAGAAAATAAAGAATTGATGGATTTGGACATTATTGAAGCAGTTAATGGTTCTACTCTGTGGGTAAATCCAGTGATTATAGTGTACACATGAATGAATTACAATGCATGAGTGGCTCTATGGCATTCAGTAAATTAGATCTGAAATGGGGGTATCACTAACTTGAACAAACTTCCAGATTATGCCAAATTACAACTTTTGCTGTTCATAATGATGGGTACCGATATAAAAGGCTTTTGTTTGGAGTATCTTCAGCAGGTGAGCAGTACCGACGAGAGATAACTGGTTCTTTAACTGGTACAGAAGGAGTTGATAACATCTCAGGTGATGTCATTTTCTGGACCATGATCAGGTGACATATGACAAGTGGCTACATACTGTACTGGACTAAGTGAGAGAGGGTGTGTGACATTTAACCCTGAGAAATGTCAATTTAACATGGACTGTTTGAATTTCTTTTTTTTTTTGTATTTCATTTTATTGAATTTATTAAAAGCAAGTAACATTCAATACAAGCAAGTAAAACTTGACAAAACTAAATTCTGTTTGAATTTCATGGGAATATTATTGATGCAAAAAGGAAGTGAACCTACAGAAGAGAGAGCCAGGGCAGTGTCAGAAGCCAGGGGACCAGTGAATGCCTCAGAGGTGACAAGTCTACTAGGTCTCGTCACCTATAGCAGCAGATTCATTCCCCAGTTTGCTACATTGTCAGAACCAGTGAGATGCCTAACTAGAAAAGATACGTAATTCAAATTTGGACCATAAGAAAAACAAGCATTCATTACCCTTAAAGAAGTGTAAGCGAAAGCTGCAACCTTAGCTTACTTTGACAAGGACGCACCAACTCGAGTGACTGCTGATGCAAGCCCAGTTGGACTGGGGTTTCCGATTGCTATGTACGCCATTCTTTATCAGAGTGTGAAAAAAGATGTTCACAGAGGGAGCGAGAGGCCTTAGCTCTCGTATCGGCATGTGAAAGACTTCATCCTTATGTATTTGGCAAAGACTTCGACCTAGTCACTGACCATAAGCCACTAGCATCCATTTACAGCACATGCCCAAAGCCTTCTCCCTGGATTGAAAACTGGGTTTTCATATTGCAAACAATTTTAGAGTTGTTCACACATCAGGGAAAAACAACATCACAGACCCATTGTCACATCTGCTACGAAGTGCAGCGATGAGAGAAAAACACTTGAATGAATCAGACGAGTATGTGACATTGGTAGCTGTAAGGCTACACCAAGCGCTCTAACCACAAGAGAGCTGGAGGAGGCATCAGGGACTGTGGAGACTAAGCAGCTTTTCAGAAGCAAGGTATGGAGGCCTGGTGTGGATAAAGAGGTGAAAAAAACATTGTAACTCATGTCATGGGCATCAGATTGTTGCAAGTCCAGATTCACCTGAACCACTGAGGTCAACACCCCTTGGCAAGATGTCACCGTTGACATGTTTGGATAACTGCAATCCAGTCCCTCAGTTTTAATAGTGATTGCTTACTACAGCAGGTACTATGATTATGATGTGCTTAGTTCCACTACTACAGAAAAGATAATTCACAGTTTAGAGTCAACTTTCAGTTGACATGGACCTGCTATTACTCTGAAATCTGACAGTAGCCCACAATTTACATTGGAAGAATTCAGGAACTACTGTGCTGAAAATGATGTTAAACACTTAAACACCACTCCAAGATGGGCACAGGGCAATGGAGAAGTGGAACGGCAAAATGCATCTCTTATGAAATGCATTGAAATTGCTCAGGCTGAGGGCCTTGACTGGAGAAAAGAATTAAGAAAATATGTAACAATCTACAGAAGATGACAGTCCCACTGAAGTATTGTTTAACTGTAAGCCAAGAGGCAAGTTACCCGAACTTACATCTTCACATAGAGATGTGGAAGTAAGTGATTGGGATGCAGAGCAGAAAGCTAAATCAAAAACATATGCCGATGATTGTTGGGGAGCTAAATATTCCAATATTGACAATGGAGTTCATGTTTTTGTGAGACAAGAGAAGGCAGGTGAATTCTCTACATCACAGTTTCCTAAACTACACCTAATTCTGGGTCAGGTTGTGCAGATTCAAGATTCACAGTTCACAATGGGAAAGAGTCGTGTACTATTTGCAGAGTGTCTCATGATGGGCAGTTTAAGCAATGGACAGTGCTCCACAATGACCTGGGGGGCAGTGAATATCCATGGGCACCAAACCACCCAGGATGATAGTCGACGGGCGATTCTGGGTCTGAAAGACAGTAAGATGGCAAAATTGGGTTGCGTGGAAAAAAAGTTTAAGAAACACTACCCTACACAGTTCAGTGCAACACCACACAAAGCAGCGAGCAAGACTGGCAATAAAGTGTTGGGAGAATCACCAAATGAGGTGTAATACAGTTGTAACAGAACTAATGAGGGAGCTGATCAGTCTCAAGAAGAGACAGCAGTTGACGAAAACTTCCCAAAGGACACAGGAAAAAAAAAACAAGCACTAACAAGCTCAGAGGTTCTGAACTGAGCCTGGAGGATTCTAGACATCCCACAACACTTTGTAGGGCTCAACGCTCAACATCAAAGAGAGACACATCAAAAACTGAAGGACTATGTGATCGAACAAGTAAATCGGAAGAAGGGAGTGTTTATTTAGCTTTGTTATGCAGTGCTCAAGTTTATTAAATATTGAAGTTGTTTGCAAAATTAGATTACGTTTTGATACAAAAGACGTAGTGCATGTTAATAAGTGAAAAGGCAAAGTTAGTAAGGAGATTGAGTAAACTGAATATGTTGGCTGTTTAAACTTTGTAACTGCGGGAAGGGGGGATGCCATGTACTGAGAAGGTGTATGTCAGCTTAAGTAGTGCTGCTAAATGGTTATTATGGGATGTTGTTATGGGTGGTAAAAAGGGAGTTTAGGAAAAGTATATGAATGAAGATGCCGGCATGTTTTAAGAAGCCACGTGTGTGAGACTGATTCAGTCCAGAATACTTCATTCATACAGTATTATCAAATGGTAATACGGTAATGTCAAACACCCAGCACTCGTGCCACTCTATACACATTCAGAAGTGGCACCAGAGTTTACCATTTATGCATAATCATCCTGTGGGCATGCTTCACTCTCACTACAACTAGAAGCTAGAATGCTGCCACTGGCCATTGCTGGAGAACTATCACCATTGTAACACGACAAGCTGATCTCTTCTCGACAGCCTGAATTCAGCTCAACTCCTGCCTGCCCCGTCTCTGCAGTCCACTGGACTTGGGGATGACAACATACATGTGTTACTAGTGGTCGTTGTGAGATCTCAGAGATAAGGGGTTAAAGAGGTCTCTATCGGCCAGTCTGGCAGCAGGAATATCTTGTCATCCATCTTGGTTAAATCCCACTCATATACCACCTAAAGCTTGTATGCTCATGTTGAAATGGTACATTTGCTAAATTAGTAAATAAATGTGAAAGCCAGCAAGGTTATGAATTATGAATAATTACATATGTTCATACTTTTTATATTTTGTGTCTTACTACTGCTGAAATCTGGAACAGGTTAAGTACAAAGTATCAATTTCCCCACTGCCCTAAACAATTTAAGAGAAAAGTGCCTGGCAGGGCTTACTTGGCAAGATCTAAAAGTCACTTGAGCTCCCTAAAGATTCTCTCCTTTTCTGGATGTAAATTAGTGAGAGGCCTGCGCAGCTGGCACTTTGGCACAAGTGATTAAGGCGTTGGACTTCAAACCCTGAGGTGGTGGGTTCAAATCCCGCTGCTGACACTGTGTGACCCTGAGCAGGTGACTTCACCAGTTGTAACCAGGTGTATCTTATGCTCTGTTAGTCACTTTGGATTAAGTAGTCAGCCAAATGTGTAAATATATGTGAATGTAACAGGCTGCCACTGGCAAGGCCGCAACCCAAAGGTAAATTCTGCATTAGACCTCCAAGAGAAGCAGCAGTCACACCAACAGCAGGAATACCCTGAGCACGCTACTAGGAGGCAGTGAAGCTTTTATGTCTGTTACCTGCCTCTAAAGGGCAATAGGAAGAGGCATCAGCAAAAATAAATAAATAAAAAGACAAAGAGAGCTGTCCATCTAATAAAGAAGACACCTACAAGGGTTTCTTGATGAACTGGTCCTTTAAGGGCAACAAAAGCTCACGATTGCAGAGACGTCATGAAAGGACAAGACTGAGTGTGTGTCATGTGTTTCCTTGAAGCAGATGAAACATTCCTTCAGCTTTGGAAGCTGCTGAAAACTGAACAGAAAAGAAGACAGGCCAGGGTCTAGGGAGAGTAGGAAAGGGGCAGGATGAGGTGGCCATGCTATTGGGGGGCAGGAGCTCAAACTTACCACCTACATAAAGAGAAGTACAATATCTTCAGGACTCGGGGCTACAGTAGTTGGTTTAATGAGTTTTCCTTCCTTCACTTGTACTTTTAGGTCTGCTTGTGATCATTCCTAGTCCTACCTTAAAGGTAGTATGTGTAAGTATATGTTCTTAACAAAGGCTCCATGTTATGAACCCTCTGCCTCCTTGGTGTTCGTGTGACTGCAGATGGCTCCTCCAAACACATTCTGTTGACTGAGTAGATTGCTTGTCGGACATGTTAGTGATGATGCATATGCATACTCCATGCTGTCAGGTTCAGCCTCGGCTTTTCCTTTTCTTCATTCTCTGTGCCCCCCACCCCTTTTTTTTTTACTTTTTTCATTGTTTGCTTTTAAGTTTAACAGTTTAACGGTTGGTGAGCATTGAATTATCATCATCTAATTGTCCCTCTTTTAGTTAATTTCTTTTCATTTGTCTTCCCCCTGTTTAATATGTTTATTCAGCTTTCTACTTGTGTTTTTTTATGTAGAGCTGGGGAATTGAGTTTCTTACTCTTTGACGTAAGGTAAAAGCTAAGGTTATTCGAGTTGTAATTTTGGAGTGAGAATTTCTTTTGTTTTTGCACTTTTGGGCTGGCATTTTTGTCTAATTAATATTTGCTTTTTGAATTTTGGCATTATTTATTAAACTTATTAAACTCAAAAAATTGTGAATTTCCTCTTGGGATTAATAAAGTATCTATCTATCTATCTATCTATCTATCTATCTATCTATCTATCTATCTATCTATCTATCTATCTATCTATCTATCTATCTATCTAAACTTCTGTTAACCATTGAAAATATTCTTTGTTTTGATATTCCTTTGTGAAAGTTTTCTGATTTTGAATTCTGAATAATTCTTGTTTGTGTTAATCAATGTATTAAACCTGCAGTGATCTTGTTTTTGTTTTTAGGGGGTCATAAATCCTGGTGTGGTGGAAGTGCAGCATGAGCACCCAGAAGCACTCCAGGTGCCCCTGGTAATCCTTCCGCCAGCACCTCCGGGTGTGGTGGAAATGCTGACGTCCAGAGCTTCACAGTCTTCTGGGTGCCCCTGGCGGTGACCACGGGCTTCCATGCTCAGTTCCTGTGGCCCCCATACAAAGCAGGGCGGCTGCCCTCTCGTGGTCCGGGGGAGGTGTAGTCCCTCTCCCGATCCTTCTAGGCGTCCCGGCTGGGCACAGCTCCCAGCCGCCCGCCACATGCTTTAAATTGAAACTGCAGGAAAAAGTCACTCGATAGCAATGGAGAAAGCAACAAGAAGTGGGACAAAATGTTGACAGTAAAATTACAAACTAAAGACAATGAAAATGTTTTAGAAAATAATGAAAATGAATCCAGGAGGTACACAAATGAAACAATGATGACGGAAACCACAAATCATAACAGTTTTAGCTCTAGCTTCTCTCTATGGCAGCCATTAGAAAATGAAAGATAATTCTGAATTTCCCAAGCTATTCCATTTCTGTTCTTAAAAAAAGGAAGCACACTCAGTACTATTTGACAATTTCTAGTTCCTTGTAAATGAAAGATAATTGGATTGGATATTTGTTGCTAGCTTTTGCTGAGCTTTCTGCAAAGGTTAACAGAACTTTCATCATGATATACAAGACGTGAATTTGCCATTATCTTTTTAAGATACAAATTAATGTGTTTTTTTCCCTGTGTTTTCCTAAAAACCCTAGATCCTGCTCACAATACCACCATATGCCTCACATCTGTGGTGCAGGGCTGTCCAAGGTTCTGCCCACCTAGAGGAAATTTATTGAACACTGATAATGATAACGTATTATAAGCCACCATGCCAGTGTGAAAACATGGTCACTCCCAGAGGAAAGTAAAATTACATTAATGGAACCTAACAATATCAGTCCGCTAACAGAATTGTTGAACTGTGGCCAGTTGACAACTGAGGAGAAGAAAATTAAAATTCCAATCGGCAGAATCCCTGGAGAACATAACATTCTGGAAGATTAACAATCAATTGTTAGATAACACCTAAGTTATGAACTGACACAATGATAACAAATTCTTAATGCTGGTGCCACTTTTATTTTTTTGATCATTTGATTTATCTGTGCAAATTTGAACAAAATCCTTATTCTGCCTAACTATAGCAGGAAGGAGTCACAGACATGACTAAAAGTGGTTGAGGCCTCCAAAATAACCTTAAAGGTAGGCCATTACCTTCACTAGCCAGCCCACAGGAGGCACACCCACTCCAGCTTTCCCCAGGTAACTTCTTGCAGGCTCAGTGTGGGGAAAACTGGCTTAACAATTCAAAATGTAACAAAATGTCCAAAAATACAGTACATCGAAATGTCCTGCAAGGCAGGGGATAACCACAACCCTCTGGCTTTTAAAAAGAAGGACAAGAAAGAATTCTAATAAAGGAAGACTTTCTTTAACAAAATAGGAAAAACAGAGCAAAATGATTAAAAGAGCAAACCAAACTAACCAGTCCAAATACACAAAGGCAAGAAAACCCAGTAAAAAAAAAGAATACCTGCAAATAGACTCAAACCAGTGAGCCACTGGCTGGATCTCTCAGTCTGGCCTCCAGATAAAGGCTGGGGGAGGAGTCAGCAGTGGTGATGTCATGTGGCCCTGCCTCCTGGGGCTCCACCCTACAAAACCAATGCAACCCTGCTCAGAATAGCAGGTTTAGAAAATGAAAGGATGGATTTATTATTAGTATTAGTGTTATTATATGTTAATGGTTTTCATTTGTTTACATCATTCATTCAAACATTAGTTTTTGTGTTTTTTGTCAGTTATATTTTAAGTTTCAGATTTTCTGTGTTTTGAGGAAGATAATATGTGTCATGAGATTTCAGTACAATATCCCACCACAGAGTGAGTCGGAGTAAAGCTCACGCCTAGATGAAGTTCAGCAGGAAGTTCACAGCACAAAACACACGTTCACAACCTTCTCAGTTTTTTAGCTGTTACAGGTCCATTTCAGTCAAGTCACTCGTACATAGTTCATGAGACAAAATATCAACATGCCTTGTAAGAATTGTTGCAATCTAAGGAGGAACACGCTGTTCAGGACAGCAGCAATCTTCAGTCATCTGTCCACCTTATTGGTTACTGGTGCTGTTCGTGTGGCCTATCAATTACTTCTGCTGTGTCCTTCATTTGCTTGGAACACACTCTTAGTGCAGCTCCCAGCAAGGAAGTTAGCATAATATTAATAAATATTGACAAAGAAAAAATGTAGCAACAAAAAAAAAGTGTTGGCTAATTTTCCTTCTTCATTAGTGTCAATAAATTTCAATGAAATCCATCAAGACATTTTTGAGATTTTTGTAGAGATTTTTCAATTATTGAGGTTAACTCCTAAATATTTATATGTTGAAATGTCCTTTTTTTTTTAGCAAATACTGACCAAGATGTTATCATCCTGCCGGATTTCAGCTTCTTAACTAAATGAGAAAGTTAGGTGTTTCTGATGATGAGTGAGCAAATGGTTCAGTCAATTTTGCATTATACATACATAGATATAGATTAATAATCCATCTTTCCACTGTTGTTTGACCTTTCTAAATCTACAAATACTGCAATCAGCATCATTGAAGTCTTTCTTTATTTATGATTCCAGTCTTAGAACATTATCAGTTGTTCTTACTGTAATTTTTCTAAACTATTTTGAACAACTGAAAACAGATTTTTTTTCCACAATAATAAAAAAACTGAAAAAAAAAATGTATTAATCATCCTTTCCATCAATTTACTAAACTTAGACATAAGTGTGATAGACCTATATGGCCAAAGAGCTTTTCCATGTTCCATAGTAAAGAGATAGATAGATAGATAGATAGATAGATAGATAGATAGATAGATAGATAGATAGATAGATAGATAGATAGATAGATAGATAGATAGATAGATAGATAGATAACTTTATTTGTCTCCTTGGGAATTATTAGGCTTTTTAAAGAGACTCTTTAAATAAATAAGTAGATATATATACAGTATATATATTTAGATATACACACACAGTGTCAGTGTGTCAGAGACAAGATGTGCAGCTCTGTTCATAATGGCACTCAGTTTTGGTGTCCAGAGCACATCCCATAACTGAGCCTGCCCTTTTATTTAGCCTGTTGATTTGGTGGGCCTCTCTTAAAGTATGGTATCAGCCCAGCACACCACACCACACCACAGAAGTTTCATATTGGCCATCACAGAGTTGTTGAACATGTAAAGGATGAGGTGTCACTACCATATTGAAAGAACACAATCTACTAAGAATAAAGAAAAGCTGCTCTTGCCCTTCTTGTATAGTTCCTCTGTGTTATGAGATCAGTCCAACTGGTCATTGATGTGGACCCCCAAGTACTCGTGGGTCAGCTCTACATCCACTCCTTGAATAGTGACCAGACATAGAGGCTGTTTGGTGCAGCAAAGTCAATCACCAGTTTCTTGGTTTTGCTGATGCAGACAATTCTCTTTTCACCACGAAACAAAGTTCTCCACCTGACTCGTCTATTCTGTCTCATCTCCTTTATCAATACACCCCATAAGTGCAGAATCATCTGAGAATGTCTGCTAGTGACATGATCTAGTGTTATATGTATAGTCTGAGGTGTACAGAGTGAAGAGAAAAGGACACAGGGCTGCTCCTTGTGGTGCTCCAGTGTTGCTCACGTTCACATCAGAGACACAGTCTGAGTCTTCACAAATGCTGACAGATAGTCCATTATCAAGTACACCTGCATACCTCTGAGCTTACCCTTTAACAAGGAGGGTTGGATGGTACTGAAGACACTGGAGAAATCAACAAACATACACCTCACAGTGCTGCCAGCTTTGTAGATGTAAATAAACCTTATGGCGCCAATTGATAATTCCATCATCTACTTCAGTCTTTGTGTGATAAGCAGTGTGGTCTTTCACAAGAGGACTCATGTAATGCAGGACCAGCCTCTGAAAGGTGTTTAGGATGTTGGACATAAGGGCCACTGCTCTGTACCCATTTGGGGAGAAGGTGCCTGCCTTCTTTGGAACAGGAACAATACACGTGATACACCTCATAGCCCACGTGCACTTTACTTGGAAGATGACCCCTATAACACATTACAGACAGAGACTTCCTCTGAATTTGTGTTCTTTCTCTTCTGATATTAACATGGTGCCTATCTACTACTTTTTGTTTTCTGAGAATTCTATTATTTCTTCAATGCTTGCATCTTCTGCTATTACAGAAATTGCTCCTTTCATTAAGCTTCTTGCAGGCACATATGCTTCAATAAATGTTTTTCCGAGAGTAGAAAATATTAGTGATTTTTCTTGTTTTATCTTGATTTTACAAAAAAACAAAATTACCAATGATCATTTAATATATATATTATTTTTTAGCTTCACTGCCATGCTCTTTATCCACAAACACAAATTAAGTTGGATAACTTCTAATCAGAGGACGGCATGATGGCGCAGTGGTAGCGCTGCTGCCTCGCAGTTAGGAGACCTGAGTTCACTTCCCGGGTCCTCCCTGCGTGGAGTTTGCATGTTCTCCCCGTGTCTGCGTGGGTTTCCTCCGGGCGCTCCGGTTTCCTCCCACAGTCCAAAGACATGCAGGTTAGGTGGATTGCCGATTCTAAATTGGCCCTATTGTGTGCTTGGTGTGTGGGTGTGTTTTTGTGTGTCCTGCGGTGGGTTGGCACCCTGCCCGGGATTGGTTCCTGCCTCAGATTCAGCGGGTTGGAAAATGGATGGATGGATGGAACTTCTACCCAGTGTTGCCAGGTCCACAATTTTCTCGCCTTATTGAACTTTTTTATCTGCATGAAAAATGGGCGTTTGTGGGTTACGTTTTTGGGCTACTTTTTAAAAAAATCAATGCGGCATTTTGGAGTGTCTTTCAACCCCCTTCAATGTATTTTTACCGTGTTTTTCATCCATCTGGCACCCTTTCCCTGCTAGTCATATATGTTCTTTACCATTATCACTCTGAGATACATAAGAGGGTTTTGATGGCATGTACCTAACCCCCCGACATTGCCCCCTGCTTTCCCGTGTGCCATTTTGTCTGTACCTCAGGCATTGGAGTGTTTGTTTGGGGCATAAAGAACCGGGTAATGCATTGCTGTATTATTTTTGAATGCTATAAAAGGATTTCTGCACTGATAAATTCCTTCAATTTTTAAAATAATGTAAGAAATTGCTAGAGTCATTGTCGTGCATCTTCTCCGACGACTCGGTGAATGGAACCCAGAACTTTGCGCTCTTCTTCGGTGTACACATTGCAGTGCTCTCCCAAATGACCTAAATGTTGTTTATATTAAGAATCTGAATCTCCATGTTGCCCTGGCGGTTGTGTTACTGGGGCAGCAGTAGATTCTCGCTCATTTCTTGTATTACATCCATCCATTCAAGGCTTATCCAGGCAGCAATGGGCGCAAAGCAGGAAACAACGGCGGTCTGAGCAGAGTCTACCTAACACTAGCTCGGTTTAGCGTTACCAGTCAACCAAAATGAAGGAGAAAATCGCTGAAGAGACGGTCGTGCAAAGCTCCACATCGGCAGTGCCCAGAGGTCGAACGCCTGACTGCTGAAATACGAGGGCAGCAACCGTCTATGATAACAGTCCTTTTAACTATTATTGATTGCATCTGTTATTAATCCTGGTGAATTTGTTTCAAAGGCAAAGAGGCCGTAGCCTGTCCTCACAGCACTCGGCGCAAAGCAGGAGCCATCCCTGGACGGAGCAGAAGTCCATTACGGTGCTTATTCCTTTGCCACCAGGTACTGATCGACCGAGGCTCTGCTGTTAGAGGCTTTTTCTCGCGGTCCGGACCACAATCTCTCGTTTCTGTGTTCGTAACTGTAAACCAGCGACAGCAAAGGCGAATGCCTCTGACATAAATCTCAGGTAGATGGCGGTGTCTCCAAAAGTGCGCTCCAAAAATCTAAAATCGCTTTCTCAGTCGAGGTGACTGCAGTACCCATTAAAGACCAGAAGAGGGCACACAAACCAAAGAGCCTAAATAACAGCATTGGAGCAAGAAGGGATAAGGAGAGAATAAAAGAGTCGATTGCTCCTTGAAAGACATTCACCAGGGCACTTGACGATGTGAAGTCTGACAATCTCGAAACTCTCCGACTTGTGTCACAGTTCTTGGCTGTCAGCGCTGACTTTCACTCATTCATTTTCCAAACGCGGAAATGAAACTAACCAAAATTAGATGGCAATTCAGGATCCTCAGTCACAATAAGACCCAACTCTGGGATAGGGAGGACCCTGAACTGCCCGGGGAACATTCACGGTCATGGAGAACGTGTATCTGCACATTTTTGATGCAAGAAGTTTCGTTTTGTATCATTTTCTAAACATTGCAATTACTTCTTCGTCGTTTTTTTTAGCTCTTCCTGAAGAATTTTGCTTTCCTTCAAAGGCTTCCAACATTTTGTTGCCATAAAGTTTAAAGATGTCACATTAAAATTGGATAAAGTTTTTTAACCTTGAAGTTTGTCCACGTATTTTTTTCAGTCCAGGCCTTAATTATTTAACTAAAAACTAACAATTTAAAAAAAAAAAATCAATTCTGGTTAAAATATACAGTCACTGGGCAAATTATTAGCAGCACCCATACACCTGCTTATCCACGTGATTATCTAATCAGCCAATCATGTGGCAGCAGTGCAATTCATAAACTCCTGCAGATACAGGTCAGGAGATTCAGTTAATGTTCACATCAAACATCACAATGGGGAAAAAATGTGATCTTGGCGATTCTGACCGTAATGTGATTGTTGTTATCAGACAGGCTGCTTTGAGGATTTCTCTAACCGCTGACCTCCTGAGATTTTCTCACAGCAGTCTCTACAGTTTACTCAGAAAGTTGAGAAAAATGAAAAACAAAAAACATGGAGTGGGTGGTAGTTCTGCAGACATTATTAATGAGAGAGATTTGAGGAGAACGGCCAGCCTGGCTCAAACTGACAGAAAGCAGCAAAGCATCTTAGAATGCACGTCAGACCTTGAGGTGGATGGGCTACAACAGCAGAAGACCATGTGGGGTTTCACTCCTGTCAGCCAAGAACAGAAAGCTGAGGCCGCAGAGGACACAGGCTCACTAAAACCTGACAGCTGGATAGTGCAAAAATGTATCATGGTCTGGTGAATCTCACAGATCACAGGCTTTAGAAACTGGCATTAACTGCATGAATCTATGCACCCATCCTGTGTTGTGACAACAGTCCAGGCTGCTGGTGGTAGTAATGGTGTGGAGAAAGTTTTCTTGGCACACCTTGGGTCTTTTAATACCAATCAATCATCGACTGAATGCCACGGCCTAGCTGAGTATTGTTGTTGACCGTATGTATCCTTTCATGGCCACAATTTACCCATCTTCTAACGGCTACTTCCAGCACGATAATTCACCATATGTCACAAAGCAAAATAGTTTCATGAATTTGACAATGAGTTCAGATTACTTCAGTGGCTTTGCCTGTCACCAGCTCTGAATTTAACGGAGTACCCTGGGGATGTGGTAGAACTGGAGATTCACATGAATGTGCAGCAGAGAAATCTGCAGCTGTCACGTGAAGGAACCATGTCAGCGTGGACCAGAATATTTAAGGAATGCTTCCAAAATCTTGTGGAATCCATGGCAAGAAGATCTGAGTCTGTTTTGACAGCAAAAGGAGGCCATTGCCAGTATTAGCACGTAATCATTTGCTCAGTGAGTGTACCTAAGTGTTAAATAAGTGCTTCAGACTTCATTGCTGTATCCAGAAATCGTAGCAATAATACAATATATAGTGTTAAAACCGGATTAACTCTGATTTTTTACTCTAACAATTCTAACTCAGCAAAGAATTCAGTTCCGATTTTGAATTAGATACCCTGAAAATCCTCAGCTGCTGTAGCTCTCAGTGACTAAGGCTGAGTACACCAACATAGAAGGTGCATGAACCATCAAAAGAGGGTGTCTGCCCACCTGGAGAGCAGTAAAAGACGCAGACTGATGAAGAGGGTCACTGAAGTTAAGTCCTGCGACCAATGTGACCCCTCAGGCCTACTTATGCTGTGTGAGGAAATAAACACGGGAACAAAAAGATCAAGCGTTGGGGGAACTCCCCGTATAATAGCGTCGGTCACGAGAAGAATTCAAAGACTGATACTGTGGTCAGAAAATTTACTGAAAAACAGACAATGACATCGAGAAAATGCTTCATGGGTCTTTTATGTACAGATGGCAGAAAAATGAAATGAGTCGGGAGGAAATGATGTTGGTAGTGAGGGACAGAAATGACATCTTCATCGGTACTTGGAAGTGAAGTCGTCGATATGGGACTGGAAGTGGAGTCATCAGGGGGAGCCGGAAGTGGTGTTATCATGCAGGTTTGAGGTAAGATTTGTTTATTAATCTTCTGTTTTCATTTTCTGCGTCACCACCACCTGATCAAAGCACTGTGATGTCCCTACATTGGTGGATTGAAGGCCAGAAGTCCACATGACCATCATCATCAAGTTCTTCCATGAGAGCCCTAAATACCACGAGGACTGATTGATGTCACTTATGTTAGGTAGAATGCCTAGAAGGGGCTGGGTGGTCTCGTGGTCTCCTCAGAACCCCTGAAGATTTTATTTTTTTCTTCAGCTGTCTGGAGTTTTTTTTTGTTTTTTCTGTCCTCCCTGGCCATCAGACCTTACTTTTATTCTATGTTAATTATCCATCCATCCATCCATCCATCCATTATCCAACCCGCTATATCCTAAATACAGGGTCACGGGGGTCTGCTGGAGCCAATCCCAGCCAACACAGGGCGCAAGGCAGGAACAAATCCCGGGCAGGGTGCCAGCCCACCGCAGGGCACACGCACACACCCAGCACACACTAGGGACAATTTAGAATCACCAATGCACCTAACCTGCATGTCTTTGGACTGTGGGAGGAAACCCACACAGACACGGGGAGAACTCAGTGAAGTGAACCCGGGTCTCCTAACTGCGAGGCAGGAGCGCTACCACTGCGCCACCTCTATGTTAATTAGTGTTCCCTAATTTTAATTCTTATTTATTTTGTCTTTTTTCTCTTTCTTCATCCTGTAATCCACTTTGAGCTACATCATTTGTATGAACATGTGCTATATAAATAAATGTTTTTCTGTTGAGAAGAGAGAAAAGGCGTTAGCACTCTGCTCCAATCCTCCACCTTTTGTTCTTTCACGCTCATTTGGCTGCCCCCCTAAGCGCACGTGTGTGACCGCTGCTATATTAGGGTTAGGCCTGTCAGATATGTGAATGCTGCTTGGGTTTCTTGATTTTTAGGTTTTGGACTCTAAGCTATGTATGTGGCACTGATGGCCTGATGCCATATTGGCTTGTCTTCCTTGTGTGTACTCTTGTGTGTCTTGAGTTACTCCCCACCGGAGTTTGCTCTCCTGTCTTCATCGCGTCCTTTCACTCTCCTGTAATCTGTGCACAGTAGGGTGACCCCCTAGTGCTTAGTTGTGTCGCACTCTTTTCAGTTTGCCAAATTCAGTTCACGTCACTTAACAGAAATCGATACAAATTTTGTAGTCCCTTTGTGACAAGCAAGTTCCTTCTGAGTCCAACATTAACTTTGTATACACGTCTGTGAGCACAAGTTGAGAGCACTAAAGCTGGCAGAATACAAACAGACGCACATAAAAGTACAAGCCTGAGTGAACACACGGCAAGATGAAGCAAATTCAAACTTTATCATAAATGAATCCTAATTGTACCAAATCTATGTGTTGATATTAATATCGAGATATGGCCAGTAGACAGTGGAGGACAGGACAATGAAAACTGCAGTCAGCAGCATCCCAAGAGAAAAGAAACCTCAGGGGGTCCACAGTCAATTACAGCAGACAAAGTCAGACACAGGGACAGTGGTGGAGACCCTGGCTGCCCACCCTTCTTCTACTATTGGGTGCTGCTTGTGCACTCCTGGGGTGGCTTGCAGGGCTCGTCAGCTTCTTGCTTCAGTTCCTGCTCTAAGAGACCTTCACTCTTGTTTGAACAGCATGAACTCAAAGGATGGACACTGGGACCACTCAGTGCTTTGGCGAGGAAGTCTAACTTGCTGAAAATATGGGCATCCTTGAAGCCTGGGGAGAATGTGCTAGAACCAAGTTAGTACAACGGTGAGTGACGAATGCAAAAAAAGAGGAACCGGCGGGCTTTCACCTTCCTAGCAGACAGCCATTAATCCTAATCCTGGGGTTTTACTAATGGAAGGTCACTCTGTCTTGAGACTGTGACACTCCTCACTCGCCATGTTATTTGGTGCATCTCGAGAAATCCTAACCTACCTAGCATCGTGCGACAGGAAAACCACAACCTAAATTACTCAGAATTGGAGAAAATGCAATTTATTTACTTTGTGAGGAGACAAAAAACATATTTAGCATACGGCAGTCCCACTATAAAGCTCTTCCCAGTTAATAGCAAGCAAATCTAACTGCTAGAAAGAAGTCTTTCCTTCAGTTTAACGTTTATTATTTTATTGGTGCACTGGATCATCTTCACCAATCCAGCTTCTTGGGTTTGAACCCTTCATCCGTGAGTGGAGTTTCCTTTGGATAATCTAAAAGATATGCAGGTCAGGGGTAGGTGGATTGGCGATTCAAGTTGGCCAAGGTCCCTCCGGTCAATTCAATATTAAACAACAGCCCCTTGGCCTGTCTAAAAATCTTACTGCGTTTCTTGTGGAAAGCGTTCAGCCATCTATCTACATGGAAGAAACCGGGAGATGGCTAGTAGACCGTGTGAGGGAGCGCATTTGAGCTGTTAAGGCCTTACAAAACCTCCTGTAGAACGTTTCCCTCGATCATGGCCACACTGATCTTTCTGATTGAGAAGTGTCTTTAGAGCCCTGTGAAAGAACACAAAGAAAAAGCTCATTCTCACTCTAGGATCACATATTTCTACAGGTCTTAAGGACCGACTGTTAATCTCTCGCTTCATCCTCTCTCTGTCTTTTACCTACTCTGACTTTTTCTCCTTCCACCTGCTCAGGTTTTGTTCTCTCCTGTATATTGTTGCCAGCTCTTTTATTTTTCAGCTGTACAGTCAAGATGTGTCTTTACCCTTCTCTCCATTCAAGCACGGATATAACCTTTAACCCTTTTTTTCCCATTACTATTAGTACTAGTTGACATCTTAATAACTGAGTGATTCTGGGTACATCAGTGAAATGGCAATCAAATAGACCGGGGTCCCTTCCAAAGTCGCAGTTTTGTGCCCAGTGCTGGTGTTACTGACTCTTTGACCCTGGAATAGGAAACAAAGACACTGAAAATGGAGAGTGAATTCTCTAATATCAACTCCCAGCAATCCTGCAGTGGAACCCTGGAGTAATAAATCAGCACATTGTTTGTGTAGCAGTTCAGGTGCTGAGGGTCTAATAAGGATAAGCTCCACGGGGTGTCAGATCTTCACCATCTTGGAGGGCATCGCTGCAGAATGTTACAATACGCCCTAACTGAATCACTTTCTTATTTGGAAATGGAAGAGCTGAGTCTCACTAATCCACTGATACGTCAGCCCCTTTACCGAGGCCATTGAGTTTGCCAGTTATCACATTTTTATGTTTCACTGGGCTTGCCAGCTTTCAGTTATGAACTATATATTGAGTTTCTTATTTCTTCACCCCCTAATAGTTCATTATATGAATTTGGTTGTCCGTAACTGCTCTGTATTGAATTTTTCCTCTCAGCTAGCACTAGCTAGTGCTCGGCTGCTTTTCTTTGCAATTCTCAGGAAACCTGTCCTGGCAGCATCAGATGCAAGGCAGGAAACCATAGCCTGGCAGCAGTCCAGTCCTTTGTGAGACTTACTCACTCACACGCTGACCCATACCGGGCCGCTTCAGAGAACAAGTCAAGTCAAGTCGGGGAGTATACACTGGTACAGTGCATTGCCGCACCCAATACACAACGAAACAACTCGGGATCCCGGTTGGTAGCCCCACAGGCAGACATGCAGTCCAGTCCCACCCTCCAGAAACGACCCTCTATCTGCCACAGCCAGGTATTACGTGGGCAACTCCTTGGCCTGGTCCCTGTTAGTTTAATCTACTCCTTGGTGGGACATGAGAGAAATACTACAACACCAGAAAACGCTGACGTGGACACTGCACACAGACATGAACCAGGCTGGGGTGCAAAGCTGACCTCCCGGAACTGCGAAACACTGAGCCTCAGTGCCGCCACAGCGTGTTAAATATTTCTACAGATGAAATAAAATAATTTCATAAAATCGCAAAGACAAGAGTTGCAGTGTCTAATTCTTACAGAAGAGCAACCATAAAATAGGCCCTTTGTTAGCATTCTCTACACTTTTTTCACCTTCTGCAAGCCAAAATAAATGATTATATTGTCTTTGTCGAAGTAGTTGGCTTTGCACACAAGGCACAGAGAAAGAGAAATATGAACAGACGCGAAGCTATACAATCTAGCTGTGTCTTTGTCTGCTAAAATGTATAAAGCACTCCCAATAGATTGACCTGTCTAGGCTGTTGTCACGATATTGTTGAAATCATGGCTGACCTACAGTCCCGCTCTACCATCCAGTCTATGCTCTGCTTTTGGCCCTCACTTCATTATACCGTATTGAGCTTATCAGGCCTCAAATCTCTAGTCTGGGTTAAGTGAGTTGTGTTGGATTTTCTATTCTATATTCATATTTTCTGTTCTTTATTCTCTGCTCAGTATAGAGATTTCTGCCTCTCAGCTCCCTCCTCGCTTGTGAGTTTTTAACTTTTAGTTTTCCATGTTGCTGTGTTTGTGGGCTCTGACTTCTCAAGTCTTGTTCTCTTTCTATTCCATTTACTGTCATTCAGTTTTCTACTCTCTATAGCATTGTGTGGCATTCACAGTTCCACTCTCTTTTGACTCTGTCAGTTCTCACCTCTCTGTCCCGTGTGTCCATTTTCTGTTTTTTACTGAGTTTATCAGTTCCACTTTCCTGACTAGGTTTTATGTTTTTTTGGTTCTCAGTTTCCATTCGTTCACACACCACTGCTTTATAGATTCTGTCTTGTGACCACAAGAGGGCACCACTCAGCCCCAAACCCAAGACACAGCAACATACCACACTTTTTTAGAATGAAATAAAAGACATTGATTTTCATAAAGCACTTTTCCCAAATTACCCTTCAAATACCAGTTGTACCTGTATGATGAATTCCACAATTACACACAAAAAAAACCAATAAATCTTCCACCTTCCATCTTCTGCTGAGTGTTACCCACTGCCTTCCGATTCTGACTGCACAATGCGAGGAAGCAGACTCCTTTATGTCGGAACCTGACAGCACCCTCTATCGGCACCCAAGGACCTTGACAGGGCTGCACTTCCGAACTCCAACTCCCAAGCACCCTTGCAGGTGCCCCGACTGGGTTCCCATAGGATAACCACTACCATCTGGTGGATGGGGGATGGAACAACTCTTGACTCTCAGCTTCCGCTGGTCCATCCATTATCTCATGCCGACTGGGCACAAAGCTTTTTCTCTGTCCTGCCGGGCAACTTGCTTGTGTCGTCACGCTGGCCTCCCATCCGGGCAATGGCACAGCCTCCAATCCAGCCGGGATGCCTGTTCTCCTCCTACAGTCTGCTTTCACGCTCTTTTCCATACTGCATTTCTTGGCTCTCACTTTTCCAACTCTTCCCAGTTTCCCAGTTCTCAGTTCTTTATTCCACACTGAGTTTGTTGGTTCCCACTCTCTAACACACACACACACACTTAGCATATTCTTCGGACCACTGTACTATCATTGGGTATGACATGCTTTTGCTCTCAAAACAGGCTCAGTTTTTCTGGCCATGGACAAGATGTTAGAAATATTCCTTTGAGATTCTGGTCCAGGTTGACATGATTTCTGCTGATGTGTCAGCTGCACATTCATGCTGTGAATCTCTCGTGCTACCACATCCCAAAGGTGGTCAATTGAATTCAGATTTGGTGATTGAGAAGGCCACTGAAGAACACTGAACTCATTCTCAGGTTCATTAAACCAGTCTGAGATGACTTTTGCTTTGTGACATGGTGCATGGCCATTAGAAGATAGGTAAAGTGTGGCCTGAAGGACTGCACATAGTAGGCTACAATCCTCAAAGAAGGCCATGGCATTCAATCCATCTGATTGACATTAATGGACCAAAAGTATGCCAAGAAAACATTCCTCAGACCATTACATCACCAGTTCCAGTCTGGACTACGACCACAAGGCAGGTTGGGTGCATGGATTTGTACTGTTGCCTCTAAATTTTGAACCTACCATCTTTGTGCCTCAGCAGAAATCGAGATTCCTCAAACCAGGCTGTTTTTCTGGTCTTCTCCTGTCTAGTTTTGGTGAATCCGAGTCTATTGAAGTCTCACTTGTCAGTTCTTGGCAGACAGAAGTGCAAGTATAGATGATCTTCTGCTGCTGAACCCCATATATTTCAAAGTTGGACATGTTGTACTTTCTGAGATGCTCTTCTGCTTGCCACAGTTGTACACAGCGGCCAACTGAGTTATCATAGCCTTTGTCAGCTTGAACCAGGATGGCTGTTCTCCTGTGACCTCTCTCATTAACAAGATATTTCTGACCGCAGAACTGCTGCTCACTCACTGTTTTTTGCACCATTTTTACTAAACTCTTGAGACTGTTGTGTGTGAAAATCCTAGGAGATCAGTAGTTACAGAAATTCTCAAACCAGTATGTCTGACACCAACAATCACGCCACGGTCAAAATCACCATTCTGGTGTGCAGCAACATGCTGTATCAGTGCACATTCCCAACCTGGTGCTTGATGTGAACATTAACTGAAGCTCCTGGCCTGTACCGGTATGATTTTATGCATTGCGCTGCTTCCACATGATTGGCTGATTGGATCATTGCATGGATAAGCAGATTTATGGGGTGTATGGGGGTTCCTAGTGATTTTCTCAGTGAGTGTTTGTCTTCCTTTAATCGTCTCTTAGTTCTCATCTCTGTATTTTAGTAGATGGCCAGCTGTTGTCGCTTGTCAGTTCTCAGCCCTGTTTGGAGTTTCTTGGTCTTTGGTTCTTCAGTCTGTTTTGCGCTTCCTTACATGGCGCTGACTTTATCGGCTCTCATTTCCTTATTTCATTGTTTTTAGATCTCTGCTCTGCATGAACTTTGTCAATTCTTAGATCTCTTTTTTGAATTCACACTATTATATCATTGTGAAGATTCTGTCAGCTCTCAATTCGCGCCTCTGTCTTATATTTTTCGACTATGTTGACTTTTTTTCCCCCCTGACTTTCACTTCCACTGATCAGTGATTGAAAAATAAGGCCTCTGTCTGAGTTTGGGCGTCTGCACAAGTGGGCCCTGCGGTGGGCTTGTGTCCTGGCCAGTGCTATGTTCTGCCTTGCACCCCCTACAAGCCTTCATCGGAGTATGATGGTGTTGAGTCTGTCAGTCCTCAGCTGTGCACTGTATTCTGTTTCCTCCGGTCTCATCTCCATGGTGTGCTGTGTCGAATCTTTTCAGTTTGTAAGCGGGTTGGGGTCTCATTTTTGAGTCTATATTGAGTTATTCAGGTCTTTGTTTTCAGTCAGTCAGTCATTGTCCAACCTGCTATATCCTAACACAGGGTTGTGGGGGTCTGCTGGAGCCAATCCCAGCCAGCACATGGCGCAAGACAGGAACAAATCCTGGGCAGGGCGCCAACCTACCGCAGGGCACACACACCCACACACCAATGCACCTAACCTGCATGTCTTTGGACTGTGGGAGGAAACCGGAGCACCCGGAGGAAACCCACGCAGACACGGGGAGAACATGAAGCAGGTGAAGTGAACCCAGGTGCACTGCTACCACTGCGCCACCGTGCCGCCCGGTCTTTGTTTTTTTCTTTTTAATTATATTCAGTTTTCCCAGTTCTGTATTGAAACTGTAGGTTATTAGTTTGTCTCTTCCCAACTCTGTACTGTATCTGTTGGTTTTTTACTACTCTGTTTTCTTTGGAAATTGTTATTTTCTTGTAATTTCCATGTTCTGTGTAGAGTTTCTTGGTTTTCAGTTCTCTGTTCTGTAGCAAGTGTGCACATTCTTAGCTCTCCTCATTGAATTTATCACTTCAGTAACACAGTGGATTGAGAAGGCATTCGGACCCTTTCACTCTCTCTATACTTTATTGTGGTGTAGATTTAATTTTAAATGGAAACATTTCCCATTTTTGCTCATCAGTCTACACCCAATAACCTATACTTTCAATGTAAATACAAGGACTGCAAATCATCATTTTTAAAATCAAAAACTAACATCTCTCGTTTATAGAAGTATCCAGGCCCCTTGCTGTGGCACTTCAGATTGGGGTCAGGGGTATCCTGTTTGCTTTAATTATCTATAAGATGTTTCTACAACTTAATTGGAGTCCATCTGAGGCAAATTGTCTTGATTGGACATAATTTGGAAAGACACACACACACACACAGCTGTCTATATAAAGTCCCACTATTCACACTGTGTATCAGGACAAAAACCAGGCCGTGAAATCCAAGGAACCCTCTGTAGACTTTTCTTTGCAAAGTACATTCAGGTAGTGATGGGAAAATGAAGCCTCATGAAGCTTTGAAGCTTTCTTTCTATTTGTGCCGAAAAAGGTTCATAGCGTTGAAGCCTCAGCCCCAGTATGAACAGCGACATCTGGTGGTTAACTGAGGTCAAGGCAATCTCTTAAGAGCCCAAGTGAAGTAGAACTCACTGTTTCAGTCTCAAATCACCAGTAAAAGGTCAGAAAAGTCTGTGCTCATTTTATTCTGCTAAAGGTCCTTGCCCATTTATACTATTTAACTTTTGAACGCTGTTTTCCGCTGTTAGTCGCCATCTGTCACCAAAGCTGTCCAATCTCTCACAACCCAACGTTGTTGAATGAGAATGATGCATTTTATATAGGCTACCTGTTAATTTAGCACCAAAGCTGTCAAATCAATGAAACGCACTGTGAAGCACTGATGACGTTCGAAGCTTCACGGGTCACGTGACAGAGGTGTTTTGACACAAGCTCTGACACAGTGATTCGACTCACTACACTTCACATTGACTGACACAAGTTTTGACGCTTCGGTATCATTTTCCTATCTCTAAGATCAGGGTCAGGGGATAAAACCCTTTCTAAAACTTTAAGGAGCACAGTGGCCTCAGTAATTGTGAAATGGCAGAAATCTGGAACCTCCAGGACTCTTCCTAGAGTTGGCTGTCCAGCTAAACTGAGTAATCAGGCAAGAAGTGCCTTGGTCAGGGAGGAAAGCAAGAACCCAGTGGTCACTCTGACAGAGCTTCAGAAGTCCTCTCCTCAGGTGGGAGAACCTGTTGGAAGGACAGCCATCAGAGCAGCACATTATCAAGCAGGCATTTTTGGTAGAGTGCCAATCTCCTGCTTGGAGTTTTCCAAACTGAGACCATGACGAAAAAAAGATTCTCTGGTTTGATGAGACAAAAATTGAACTCTTTGGGCAGAACTCCAAATGCTACGTCCCTAACTCTAATCCCATCCCTATGGTAAAGTATAATGGTGGCTGCCTCATGCTATGAGTGGTAGTGGTAGGGACAGAAATGAGAAAAGGATGAATACACATACAAAGCGGTCCATGAAGACCAGCTCCAGAGTGCACATGACCTCAGACTGGGGGGACAGTTCACCTTTCAGTGTAACAATGACAAGAAAATACTGGAGGGGCTTCAAGTATTTAACTGTCCTTGAGTGGCCCAGGCTTAAACCCCATAGAACATCTGTAAAGAGACCTGAAGATGGCATTTACAGATGCTTCTCATCCAATTTTATTATTCTTGATAGGATCTACCAAGACGAATGAGATAAACTGTCCAAACCCAGGTGTGCAAAGCTTGTAGAGACTTGCTTAAGGAGACTCAAAGCTGTAATTGCTGCTAAAGGGGCAGCTGAATTAAGGGTCTGAATACTTTTATAAATGAGAAATTTCATTTTTTGCTTTTTAATCAATTTGCAAATATTTCTGAAAACGTGTTAACTTTGTCATTGTGGGTTATCGAGATTGATGGGCAAACATGGCAAGCATTCTCATTTAAAATTAAAGCTGCATCACACAGCAGTGTGCAGAAAGTGAAGGGGTCTGAATACTTTGTGAATCAACCCACTGTACACATTTCTGTTGCCAGTTACCACCTCGGCATTAGGGCTGATGACTCTGAATCTTCTGCGTTTTCTGGTTCCACGTTCTCGACTCTGTGTGAAGTTTGCTGGTTCTCAGGTCCCTTCTTTGTGTTAATTTTATCAACACTTGAGTTTGCAGCTACTGAGCTCTGTGCCCGGTGCTGAATGTGTTCCTTTACATTGTAATTTTATTGAGTCTCTTTGTTAAAAGGAAGGCTCAGTTTGCCGGCTTATGGTCCACTGCGCTGCACACCATTTGCTGTATCACAGTTCCTATTTATTTCTTTATTTTTTTCTGCGAGCTGCACCATGGCTACTTGGGAGGCTGCTGCTTGTGTGTGCGTCTGTGGAATTTTGGATTAGGCAGCTGCTTGTTTTCCATGGCGCCGTTTGTCAGCCTCTGCTTTTCTAGTGCTCGTCTCTCAAGGTTTGTTCCGAGGGAGGGGTGGAGGGAGCTGCGATGGATAATAGACTTGAGGAAGGGGCCGCGTGAGTCATCTCTGACTCATTCTGTTTGAAGGCTGCAGTACGAGAGGGAGCACTGTAGTGGGGGGGCTACTGCGCTAACAGCAGCATGGTGTGGAGAAGAGGGAGAGAAAAAGAGAGGAAAGACAGAAGGGGGAAAAAGGAGGACAAACAACGATCACCTCCTGAGCGGGGGTGTCTTTGAAGGTTGTGTGTTTGATCGCAGATTAAGCCGTCACCTACAAGAAGACTGTGGCTTTCAGGACGGTGTAAAGAGCAGAAGAGACTGGAGATGAAGCTGAAAAGTACTTTGTTGTAATGAACGCCCCCATTCCTCCCCCGGTCACTGCCCACCTGTTCTCAGTCAGACATGCTGATGGTGCCACTGTCAAGCCCATCAACATTCAGTTTGTTCTTCTTTGTCATGAAGAATTTGACTCCACATAATATTACTAACACGCTGTTCAGAGCACATAGCAATTTTTGAGACTGACGAATTTTGTTAGTTGGTGACACCTCATGACAGCGTGTGCATACGTGTGCCCTGGAGTGGACTGATGCCCCATGCAGGGTTAATACCTGCCAGGTTTGGTTTGAGCCTCAGCCTTAATAAGTGGGACTGATTCTGGCTGGATGCATAATGGATGGAACGTCATTCTGACATAACCCCTCTTAAGCAAATGAATATAGATGGCTGCAGCCCTTCACTTGGGGACTATGGAGCAAATTGGAGTACCACAATCCAAATTCTACTTGTCCATTTTCTAGAATCACATTTCCTGTACACAGCTTGCCCAGTCAGCATCAGGAGCAAGGCTACAACCACTGCTCATGTGATGGATTGGCAACCCGGCCAGAGCTATACAGGGAACCATGCTAAGTCAGGACACCACTGTATGGAAGGAGAGGGGGAGACAGTTTACGCAGGGCATTGTATCCCTTGGAACATTTAATGGCAGCCCTACTGGATTGTGGCATTGCCACAGTTTCCCACAGGGCATCTTGGGAATTGGAGTCCAGCAGCACAGCCCTGTTGGGCCCTGAGGGAACTGGTGAGCCCTGCTGTGTCAGATTCCAAATTCACCAGGAAGTGCTTCTGAGCCACATCTTCAGGACACTTGAAGTACTCCCAGGTCCAACATAAAAGAAGCAGCCCTGCTTCAGCCTGGGAGCCAGAGTTGGGGGCAGGTGGACAATACTTGAGGAGGAGGCAGAGAGAGAAGACGACAGGGAGATAACTGAGTGGTTGTATGTGGAGACTGTAATTGCAGTTGTGGTGTGGGAAACTCTTCCCTGTAGGAGTTTCACACAATACAAAAGCCCTTGGTTATTGCTGAACTTGCGTCCGAGCCTTTGTGTATGGTGTCTGAGGTGCTGCAGCGCCCCCTGGGGACCACACTGGATAAGAAGGCAATGCAAAGCAAATGCCAACCAGCCATAAAATTCAGATCTCTTTTTTTACATGATACAAAACAATACAATTTATTTTTGTATAGCCCAAAATCACACAAGGAGTGCCACAATGGGCTTTAACAGGCCCTGCCTCTTGACAGCCTCCCAGCCTTGACTCTCTAAGAAGACAAGGAAAAACTGCCAAAAAAATGGAAGAAATCCTGGGAAAGGCAGTTCAAAGACAGACCCCTTTCCAGGTGGGTTGGGTGTGCAGTGGGTGTCAAAAAAGGGGGTCAATACAACACAATACACAGAACAGAAGGAATCCTCAATACAATATAATATCACAAGTACGGAGCAGAATTCAACAGGAGATGATATCACATAATAGGATTTGGATTTGTTCAGAGTCCTGGAGACCTCGGCCATCAAGCTGCCTCCCCCTATTGGCCATTCCACAGCTAAGTCAACTCTGGGCCAGCCAATCCGATGCAAGGACCCCTCTACCCCACGATTCCTGCGATCCTCCATCAGAGATGATTTACATTAGGCAGGCAAAACAACTTGGCGGGTGGGCAGTGGCACCAAGTGCCACATTTGAGTACCGAGAAGAGAGACAGAGCAGGTAAGGGTTTGTAACAAATTATAACTATCATGTTACTGATGTTTTAGTGCAAATGATAGGAACGTGAACACTTGGAATCTACACCAGAGGCATCAAGTCCAAGATAGAAGCAAATGCTAGAAGGGCCACCAGTACAATGGCAGTAACCCATCAGCTAATTTGAGTTAAAGAACTGAGGCAGAGAACATCTCGACACAAAGAGCAGAACTGTAGGCACCATCTATGAAGAGCAATGCCGCATGTACACTCATGTTGTGCAACACCACTGCTGGAGGAAGTGAATGCAAGTCCTTATTTAAAAAAGCAAGCTTTTGGTCAGAGGTTAGTTCCACAAGATGTTTGAAGCGATGGAATACTTAGGCTTGGACATGATTTTGTAAGTTTCATTTTAGGTCACAGATTTTCATTCTGTTTGGTGCTCTTATTCAGAAGGTATTACATTACAATATGACTTATTTGTCATCAGCAGCTAATGTGGCTTATTTGCATCTGCCTCTTTACTTCATAAATGGGATGACTTCTAGAACTATTTAAATAACATAATCAAGAATGCTGAATCCTCTTCAGTTTTACAGGAAGTGTATCCCAACAACATCAGGCTGTAGGGCAGACTGGCATTATCCATTTTTCTATATATAGAACACAAGCCGTGGCTTAAAAGGTCGCTTCTTTCTGACTTGTCCTCCCTTTAAAATGTGACCTCTGCATCTTATCTGATAAGATGATCAATCAAAAACTGAGAGTGGTCTTCTTGTGGTACCACTTAAATATTTAGCTCAAACAAACAGCTATATCTCAAACATTGGTAACTTTGATGGGCAAAACTTTGCTCCAACAGTCAACCAAAAAAGGATGGGCTTACCTGTATGTACACTCAAGAAACCAATGGCATTCCTTCCTTTAAAAACCCTTGCATACCCAAAATCTGTGTTGACTCCATCAAGCTTAAGGCTCGGCCTGGCTGTAAACTTCAGCTCTCTGGAGCAGGGACCCCATAGCTTAGGTCATGATTGTAACAAAGGCTGGAGTGATCCCTTTTACTCCAATGGGCAACCAGTACAGGACTGGAAGAGTGTAAGTATTGTCTGTATTGGAGTTAGACGAGGATGCCATGAGTCCAAGCCTTACGAAAGAAAGTGCATATATGACAATGAGACCATACGTAAAAATCATGTGTTTGTCACGCGCTAACAACGAGAGCTGACTGATAACCAGCTGCCCCAGCAGGTGTAACTTTGCTAGCAATTGAAGATATTTCATGTAAAGACCTCAGAGAGAAAACTTCAGGACCACCCACAACCAGAAAGCATGACCTTGGTGGAGAAGGAGAACTCCCCCTGAACAAAGAATGAAAAGCCTGCTTGAAGACCTTTCCCTGCACTGAATAGAGCTGACCAGGAAAGGAACAAAACATCACTTCCATCAAACTATAAGTAGGTTTGCTTTGATTCCAAGGACTATTCATTGTAACTTACTTGTAAGGATCAAGCCAGTTAATCTGTTATGGCACTGGTATCACTGTAACTGAAACGTAATAACCTTTGGCGAAGGGAAGTCTTTAGCGGTCATAAATTTCTTCCTAAATCCGGTAGAAAAATTCAAACATGCACACAAAAACTGCGTTTGACTCACCACAAGTAAATTATTGCCACCTTCATGGTGTAGGCTTTAGGAACTTTATAACTAGCTTATCTATCTCAACTATGTGAATTGAAAGATCAGGATTCATAAGTTGTGTGCCTTTTTCTATGGGAGAGAAAAAGTTCAACTAAGCTTTCAGATTTCATGTCTGTGTTGTTTGTTATTGTCCTTTGTCTATATAAAGTATGTATGTACATCCATCCATCCATCCATTTTCCAACCCGCTGAATCTGAACACAGGGTCACGGGGGTCTGCTGGAGCCAATCCCAGCCAACACAGGGCACAAGGCAGGAACCAATCCCGGGCAGGGTGCCAACCCACTGCAGGACACGCACAAACACACCCACACACCAAGCACACACTAGGGCCAATTTAGAATCGCCAATCCACCTAACATGCATGTCTTTGGACTGGGTGAGGCAACCGGAGCGCCCAGAGGAAATCCACGCAGACACGGGGAGAACATGCAAACTCCACGCAGGGAGGGCCCGGGAAGCAAACCCGGGTCCCCAGGTCTCCCAACTGCGAGGCAGCAGCGCTACCCACTGCGCCACCGTGCCGCCCCTATGTATATACATTTACATCTATATTTATACTTGCATAAATCCACCTTCTGTTATCCTTATCTCTCTATTATAAAAGAAAAATCTTGGAAGGCTTGAAAGGAGACGAGACATGATTTTCACTGAGACACTTTAATGTCCCGTGAGACAAGGCAGCGAGACAAAAGGACAGCTGCTGTACAGGTTTTTAAATGTTCGAAGCGCTGTGCGACATGCAGAACACGCAGCACAGCAGCAGCAGCAGCAAGCCAACAGCTAATGGAGCATAGAGGAGATAAAAAAATGTATTTGTTTACCGTTTAAGAAGGGGTTTTGGAGGAGCGACTACATGTCCTTAGCATGCATTCAGCCCCCCTCTTCATAACGCGAGTGGCAGAGATACGAAGTGGCTGTCTTGTAGCACAGCCTGGGGGCGGGGGGGGGGGGGGTAATAACTCATTCACTACAGCTTTATTACTGGCAAATATCAAGTAATACAAAATGAAAGAAAATGAATGAAATGAAAATAACAATCTCTTTAAATTGTAAATCCAAACCCGAGGGTGGGCGAGTGAAGTGAGCAGGGGTGGACCCCCTAGTGTTATAAATAAATTGTATTATTTGGTCTGTTCAGCAAGTGTGTTTTGGTTGTTGTTTGTTATAAGTAGTTTATCACCAGATTTGAACTACAGCAGAGAAAGTAAAAGTATTCAATGTAGACTTTCACCGATTTATGAACAATTGTTTCATATTTCTGGTGCCACAGGTGGAAGGTGAACCAGAAATCCTTGGGTGAGCAGAAGTTAAAATCCTCACGCACGCTGCATTAATTTGGCGTGGGTTTGGGGGGGCTTTGCTATTTTTTAATTAATTATTTACAGGCAGTGCCAAAGGCAAATCTGAAAATTAATTAATTGATTGACTTTTTAACATCAACCAATCAATTCCTCTTCTCACACCATACAGCAGTTAGGTAGCAATCATCCCTGCATGGGCATCAGTTCATTGCAGGGAAAACTCATCCATTTTGTCACATGGTGACAATTAAGAACAACCAATTAATGTAATCTACATGTCATTTTGATGTGGTAGACTTACCAGGCAACAAGAAAGACTATGCAGACATAGGGAGAACGTGGAACTATACAGACAAGTACTAGATTGAAACGGGTTCATGAGGAAGCATCTCTAACCATAGTGCCTTCATATAAAATGAAGCAAGTCATCTCTAGTCAGAGTCATAGGACATCAAAGGCATCCATGGTGCTAGAACAGATTTGAATACCTAAGTGAGGAAGGCACATTAGCTCATTTGCTTCCCACTTCCAGCATCCTGCTTTAGAATCCAACACCTGGCTGTTGTCTGCGTGAAGCTTGCAAGCTCACCCTGTATCTGTGTGGGTTTTTCTCCTTGTACTCCAGTTATCCTCTCATGTTCACAAAGATGTGCAGCCAAAATTCACTGGAGGTCCCGTGTAAGTGAGTGGGCCCTGCGTGGGACTGTCACACTGTCCAGGGCTGTTTTCTGCCTTGTGCCCAATGCTGCCAGGATCGATTCCAGCCTCCCTCAACCTTGAATTGGATTAAGCTGCTCTGAGAACGTTATGCTATGTTCATAAATGTAAAATTATTTCTGCACCCACAAACATAATGAGAATAAGGAAATTAAAAGGCTAATTAAGCAAGCAATTTGCCTCAAGGCATCAAAGTCTGTTATAGAGCGTTGCCAAATCGCACACGTCCTGCATGCTGATACTACAAGACAAGAGACTCTAGTTAGAAAGCTGTCTAAACGCTGACGACTGAGTTACATTACATGGTTTCTACGATTACCAACTTTGACCTGTCAAAATATGTGACCACCATATGAAAACTTTATCAATATCCATGGAAACTGGGTGAAAAGCCCACCAAACCCTTGGAGGAGTTCACGTAGTAATGTCACGGTTTCATTGTGTGAAAGTGATTCTTGACTGAATCTCATGCTACCCGACATATTTGACAGGATTAGCGTAGTACACGTTTCACATCACAATCAAAAATACCGACATCTAGGGGCTGTGCAGGACAAGCCCTGATGGTGACATCCAGTTCTGTAAATGAATACTCGCCAGTCTCCTCTGACAGACATTCAAGCCAGCCCCCTTACCTCTAGTCTGACACTCAAGGAAACCCAGAAATGACACAGCCACATTTATCGACTCCTTCTCTTCACCTGACTGCCTCCTCTTCGCAGGTCCCACATGTTGTCCCTGTACACTCATCACGCCCCAGGATTTCCTCAGCTTCAGCAGCAGTGCACAAGCAGCACAATTCAGATGATGAGAACATATATTATATCAAATATGAAACAAACATATGATAGTAATGAAACAAAATTTATAAGTATAGTTCACAGGGAAATGATGAAAATCTGGGTAGAGTCGGTCAGTACTCTGGGATCACATCTGAATTTAAAATTAATACATACAAGCCGAATGCCATTAGGAGATGGGAGACAGCACAGCAGAGGCAACATTAGCACAGTGGGAACAGATTATAAAATAAAATACAGAGAGCAGATCTAAAGTGTATTTGATAAAATGGGGGTTTTCAGGAGCCATTTGAACTTTGTATTTCACCGCACACCCATCCATCCATTTTCTGACTTGCTTCTCCAGTTTAGGATTGTGAGTAACCAGTGCCAATCCTGACAGCATTGGGTGGAAGGCAGGGGATGGCACATTAATGCACACCTGCAAAGCAACTGTCACTCGTACACGACCACTTTACAGTCACTAGTCCCCCTAACATCCATCTGCATGCGATTTGAGAAGACAAGCAGACTACCTGGAGAGACATCCACGCAGACCCAGGGACACCAAGCAAATCCCCCACGGACGGTGTTTGTACATGGGATGTGAACGGAGGACTCTGATGCTTTGCGGCAGAAATACGAACCCCTGCACCATCTGACCTGAGCTCTAATCACTGATTTCAAGAACAGTAAGCAGTGATTTCATGTGCAGTAAGGGCAGCACTATTCAGCTCTGACTAGACCTATGATTTCTGTTACGTCTGTGAGATGACGCGGTAATAACCACATTGCAGCAGCTCACCTGTCTATCCTCTTCTCTTGCTAGGTTTTTTTCCATGGTAGTTATTTATGTTGGCTGTCTGGCAATGGATGTAAACATACTACTGTTTGGTTAGGCCCAGGCATTCAGGCGAGCGTCTGAGATCCTTAAGAGTCTGAGCATTAACATTAGTTTGAGCATTCAGGCCCACAGTGTGTGTGTGTGTGTGTGTGTGTGTGTGTGTGTGTATGTGCGTCTATTTATTGAAATAGCTTCTGTAAAAATCCAAATTTCCCCCTGGGGACAAATAAAGTATCCATGTATGTATCTATCAATCATAGTGCCTTTCCTATCTATCTATCTATTATATAGTGCCTTTCCTATCTATCTATCTATCTATCTATCTATCTATCTATCTATCTATCTATCTATCTATCTATCTATCATATAGTGCCTTTCCTATCTATCTATCTATCTATCTATCTATCATATAGTGCCTTTCCTATCTATCTATCTATCTATTATATAGTGCCTTTCGTATCTATCTATCTATCATATAGTGCCTTTCCTATCTATCTATCTATCTATCTATTATATAGTGCCTTTCCTATTTATCTATCTATCTATTATATAGTGCCTTTTGTATCTATCTATCTATCCATCTATCATATAGTGCCTTTCCTATCTATCTATCTATTATATAGTGCCTTTCCTATCTATCTATCTATCTATTATATAGTGCCTTTCCTATCTATCTATCATATAGTGCCTTTCCTATTTATCTATCTATCTATTATATAGTGCCTTTTGTATCTATCTATCTATCATATAGTGCCTTTTCTATCTATCATATAGTGCCTTTCCTATCTATCTATCTATTATATAGTGCCCTTCATATCTATCAATCTATCTATCATATAGTGCCTTTCCTATCTATCTATCTATTATATAGTGCCTTTCCTATTTATCTATCTATCTATTATATAGTGCCTTTTGTATCTATCTATCTATCTATCTATCATATAGTGCCTTTTCTATCTATCATATAGTGCCTTTCCTATCTATCTATCTATTATATAGTGCCTTTCGTATCTATCTATCTATTATATAGTGCCTTTCGTATCTATCTATCTATCTATCTATCTATCATATAGTGCCTTTCCTATCTATCTATCTATTATATAGTGCCTTTCCTATTTATCTATCTATCTATTATATAGTGCCTTTTGTATCTATCTATCTATCTATCATATAGTGCCTTTCCTATCTATCTATCTATCTATTATATAGTGCCTTTCGTATCTATCTATCTATTATATAGTGCCTTTCCTATCTATCTATCTATCTATCTATCATATAGTGCCTTTCCTATTTATCTATCTATCTATTATATAGTGCCTTTCGTATCTATCTATCTATCATATAGTGCCTTTTCTATCTATCATATAGTGCCTTTCCTATCTATCTATCTATTATATAGTGCCTTTCGTATCTATCTATCTATCTATCATATAGTGCCTTTCCTATCTATCTATCTATTATATAGTGCCTTTCCTATTTATCTATCTATCTATTATATAGTGCCTTTTGTATCTATCTATCTATCTATCTATCTATCTATCTATCTATCTATCTATCATATAGTGCCTTTTCTATCTATCATATAGTGCCTTTCCTATCTATCTATCTATCTATTATATAGTGCATTTCCTATCTATCTATCTATCTATTATATAGTGCCTTTCCTATCTATCTATCTATCATATAGTGCCTTTCCTATTTATCTATCTATCTATTATATAGTGCCTTTCGTATCTATCTATCTATCATATAGTGCCTTTCCTATCTATCTATCTATCTATCTATCATATAGTGCCTTTCCTATTTATCTATCTATCTATTATATAGTGCCTTTCGTATCTATCTATCTATCTATCATATAGTGCCTTTCCTATCTATCTATCTATTATATAGTGCCTTTCCTATTTATCTATCTATCTATCATATAGTGCCTTTCCTATCTATCTATCTATTATATAGTGCCTTTCCTATCTATCTATCTATCTATCTATCATATAGTGCCTTTCCTATTTATCTATCTATCTATTATATAGTGCCTTTTGTATCTATCTATCTATCATATAGTGCCTTTTCTATCTATCATATAGTGCCTTTCCTATCTATCTATCTATTATATAGTGCCTTTCCTATCTATCTATCTATTATATAGTGCCTTTCCTATCTATCTATCTATCTATTATATAGTGCCTTTCCTATCTATCTATCTATTATATAGTGCCTTTCCTATCTATCTATCTATCTATTATATAGTGCCTTTCCTATCTATCTATCTATCTATCTATCTATCATATAGTGCCTTTCCTATCTATCTATCTATTATATAGTGCCTTTCCTATTTATCTATCTATCTATTATATAGTGCCTTTTGTATCTATCTATCATATAGTGCCTTTCATATCTATCTATCTATCTATCTATCTATCTATCTATCTATCTATCTATCATATAGTGCCTTTCCTATCTATCTATTATATAGTGCCTTTCCTATTTATCTATCTATCTATTATATAGTGCCTTTTGTATCTATCTATCTATCTATTATATAGTGCCTTTCCTATCTATCTATCTATTATATAGTGCCTTTCCTATCTATCTATTATATAGTGCCTTTTGTATCTATCTATCTATCTATTATATAGTGCCTTTCCTATCTATCTATCTATTATATAGTGCCTTTCCTATCTATCTATCTATTATATAGTGCCTTTTGTATCTATCTATCTATCTATCATTAGGTGTTTCCCTCCCCACTTTGCTTTGCTCTTTGACCGTGTTATTTTTGCTCAATTGTGTATCGACTGTCACTCATCCTGCTTACGCTTCTTGCCATTCCCTGAACCACCCACTGCCTGTCTGTAGGCTCCCACTACCCTCACTTCTTTAATTTCTCCTAGCCTGAAAATGCCATTTTCATCGATGAGTGGGACTGCAACAAAGACATTCCAGCGCTTTGTGGGAGCCGTTGCTGTCTGTAAGTGACGCAGCTCTCCGAGTTGGCACTACCTGTTGCCTCTCATGTGTTTGCTTTAACTGTTAGTGTCAGCACTCGTCTCACTGTATATATACTCATGCAACCCAAACAGCATTATGAGCAAGGCTAACATCCACAAAACGACCAAATTTCAATATCCACCACCTGCTAGGTCTGAAAACTTCAAGTATAAAGGCAAATAGCTCTTGTGTGCAGTGATGATTAATGTTATTGGCATTATTTATTTCAGTTGTTCCCAGATATCAGTGGAGGAGCAGAATTCAAACATGAGGCAAGGATCACTGAGATATCCAAAGCCACATCTTGGGTGATTCACTGTCTACCATGGGGATAGAGCAAAATGTCACAGAACGCCGAAAAAATATGTTGTGCAGGATTGTTAAAGCCATCATCAGTACAACTGCAGTGATTTTCGTTTTGTAAACAATGACACTCGGCCTGAGTCACTGGCCGCCCACATGGAAGCAGAAATTAAGATGCAAGGAATAGATGCCTCTTGCTTCTAGCACACCACTTCTGGATGATTTGGGTAATTTCAAATTACCTGATGGAAGGGACAAGTTCAGTGATGAGGTTCATGAACCTGTGCTGTCTGCAAGCAGGTCTAGTGTTGTCCTCCCACAATGAAAGGTGTCGGTGCTCTCCATATTCCCATATATGTGCTCACCAAATTTGTAAATACACCTACGTCCCATGTATTCTAAAATGTACCTGAGCTCAACAATTTCACACACGTTCCCACGCACCACACAAGGACATTTTTAAATGAGAGGAGTTCATTTCCAGTATGTCACCTGAAAGTTCCTGTCATGCACAAACCAAAGGAGAAAAACATAAGAGAAATAACAGATGTGTGTCTGTCCCTGTTGATCCTTCTTAAATTGGACTTTTCAGTACGAAAAGGAACCAGCGACTGCCACATCTTTGCTGCCTCTCTGTCTTCTTTCACCATTCATATCATTTCCATGATTAAAACCTATTAAGTTAGTACAAGTACTCTCTCCTTTGGAGGTTTTTATATTTTGTTGTTATACAACACTGAATCACGGGGGATTGAATTTGACTTTGCTGACATTGAATAACAGAACAAGACTTTTTAATGTCAAAGTGAAAAGAGATCTCTGCAAGGTGGTCTAAATTAATAACAAAAATAAAACAAAATAATTGATCACCTAAGTATTCACCCCTTTTAATAAGACACACCTAAATCAGCACTGGTGCAGCCACCTAGATTTAGAAGTCAAAGAGTCAGTTCAATGGCTGCTTTTCTGTAGAAGAGACATTTCAATTGATGTACTCTAAGTGCACCTTACCTGGAAGGTCCAACTAGTGAGGAGTCAGTATGGTGGCCTGACCTACAGAATGAAGACAAAGGAACACTCTGAGTAACTCAGTGAAAAGGAGACGAAAAAGTCAGGGAATGGAGACAAGAAAATACTCAAATACACCGAATATCCCTTGGAGTCCAGTTCAATCAACCATTAGGACATGGAAGGTGTGTGGCGCAGCTGGAAATCTGCCTACAGCAGGCCGTCCACAAAAATTAAATGATTGTAGAAACAGAAGACTAGTGAAGGAGGTCACCAAGAGACTTTTACAAGCTGCAGTGGGTGAGGATGGAGAGACTGAGCCGATAACAACTGTGGCAGATGCCTCACCAGTCACAACTTTAAGAGAAAATGGTAAAGAGAAAGTCAGTGTAAAAAAAACCACAAATGACATTGGGGCTAGTGTCCACCAGAAGGCACATCGGAGACTCTGAAGTCAACTGGAAGAAGGTTTTATGGATTGATGAGACCAACATTGATCTTTTTGGCCATCAAACTAAACACCAAGTTTGGCATAACCCAAACACTGCTCATGATCATAAACACACCATCTCCACTGTTACGCCTGTCATGTTGTGGAGATGCTCCTCTGCAGCAGGCTCTGGAAGGCATATGAAGGTAAAGAGGAAAAAAGAATGCAGGGAAATACAGAAAAGTTCTGGAGGAAAACCTGATGTGGTCTGCAAGAAACCTGCACCTTGGGAGAAGATTGGTTTTCCAGCAAGACAATGAGCACAAGCATAAAGCCAAAGCTACACAGGAATGGCTTCAAAACATCAATGTCAATGTCCTGACGTAGCAGCAGGAAGGAGCCAAACCTTCAGCTAACCAGACTTTAAAATGCCCTTTATCCAAATGACCTGGGAGTCACAGAAGCTTTCATTTTGAGGAATCTGTGTAGAGCATAACTTTGATTTTCTCTCCTGTGCTGCCAGCTGGCGTTAACAAAATATGCATTTATTAAGATATTTGCCTGTTAATATACATTTGCTGTAGTAACCTAATTTAGAAGAAAGGTTTATAGAAAGTATTCCAACCCCTTCACTTTTGACACACTTTATTGTGTTATAGATTTTCAACTTTAAATGGATAAACCTACCATTTCTGTCCATTAATCTATACTCAATAACCCATAATGACAAAGAGAAAATGTTTTAAGAAAGGTTTCCAAATTTATTAAAAAATCAATAACTGAAATTTTTCATTCACCTAGGTATTTAGACCGTTAAGTCAGTACTTTGAAGAAGCCCCATCGGCAGTAACTACAGCTCAGAGTCTTCTTGGGTAAGTTTATCCCATTTTCCCTGGCAGAGTCATTCAAGTTCTAACAAATTGCATGACAAGCGTCAATGGTCACCTTCAGGTCTCTCCACAGATATTTGATGGGGTTTAAGTCTGGACTTTGTCTGGGCCACTCAAGGACAGTCATAGACTTGTCCAGAAGCCACTTCAGTGTTGTCTTGGCTGTATGCTTCAGGTCATTGTCATGCTGAAAGGTGAACTGTCACCCATGTATGAGGTGGTATGGACTCTGGAGCAGGTTTTCTTCATGAACCCCTCTGTATTTGACTGTATTCATCCTTCCCTCAATTCTGACCAGTTTTACTTTCCCTGCTGCCAAGAAGGAACCCCTACAGCATGGTGCTGTCACCATCATGCTTCACCATAGGGATGACATTAGGCACATGATGAGCAGTGCCAGGTGCTTGACAGAGACAAAGCTTGGAGATTTGCCCAAAAAGTTAAATTTTTGTCTGATCAGACCAGAGAATCTTTTTTGTTATGTTCTCAGAGTCCTTTAAATTTCATCTGGCAAACTCCAAACAGATATATATATGTACTTGATTAATAGAGTGCTGCTGAGATGGTTGTCCTGCTAGTAGGTTCTCCTGTCACAGCAGAGGACTTCTGAAGTTCTTTTCAAGTGACCACTGGGTTCTTGGTCACCTCCATGACCAAGGCCCTTCTTCCCTGGTTACTCAGTTTAGCCAGACAGACAACTCTAGGAAGAGTCCTGGTGGTCCAAACTTTTTCCAATTCACAACTGCTGAGACCATAGTGCTGCTGGGAGCACTCAAAGTTTTACAAATGATTTTATCTCACAGATGTGGTCAAATGCTTCAGCACAGTTTTATCATGGTGGTCTACCAAGAGTTCCTTGGACTTCATGGCTTGGTTTTTGCTCTGACGTGCAGTGTGAATTAAGGGGCATTATATTAATGATGTTCTATAAATTCAGTTTGCCACACATGGACTCCAAGTTCTAGATGCATCTCAAGAATAATACAGCAAACAGGATGCAGCTGACCACAAGTTCGGGTGCCACAGCAAAGGGTCTGAATACTTACATATCCAGCTTTTGATTTTTAATAAACTTGCAAACATTTCTGAAAACATGTTTTCACTTTGTCGTTATGGGTTATTGATATTAGAATGACAACAAAAAAGTGGCAAATTTCTCCATTTACAATCCAATCTATAACACAATAAGCATGCAGAAAGTGAAGGGGTCTGAATACTTTCTGCATCTGCTGTATGCAAAAAGAAATAAAATACCCTAACGTGAATTATATATACACAGGGCACACTTTCAAACCTGCTCAATCCAGCTGAGTTTCATGGAGCCAGCGCCTATCCTGGCAGCACTAGGCACAAACAAACAGCAGTCAGTTGCAGGCCATGAATGTGCACAGAGACTCACGCTCGATCACGTTAACATACAGCCAGTCTTTGAGGGCAACTGCAGTAGCCAGAGCAGAACCCACCTAGACGCATGGAGAATGTGCCAACACCATCCAGACAACGTCCAGGCATGGAGTTAAGAACCCAGCATTCTGGATCCACGAGGGAGCAGTACTAAACACCGCACTGTCATAAATTAATCATAGAACATCTAAACATCAGCAGTTACACTAAACACTCTTTATTATAGAAGATTAGATGAATACTGAAATACTTAGTTTTCTGTTTCTTTTTTATTATGCTAGAATTTCCTTTGCTTTCTTATTGATTAGGCAAACCACATTTTAAGATGAACTAATCCAATTTTTCATGAATTACTTGAGGCACTGAGCTTGAGGTAAGAACTAACCTCAAACAAGGTGCCAGTCCATTACAGGGCACAATTGTGTACACATGCATACTCAATGTCACTCATATGGGGACTGGTGTGGAGTCAGAGATGCACCTTAGTGCGAGTCTATGGGATGAGCCAGGAAACTTTTTGTGCCTCAGGGTGAAGTACAAACTCAGCACAGCATTGAGGCCCATGACTACGAAGCTGGGAGTTAAAAACATGTGCCCGGATTTAGAATGATATCTTTTGTTATTATTTATTATTATTTATTTTGTTTATTACTCTTCATGACACTTTTTTTTTCATGGTCAATGCCATGTGGCCCTGTGTTGTTGTTTATGGTAACAATGATGACATAATGTCAGATGGACAAGACTAAGATGCCACAATGTTACCACTATTTAAGATGGTGGTGCACATTTTACACATTGAAATCTTTGGCTTCAAATAAAAAATAAATAGCATTTTTATTGAAAAACAAGAAAGAGCTTTTGAACAGGCTGATGACGTTTATGTTGTTTATACAATAAAGTATTTTTGGTCTCTCTTTCGTGTACTCTGTTTGCTCATTTTATTCTTTGACTTTTTAGTATTTTGACTAATTGCAGTTACTCGACTCTGGGGAACACATTTTTTGTTGAGTTAGATCTTACACTTGTTTTTTACTAATTTTTGGGTTTTGAATCCAGAAATGAGCCCAGTTTTTTGCTATCACATCCAGTTTTTACGATACAAGGTACCCTCCATTTTTGCCAAAAAACATACAAATTTTACATACAATGAAAAAATAATGAAATAATAACTTGAATGTACTGTTTATTTAAATTTCTTTTGTTCATACAAAAGGATTTATTGTTACTCTATGACATTTTTTTTACAGTAAAACATTTGAAAATTAATCGGGTAAGCGGTTAAGGTAAAAATTTACGTTTATAGCTTTTCCTGGAGTGTTCAGTGTTAGGACAATTCTGCCAGATGCTCCAACAATAGTCAGCCATCATGTGTACATCCCATCAACCCTGATACCGGCCTTCCATGACCTTCAAATCTTGGTGGAATCGTTCACCTTGCTCATCACTGACTGCACCAAGGTTTTCTGGGATGTTAGAAAGATGGCTATGCAGAAAATGCACCTTGATGCTCATATTGCAACCAAGCATGTTGTAGTTCTCCAAGAGTTTCTGTGCAATTTCTGTGTAATTATTTGCTCGTGTGTTTCCAAGAAAGTCCTTGACAATGGCTTTAAATGATAACCAAGCATTCTTTTCGACTTCTGACATTGTCTTGATGAAATGTTTATCTTTGATGAGCTGCTGACTCTGTGGACCATCAAACACACCGGCCTTTATTTTTTCAAATGACAGGCTAGGAAATGCCAAAATGAGGTACTTGAAACCGTCTCCTTCAGTTGGCAAAGCTTTAACAAACTGCTTCATCAGACCCAGTTTCATGTGCAGAGGCGGGAATATAATATTCTTTCTATCAACAAGTGGCTCATGTAGAATGTTTGGATCACCTGGTTTTAGGGCAGATCTTGGAGGCCAATTCCTTTCCACCCAATGCCTCTCACGAGCTCTGCTGTCCCAGATAACAGAGATGCTTGGCGTATCCACGTTGCTGACCAAGAAGGAAGCATATCATTTTAAGGTCAACACAGATGACCCAATTGTGTTGGTGATATTACAACAACTCAGTGACTCTCTTTATGTCTGCATATTCTTCACAAAGAGAAACTGAATGACCAATTGGGACTGACCCAAATATATTGCCATTGTGAAGGAGGACACACAATAAGCTCCGCTTTGAGCTATTGATGAATAGTCGCCATTCAGTTCAGTTATAGATTGGAATTCCCAATTCCTCCATTAAACCAGGTATGTTATGGCAATACACAAAGCCACTGTCAGTTCTAAAGTACTACAGAAATGCAATTTCTCTGGTTCGAAAGTACGATACCTTTATTCCTTTTTCAAGTAAGTTTTTCTCACACAGCCTTGATGCTAGGAGTTCTGAAGCCTTCTTCGATAGTCCCAAATCACGTGCCAAATCACTCAACTCATGCTGATCAAATCCCTTATGAACAGAGTCCTCTTCAATTTCAAACTCTTCATCATTGTTGTCACCTAGTTCATCACCATAATCATGTTCTTCAAGAGAGGGTAGTGTAATGAAAACCGGCACTGGGATTTCATCTGAATGAGCAACTGGGCATATAGCCGATGGTAGACTTGGATATTCTATGTTACATTTATTTTTCTTGTTATATCCTGAAGTTTTCACTATACAAAAGTAACAGTCTTGCCAAACCATAGGTATAACAAATGGCATCTTACCACGTGTTCCCTTTGTCCACATCCGTAAACCCTCAATACACTGTTTGCACACCTTATGAGGGGCCCAAGACTTATCTTGATCACCAAGTTTAATTTTGAAATATGCCAAATAGGCTTGCTCTACAAATATGCTGATGTTCGCCCTTTGACTGGGAATGGTGAAACTGCCACAGATATAACAAAATGAATCAGGGTTGTTTAGGCACTTACAATGAGAAACAGCAGAGCCAGACATGATCTGAAAGAAAGGAAATACGTGTGTAAGTAGAAAAATAGATTTTGCTTATTCACTACGTAGAGCAGTGCACAACCTCTGACCATGCTGTCTTGCATGTAAATGAATAGCCTATACAAATCCACGCTGCAGTAATCGCACTAATATAAGCGGTAGAGAAAAAACATGACATGATAGAAGAAAACTAACTGCACTTTCAGAATCAGCATACCTATTTTAGTGTAAATAAGCTTAAAAATTGAAGTCAACAAAAAATTTGTTCAAAATTGTTCCCAGGGTATGAAAAGTCATCAAGCCTTTATCCTCCAATTGTGAAACTGTGTTCTTTTAGCCATGTTGGCTTGGCTTTCTCCACTGGGCCTAACTGTATAAGGCAGCAGTGCTATCAATCAGAGTGGTTATCAGGGTGCAAAGGGCCTCCATCTTACAGCTCATTGGTGGGGAATAAATTTTATAATCCGCTGTAAAGTACTCATACAGTTCAGATTTAACACCTCAGTGTTTCACACGTCCAAAAAAATAAAAACCTTTTTGGATTTATTCTTGACCTGCCTGTTCTGAAACATTCCAGGGGTCTCATGTATAAATCCTTCCTTAGATTTCATATTAAAATTTTGCTTACGCTAAAAAGGCAAAAACGGTGTATGCACAATAAAATCAGGTTTATATTTTTTTATAACTATATACCAAGTCCTGGGTTAAGTTCCTTTATAAATGTTAAATCAACTTAAATCTATGCGCTTGTGCACACGCTTTTAGCCACGCCCCATCAGTAACCATATATGGCTTTTCATGACCTAATCACCATATAAATTTGGTCACGTTCCTGAGTGATGTCTTTACTTTCAAAACACGTGAGAACACAGAAAACAAAACTTCTGTGAATATAAACTTGAGGTATTACAGACATTTAGAAAAAGTTTAAAGGGGGGCCAGGGGGGTCTACTCGACCAATAAATAAAGTGGAGGCACTGTGTTACTAAAGTAAATCTATAGTATAGAGTATTTTTCCTCAGTTTTTAAGGCCATGGTTAATATAAATGTGCTAGTTAATGAATTTGGCACATGGTTATGCAGTGGTAGCACCGCTGTTTTGTAGTGAGGAGTCTGGAGGGCCGCACCGAGGGTGCTCCCTGTGTGGTCCACGTGAGTTTGCTCCTGTTGCCCCTCACAGTCCAAAGACTTGCAGGTTAGGTGAAATTGCGATTCTAAATCGTACCCTAAATGTATGTGTGTGTGTGTTTGAGTGTTCATCCTGCGATGGGCTGGCATCATGTCCAGAAGTTGTTCCTGCATGGGCCTGTTGCTTGCTAGGTTCGGATCTAGTTGCCCCTGTGCTAGTGGGTTTAGATTAGATGATTGATGGGTCAATCAATACTATGACCTGTCCTGCCCAAAGCAACTCTTATTTACAGTTGTGAGTCCTTAAAAACAGATAGAGAAATACTCTGGACAGTTTCACTCACAGATTAGGCAGGTAGTGTGCTGTAGTGGTTAAGGCTTTGCACTTCAAACTCTAAGGCTGTGGGTTCAAATCCCACTACTAACGCTGTGTGACCCTGAGGAAGTCACTTGATCTGCCTCTGCTCAACTGGAAAACCAAAAGAAATGTAAGCAGTTGTATCAAAAATGTTGTAAGCTGCCTTGGACAAATTAGTAAATGTAGTTCACTCTTTCAAATTTAGCCTTTAGAGAGGTTAATCTCATCTTAAATACAGTACGTTGTATTCAGGCTTTTCCTCTTTTACATGCCTGAAAGATGTTCCTGAGGCAAACAGATCCCCAGTAGTCAGTCTGAGCAATGGAAATGACAGTGTGTGTGGTTGCAGCTTTTGCCTGACTGTAGAGACAGCGGTGTGGTGGTCTGAGCAAATCTCCATCACACGTCACTCCTGTTACAAAATATTGACAAAAACAAAAATGTGATATTTGTCTCTTTGATGATGCAAATAAATAAGAGAAATGCTCCAACTTTCACCCCAAATTTTCAAACTTTTTAAAAGAAGAAAGTGTTTATTTTGCCACAGTTAAAAGTCAAGCAAAATGACCCCTTTTATTGGCTAACTAAAAAGATTACAATATGAAAGCTTTCAATGCATTACATGTTGCCTGAAGTAGGGGCCTGAGTTGCCTCTAAAGCCTGCATATTGTAATCTTTTTAGCTAGCTAGTAAAAGGGGTCATTCTGCTTGACTTCTCACCAGAGGCGCCCTTAGAGTTGTGCGAGGCCTAGGGCTGACCAACCCCACGTGGGGCCCGTTAAGTCAACCCCTGTTAGCGGTATGTGTAGACTGTATAAACTTGCTTGAGAATTTAATAAAAATAATGTTAACATTACAGTATTCAGCTAAAGTTTTGCAAGATAACACGCGGATGTTATCAAAATATAACGATATAATCTATTTAAAGAGTGCAATTTATAGCTCATGCCAATACCGTGATAGTGCGAAATGCGATGAGGTGTCATGCAGAAATTAGAAAAGTACCCACATTGCAAGTGTACTCTGAGTCTCGATATGCAGGATGTCATAGTCATAACTCACGTTGATGTCATGTCAGCCGGTTATCACTAGTGATACATGTTTTTGTGCATTAATATTCAGTCATGTTTATGGCCTACAAATAAAATGTGAGTTTCAGTGTTTCGACAGGAAGTGTGAAATTAACGTAGAGGTATCATCATGAAATCTCTTACCGGTTTCCAGGTTCACAGACGAAAATCCACTTTTCTTGCCTTCCGATTGGAAAAGTCACTGATGACATCTTCGTAGTCTAATCCGGATGCAATGTCTTTTTCTATAGATGGGAGAAGCCAACCCAGCGACTAATGGGTTGTACCTATTTTAGGAAGGGATTATGCTGGTGACCCTTTTTGGGCGATGAAGGTGGACTATGGAATGTTTTCAAAGATGTACAAGTACGGAATTTGACCTTGAAGAGGGATTTTAAAAGGGTTCCTCTTAGAAGCATCTCAAATATATATATATACTGGAGAATGTAACTTGACAAATCCGCTCGAACGGGACACGCAGACCTCAAAAGCGGGACCCCCTTAGGTGCGGGGCCTGGGGCGGTCACCCCACTTGCTTCTCACTACATCCATAATGGCTAACACGGTACAACATCCTAGATGTTTTGCCACAGTTATAATAACTAGAAAAACAAACTTAAAACAGGTTGCCTGTAATTTAATGATCCTTCATGGTATTTGTATCCTTTTCTGTGATTATAACTGACTTATACGCTGCCCCTTTGAATTGTGTTCTGAATTGTAACGTACACCAGAGAGACCATCTTTCAGAAATCACGTGATCCCTGTTCTGTCAGAGGTTTAGAAGAGCCTGGTCTAGAAAATGGACGGACGGATGGCCATCAGAATGTGACTGATGCATCACTGATATACGCAATGAAACAAGATTTTCAGTTCACTTCATGTCCTGCTGCCTGGAGTCGCTAAAATGCAATCACCACAAAACTCTGCGTAGGCCTCACGGAAGGTCAAAACCTGACGTAACTTTAAGTGAATTTCCACACCATGTTTTTGTTCTATAAAGCCTGACTTTTGCATAAGAAACGGCTTATGCACATTTCTGAGTGTAAGCAAACTTTACACGTGAGGCCCCTGGCCTCTCAGTATTGCCAAATTAACTCATTTCTTCCATTTTCTGAAACGTGTTTGTACTTTTGAAAACCACAGATCATTCATATTTTTTGTGTCCACTGCTTTTGTAGACATTAAATGCATCCCTCCTCAATGTCTTTCTCTGGAATGTGCTCTCCGCATAGTGAAACACACCTGTGCCATTTCAGTTCCTGGCTCCTCACATTTTCAAAGTCACCAGTGCTTTCTATTTTTCCCTTCTCCTCACGCTTGACACTCCGTCACACACCTTCTTCTCCCCAAAATGAAATGCCAGGGTCTGGTGGTGTGTAATTTTATACCACAGAAAGCCCCAGTTGCAAACCATTCAGCCTATCCATTTTTATGCCCCTCTAATAATTCTCCCTTTCCTTGTTTTCCGGTGTTGCTACATGTACAGTTAAGGGGTCCCTCTGGAGGGGATATATTAGATGAGCCTGTGAGGTGAATTTCAATTTCTCATCTTCCTTTCATCAGTCCCTCTTTGTCACTCTTCTGTCTCACACCAGCCTCCTTTCATTTTTCACTCACAACCTTACATATTAGACTGCAGATCACTCCTATCCTTTAGGGGGAATGCAGGGATAAAAGAATGACGCATTCCGATGATGCTACCAGCTCCCTTCTCTCCTTGCCGTTTCGTGTCCCTCTGCCTCTTTTTTCTCTTTCACACGTCCAACTTGCCAGTTCCCCCTCTCCTCATTCACTCAGCATACCCCTTATTAACCTTCCGTTTCTCTTTCCTCCCATTTCAAAGCACCGAACATCAAACTCCAGCACCTAGATTGTTCACAAACTGCTAGGCAAAGCTTAATGTTTGTATTAAAATCATTTATCTGCCATTACGTGGAGCTCCATTCACATTTTGTATCAAGCTGTTGAGTGCTTTAAAAATATGCCTTTCAATAGTGTTCTTTGTGAAAGACTCCCTGAAATATAAAGGGTTTTAGTGATAACATATTATTACCATTGTCACGCACGTGCGTCAGAGGATCGCCTTTCGGGCTCACCTAAGTTATGTGGTTGATGTGGGGTGCTGCTGCTAACAGCCTTGTTTCCTATTTCCCTCACAGCCTCGAGAAATCACCCTTTGAGGTCAATGGAGACAACGAAGCCCCATCCTTTCTGGTCCAGCTGCTATAAAGGAGGGACACTCTTAAGAGATGGGGTCTCAGATCAGACTTGATGACCACAAGGAAGGTCACAGGCGCTTCAAGCCTTTTTGCACCACGGCGACTTGCTGATCATTTTTGAGCCACTGCATACTCCTTTCTGTTAGTCTTATTTCAACTTTTATAGTAAAATATTAAATGGGGTCTGCCCCAACTATTCTTGGTCTCACACAAAGTCATCCTCGCACCCTGCACACTTTCAGGTAACCAGAAATAACAAAGTGTAAAAAAACAAATAAAAAGTAAAACAACCAACAACCAATAAATCAAAACACAAGAGCTTTTGTTCTCTCACACAGCCCTGCTGTGATCATCAGGATGGTCAGAGATGGAGATGTCTGGGCCGACCTGGGAGAAATGCACAACACACACGATGGACCTTACACAGGGACGAGACAAAGAATGAGAGCGGTGAAGAGGAGAAAGAGAGATATCTCAGATCAAGATCACAGCGCTGACCACCAGCCAACAAACACGGACCCGCCGCACGGCAGAATGACACTTCACAATGCTGAGGCCACACGATCTGTTCATCTGTGCTGCTGAAGGTTCAAGTAGAACTAAATTAAAGAATCAGGAAAGAGAGAGAGAGTCTGCAGACTTGGCAGAATGGTGTGTCTGCTAGACAGGTGTGAGGTAAACAGAAGAAAAGTCGAGGAGAACAAATATTCATGGTAAAGAGGGAACATTATTAGAAAAAAGAAACCAGAAAATTCCTGATGTCAGACCAGAAAGAGGTTACCGGAGCACAACCCCAGAAAGTAGGGATGAATGTGCAGGTATGTTTGATCTGGGGTGAAGACAGTTGGGATCCACAGCCAGAACCCTAGCATAATGCTTGAGGAGGGTAAGACCTCAATTATGTACATATTTATAATGGTTACATTGGTAATGGAGGCTTTTCAAAATTGATTTCCATGAAAGGTCACACTGCCAAGCATAATGGCTAATGGTCTGTGAAACACCTCACTAAGAACACCCAACTGGGCTACCACCAGCCTCAGAATAAGAGAGTGACAGAGAGAAGTTATAGAAGGGTGGAAGGAAAGCAACGAGGATGCTGGGACAAAGTAAACATTTTTGTAGGTTTCAGAGAGTAAGGAGTCCAATATCATTAAAAACAACCCGGAAGGTTCTCAGTCATTATTAATCAGGAAATAATAGCCAAGTGGGTGGGTTGCATGTTCATAAGGAAAACATGAAATCTACGAAGCATTACATGGTGTAACCTCCTTGACTCAATACACAGAAGGCTATCCTAGCAGTAGTGGGCTCCAGTCCACCGCAGGGACCGCTCATGCACACAGCCACACCTTTATAACAAATATCTTTATGAAACCGGGAGGAGAACAGGTGAAACCATATATGAATGGGGAGATCATGCAAACTTCACACAGACAAATGACACCCATTGAATTGGAGAACAATATCTAGCAAATAGGCTAATAATGTGTTTGTCAATGTCTAACTATCGTTCATTTTAAAATGCAAAGAAGTTGTATGAGCCAGTCCTTATTCTGGGACATTTACAACCGACCAGATTTGAAGAGACATTGGGTGAAGTACATTCTATGAGATATCACCTCCAAAGAAAGGGAAATATTTATTTATCCTTTGAAACTAGCCAGCTAGCCTGGGAGAATATAGGTGGCCGAGATGAAGGGACATAAACAGACCACAACTGTCTGCCAGACCAAGAGATGTGTCAAGGACAACAAGACCAGACTTAAAATAAGCACTAAGAAAGCGAAAAAGTGTCCCTCTTTTTCATCCATGTAGGGGGCTATGCTCTCTGCCATTTACAATCCTAAGACCACCAGCCATCTCTCTGTGGCCATATTCAGACAGGCCTGCTGCAATGCTGGAACACACTGAAACAAAGACCAAGCTGGATCGGGGCAGATGAGACACACAACCACTTGGTAGTCTATTATCAGGTTCTATTATTTTAATCAACACTCATGCTTTGTATTCTGTCTATGTTTTGGGCATATTACCCACCTTATTTAAAGGATACGTGTCTGGGTGTCTGCCCTGTTGCTATGTCTCTGTTATTGCAAAAGACGGTGCATCACAAACATTTTTAGTAATAAATGCATTGCATTTGTCATTCCAACAGATGGCACATCACAAACACTAACACTGCTTTTACGGATTCCATACCAAATGGCTTATAACAGAAACATATGCCTTGCTTGGTGCACTGCCAACATAATACTGAGGTCTGCATCGATTACAGAGATCTCACTCTGTCTTTAATACATCAATAATGGTGTAACTTTTTCTCCTGCCCGATTTGGTGCTCTGTATTGTTGTCTCAGTTCATAGATATAAAAAGTAACATAGCATATGAAGGCTACAGCAGGAACTATATGGCACATTTTGTTAAGGTCTACGTAATAAAGAGTGACAATAGAGTCACCCTAGGACACCAACACGACAAAATCAGTTTGAATCAAAGATGATGGGACTGTGAGGCAGCAGACCCAACCACTGCACCACAGTCATGTCCAAAATGAAAACCAATCTATATATTTAACCATAACTAGAAGGGAAACCCAGTGCTGCCCAGGACAGAATAAAGTACAGGTGTGGTCACTAAATAAATGATCAGGGGGGCCATAACCCACTGTGAGGAGCAACTCTGCATACCTGTGCTGAGTCTCCCAGGGGCACTTCCATAATAAAGCGCAGGTGTGGTCACTAAATAAAGGAAACTTTTTGGAACAAAACAGTCTGTGGTCTTTCCCAAATGGGGACTCTGGGCAAAATCTGGCAGATATAGAATCACCAGTGTGGATTTACATGCTGGACAAACACATGCTCAGCTTTTTATATTAGAAGAGAGGGGCAGCGCTTTACCTTCTTAGATTAGGCTATACAAAAATAAATGGTATTGTATTGTATTAGACAAACGTTATTAATCCTATGGGGAAATTCAGATGCATACAACAACAGAAACATAAAGAATCAAGGATACAGACTCACAGGACAAATAATACAAGCAAACTATAAATAAATAAATAAATAAATGTTGTGCAGATATTTCAAAATGAACTTAAAGATATCGGGAGCAAGTATAGAATTTGCCGGATAGCAACAGGCAGAAAAGACCCTCAGAAGTGCTTCTTAGCACACCATGGTGGAATGAGACTGTGACTAAGCGTACTCCAAGACAGTACCTCCTGGAGGGCATGGAGAGGATTTTTAAAGATGGTTTCCAATTTTGACATCATCCTCTTTTCCTTAACAGCTTCCAGTGTGTCCAGGGTTCGTCCTGTGATGGTGCCGGTTTTCCTGATAGGTTTGTTCAGGTACTGTGCTTCTTTTGACCTGTAGTTGCTTCCCCAGGAGACCACAGTGTAGAACATCATACTGGCTACTGTGGAGTGGTAGAACATTTCCAGTAGCTTGCTAAACACATCAAAAGACCTGAGTCTCCTTGGGAAGTACAGTCTGTTCTGGCTCTTCTTGTATAGCGCCACTGTGTTGTCAGACCAGTCCAGTTTGTTATTCATGTGAACCCCCAGGCACTTGTAGCTCTGCACCACTTCCATGTCCTCCTTTTAATGGTGACTGGTGTCGGAGGCTCTTTGGCATCCTGAAAGTTCACCACCAGCTCCTTTGTCTTATCCAGTTAACAACAGGACCGATATTCTTTTTATTTTTTTAACTAACTCCTCCGTGAATTAGTGAGATATCTTCATATTATAGACCCATTTTTATTCCTGAAGATTTCTTAAAAGTGTTGGGGCATTTTGGAGTAATGGTTAAACTGCTTTGAGCCACATTCAGAATGTCCATATATTAAGGAGGACTCTTTCTTTCTTTCTTACACGGTGACACACAATCCCTGCCTTTCTGCTGCCGGCTGTTTTTATTGTCTAGGACGGCCATCCACCATGGCCCCTGGGTATTCAGAGTGGCCTCTCTAGTGTTACATGAAGCCTGCAGACAGGCCACACCCCCCAGCTGTAAACAGCTTTGTTGCTAAGTGATGTGACTTTGGTGCACATGCACATAAATGAGATGGACCTTCTCAATTAAAGGGCCGCCGTTGCTTTAGCCTGTGTGTTAATTTGGTACTGACAACCGGGAAACCCTTTGAACAGCACGTTAAGCCATCGGTGGCCTTTCATTCGGTGGCCTCCATGTGACCACAAAGCAGGGGCTGCTGCACGCTGTACTCCAAGCTACTTTTATCTTCACCAGCACATTAAGACTATGACCTACAGGAGGCAGGTCAAGTTGTGCGTCACATACGCTCATTTTCTCTCTAGCAGGAGACAAACACTTCTCATTTTACACACCACATTTCTCTGAAGCTCTCGAAATAAAGGTCTGCATATGATGTCATCGTGACCTCACAGTGCCTCTCTCGAGTTCCCAGAAAATTCTGCTCGGGGGCCAAAGCACTTTCATCCAAAGGACTTTTCACATCTAATGTGAGAATGGGGCAATGACCCGAGTATAGGAGTCACTTTCAGCTGTTAGTTCACTTTGAAGAACTGTTTGTCTGCATGTGGTAGAGGTGGAGGATGACTGAACCCTAAGAGAAAGCTGTCATGAACTGTGAACAGAGGTGTGTTAAGGTGAGTTAAAGTGATTATGAGGGTCTAGGGAGACGCCATTGGTGAGACCTGAGGGTTGAGGGAGCGCGATTGTGGAGCGTTGTCACTATTAAGACAAATGGGTGAGCTTGAGTGGTTATTAAAGGGCAGATGTGTCACTAGGGAGACGAGCATAAGGCATTAAGGGGATCAGACAGGTGTCACTAATGAGATATGAAGCGTGAGTTAGAGCGATTATTAGGGGGTAGAGTCGTGTCATTAGACTGATGTTTAGGGTGTGTTGGAGTGCTTATTAGAGGTATCATCAATGTAGTGCGAGTTAGAGAGATCATGAGGGTGGAGAGAGATGTCACTGGGCAGATATGCAGAGTTGCAGGACTAGTGAGATATGTAAGGAGTGATTACTGGAGTGCAGGCAGGTGTCACTTAGAGAGGCATACAGAGTGCATTAAGGAGATTATTCAGGCACAGAGTCAATAGTGAGATATGCAGGTTTAGTTTAGGGGGCAGAGTGATGTCACTAGACAAGCAGGCGTGGGGGGCGTATTAGAGTGATTATTAGAGTGTGGAGAGGTGTCGCCAGGTAGATAGACATGGTCCTTTAGACTGCAGAGGAGCATCAGTAGTGAGACTTGAAAAGTGGCTTAGAGTGAATATTAGGGTGAAGGTGGAAGTCATCAGGATGTGTTAGGGACAGTGAGGCACAGCCACAGGCAGGCAGGCAGGTGGTGATGTATGTCTCAGTTTTCATCAGTACTTTGCAGAAGTGCACCTCGATGAGATGTACACGGGGATGGGGTGGTGGAATTGGGGAAGCGCTGTGAATACAGATGAATCCAGACAGCTGCAGGAGATCTGTCTGATCATGAATTTTTAACGAACCATACAGGACCAGCCGACCAGCTCGCTCGCAAATGAAATGCAGTTCTGAATTTTGATCAGCATGCGCTTCAGAGGAAAAACTGATCATGCAGACCTCTGCATTTGAAACTTGGGGCAGTAAGGAGAAGAGTGATATTGGGAATTGGGAATCAGGCTGCAGTCCTTTTGACGTATGAATAAAATAAAACGTCAGGATCCAACGTTTCTTTTTTTTTTTTTTTTAAATGTTTAATTCACTTTCTTCTTTTGCATCATGATTCTTAGGAATATTTTGTTTCACATTTTCATCTTTTTGCTAATTCTTGAAGAAGCTGCTGCTCTGTGATTCTCTTCAGGAAATGAAAACGTGTCTCATGTTCCCCTGAGTGCTCCCTGACACATGCTGTTCCTGTAGCCTGTGGCTTCATCGCAGCCTTGGCTGTATTCTGCCATGCAGCTTCCAATCATGGCACAAGCCACCTAACCTCATTTGGAATATTGCAGGGGTGGCACCACTCAGGTACTTTATCCTTTCAGGGAAGGCAGGGCAGTCGCACTCTACAAAATGTGGGCCTGCATAAATCACAGACTAAGGCTGGAATATAATAAGGAAACCCACAGTGTGTGAGTTGGCACAGCAGTTGATTTCCAGGTTTGTTGCCTGGAGAGGAAGATACAGCAGTCACAAAGGAAACATGGCTCCTGACTGGGCCTCTATAGCAGGGGCAGAGGATTGACCTCTAAATAATCAGAAACACTAGAAAGCAGGATGGTCAGATGTATTCAGATGTAAATCTTCATATGAGGGTAACTAAAAAAGTGAAGGCAATTAGAAAATTAGGAGGTAACTGCGACAGATAGAAGATAGAAGACACAATACAACAAAAATGACTTATTGGGAGTCTGAACATGCTCAGCACAGCACTCTGCCATTAGTCTGGATGAAGCAAACGTCAATTGAAAATGGACGCTCCACTGTGCCACAGAAGGAGTGAAACCTGCTGAAATTCACTGAAGGATTTTGGCTCAGTGTGGAAGTGAAAACAGCATTTGTCAATGAAAAGTCTACGAATGGGTAGAAAGGTTTAAAGCAGGAAGACAATCTGGTCAACTATCAACATCGTGCACACTCAAGACCCCTTCGACATGGCAAATGCCTTCCTCAGAAAACAGTGGATTACACAGTCCACTGTTGCTGCAAATTTGGATATCAGCTATGGATTTGCACATGCCATTACTGCATGAAGTCTGCACAAGATGACTACCCAAGCAGTTTACTGACTGACACAAGCCAATGTCCTTCTGTGAATTTCATCAGGGTTTACTCCCTCTGTCCAAAGAAACCTCACTATGACACGCTGTTTGACAATGGTGCAATCCTGCAGTGGAGCATCCATGTTCATTTGACCTTGGCTTCAGCTAGAATAACCTCAGAGAGCTACGCTGTGCTTGTTTGAAGTACCCATAAGCCATTGCAAATACACTGTACTGCATCAGCTTTGATCCATTGCAATTAACATGTAACATTCAAATTGCTTTTACTTTTTGAGTTACCCTCATATATGTTTCAAAGTTTGCCACTTTGTTATATATCTTCTGTTGAACTGTATCTTAAAACTACTAATGATGCTTTAATTTGTTTAGTAAACCACCTTATAATGGTGTGCACTGGGCACGGCCCTACATAACATAAATAATCCTGTGTTTTGGGGGTTACAGCTCAGTAGCCTGTGGTAAACACTTTCATGCACAGATACTTCATAGCCATCCTTCTATTTTCTGCCCGGGTCATACAGTTCACGCTTGTGAAGAAGGTGAGAACTCGTGACACTGGGAGCACACAATGCCATTCATCAAGTTTAGACCTGATAGTTTATGCATCCAAACATCTTTGGGATTTGGGAGAAAAACCTGCAGAACCCATGAAAGAAGCCATGCAGAAATGAGGAGAATGTGTCAACTTCACACAGGACTGAGCCAATGGATCTGGGGCTGCCCTAACCAATACACCACCATGCCACGTCTACACTACTGTATATCCTTGCATAGGAATTTATGGGTTATGTTCATTTCATTCTAGGTTTATTTGAAGATGAATACTTGCTTGCTATAAAAAATAACAAAATTTAGAAAGAAAATGTGTTTGATATTAAAAGTTGTATGGAGCAGTGAAGTTCCATTAATATGCAATACACTCCTATTAAATGTAATGAATTATTATTATTATTATTATTAATGTGAATCAAATATACTTATAAATAAACAAATATGCAGAAGAGAAGTTAACTGGGTCAAGGATTACACAAATTAAGTTGTTTCCTGTATTCTTTTGCTGTTGTTTCATTTTATTGTGTATTTACAATATCTAGCATACTGATAATTGAATGAGAAAATGTCATTTAAAGAAAGAGATTATGCCTTAAAGAAAGAAGCAGCTTTGTGAACACAAGTCATAACTCCAAAACAGTTTTCTTATCACCACCAAGAACTTCTGCTAAGTGCTCTGGGCCGTCTGTGACGGGGAGTCGGAGAGGCTGTGTGGACACGTCAGAGGTATTGTTTTAGTCTGTGTGAACTCCAAATACCAAAGACAGGGTTAGGAGCCCCAGGAAGAAAGTCTCGACTGGCCTGGAGAAATGAAATGAGGACTCTGCAAGGAGGCAGGTTAGGACCTAAAGAGCGATGTGTCCTTCCTTTCTTGTTTGTCAGAAATTTGGCGAGGATGCTTACATGGAGGAACAAACAGTCAGGGTCTCCTATTTTAATTTCTTCTGCATCTGCTGTGTGTTTTATACCCGAAGGAATCCACTTGTTTCATTTATTTTTAATTAATTCACTTACGGCTTTGATTTTGATGTTAAATTTGGGATGTTAAATTGCTGTGATTTTAACAGCACTACTGTTGATTTGCGGTTTCTTGGGTGTGTCCTCAGAGGTCGTGACCTGTCAATCACAACATCACAGGATAAAAGGTCATCTAAGGGGTAAACTTCCGTATCCAACTACACAGATTGTAAAACCCTTCAAACCTTTCTGAAAATTTCCTTTGCTTGGTTTCTCTGGTTTTTGATCTTTCTTCAGTCCTGTGATTTTGTGATTCTTAGCTTTGGTTACTGATAGCTGTTCTTCTGATTCTGGCCCTCATTTCGTTTCTTTGACTACGTCCTTGTTTTCCAGTCACTCTCTGCAGTTTGATGCCCGTTGAGAATAACACAAAGCGGCTGCACTCGGGGCTGGGTTGTACTTGACCTCTTTTATTGGGGAGTCCCACTGAGGCTTCTCTCTCAATCCATCCAGAGGCCAAGCTGAAGAAGAGACAATGCCAGAAAAAAACTGAAGTCCTCATATTAAGACAGGGAGACACCTGGTAGTCTACGCATATTGGATGCCTAATGTGAAACTGGTTGTATTGGTATTTTGTCACACTTATTGGTCTGCTATTTTGGCCATATTATTTATAATGGTAATGAATGAATATCTGACTTTCTCTCCTGCATGTTCTTGTACTAACTATCTAATTACCTGGAGTTGCAAGTGTAAAAGAAGGTGAGAAGTATTGAACAACAAGCAGCTAACATTGTGGTAAGAGTCTGCGATTTGGGGAGTTCTGTTAAACTTTACGTATTTAAGAATCTCAAAGGGAAAACAGGGACCCCCACAACAAAGCAAATACTGTGGTGTCTGGGTTTAATTAGCTTTATACTCATATACAGTACATAACCTGCTTGTGAAATATTACTAGATCATAGACACTATACATTTTATTTCTGCTACTACTATAGTTATTTTGTTGTTACTATAACACATTGCTTGTTTTTCCTTTTTGCTATACTGTACCTTCTTGCCTTTTTATGTTCACTGCTATGGTGGATTAATATGTGAAAAAATATGTAGCCCTAGGCTCATATAATATTCCCTTTAATAGTGTTTACTGGTTGCTTAAAATAAACATATATATTAATTATTATTTAGTTATGTCAGTGTTTCTGTACTGTGATTGAGTGCGCGAGAGGACAGGCGGGGCTCGTACTCGGATAAGAGAATGACTACACAGAGACTTTGAAGAAAAAAAAGTTTGGGTTTTACGTGATTTTCGGAGGCTTTTGAGCTCCGGGTGGTGTATACGCAAGAACCTGTTGGACGTGAAGACAGGAAGGAGCGGTCGTCAAAAAAAAGAAAAAAAACAAGAGAAAGGTGTTGTAGAGTTGAGCGACACAGGCGAACTAGCTGAGTTAGCCTGCGAAGAGGCACAGGATACTTTGGATGGCGCTCCAGGTGACCAAAGGAAAGCCTGGCAGCTCCTCAGGCAAAGAGGAAAAACAGCAAGTTTCACCCCATTTGGATGAACTAGCTCCATTTTGCTTGCAGCATTTTGCCGTGAGGCTGCCCGCCTGCAGGGCAACTCCATCATTTTTCCACAGCGTGGAAGTGCTGTGTTTGGACAATGGACACTTATATTCACTCTGCTTATTTGTGTGTACTGTGACCTTTTATGTTGGCTCGTTAGAGTGAACGGGCCTTGTTTTTGGCCACCACGTTCCCGAGCGTCGACCAGGCCTGCAACGAGGAGGGTTTTTTGTTAATATTATTTTTATTTTGGTGGCCGCTGGCTTGTGTGTGTGTGTGTGTGTCTGTGGGCCCCTAAAGTTAAGTTAAAGTGAGGTTTTAATAATTAAGTCTGCTCATAGATTTGGTTATTGTGTTTTTCTTTAACAGTGGGATGTTTTAAGTGCCGGTAAAAGCAAGCAGTTAAAAGTACATTTGTAAGGTTTAAGTGCACTGCCTGAACCTCTAGGTATTTGTTGTGAAGGGTAAATATTCTGCAATTTGTGCGAGTTTTCTAATTTCTGTAATCTGTGATTTGTGGGAATTTTGATTGGACTTAACTATAAATAGTTTATTTACTTTGAGATATTTTTCCAATTTAGTCAATAAATTTTGTTATATTTTGGGAACATATTTGTATTGTGAATTGTGATACAAGTTACTAATTGTGAAACAGCTGGCAGCTTATTACTGGGGAGTAGGTATTAGTTAAGGGATTCTAATTTATCCTCTAAAAACATGTATTTAAAATTAAAGGGGCTTTCATAAATCAGCTTAGAGAAATATGGCTAAAGGGTAAAGAAGGCGCTATAAGTATTGTGTGGGTGCTGCCAGGAGAAACACTGAGAATGTCCATTACAAAGATTCCTCGCAAAAAGAGTGTGACACTTCAAGTCTGATAAGTTTATTGTAACAGAAACAATATTATCTTAAAATTATGTAAAGCATTACAACACCCTGGAATCTGAGGACCCCACTGAGGAACTGCTGGGCCCTGAGACTTTTGAATTGTGGTCTCCATGACTTTCCATTTTCCAAAGTTTTGCACTTCAACAACATTGGAGAAGATAACAGCTGGGGCACTAAAGGCAGCTTGGTTAACAAAAAGAGAAAGCGAGCATCCTGACCGCTGCAGCTGGATTAGTTCCACTGATATTCAAAGGGGCTTTCTCGGCAGAACCTGATGTGGATTGTACACCAAAAAATTCTTTAATACGATCAAGGCAAAACCGGCAGGGGTAAAATAGCAAGGAAAGTGTTGTTAAACACACAAGCATGACGAGAGCCTTACAGGGACTGATTTACAAGGGGAAGCAAAGAAAAGTGGCATCAGCTTTGTACTGCTGGAGAGGGAGAACTGATAGACCACAAGAACAAGGAAAGAAGAAGAATCAGGAGAGGACAGGAAAGTCAAAATGACAAGGAGGGCAAAACCCAAAAAGCAATGATTGTGCGTCTTACCCAACATGCACACAAAACTCAAAGTCTTTAAAACTCAAGAACCTCTGGCACTGGTGAAATGTTTTAGATGGCACCACCAAGATTGGTTAAGGTCTGACACATGCTGCTGGCTTAACTGTGCTGATGTTATTTTGTAGAAGTTAGGTGGATAGGCTCAGCAAGGGAATCAAAAATGTTCTGAATAATGTCAAATTGTCATGTGGCACGACTTCCGGGGAATATTCCTAGAGACAGACACCCATGTCACAGTGACAGGAGCACAAAAATTGAGGTGCCTACTAAAAAAACTTTGTGAAAGACAAAACTAAAAGGATACAAACAGACTACAAAACAACACGAATGCACAAAATTAAAACAATACTAAAAACTACATGATTCATAACCTAGGAAAATAAATATTAGGTCTTAAACCAAAAATGCATTAAGCCCACAAAAATTATTCAAATGTAGAAGGATCATCTCTCTGGGGATTAATGAAGTATATTGAAATCGAATACATCAAAAGATAGCAAACTTGAATGCAACCTTTGCACTTTGACCGCTGATGTCACACGCTCTCCACTCTGACTCCCCCCCTTGGACTATAAAGGAAACCCTGCACAGGAAGTGCCTGTCATCTGACCATTCAGTTCTCAGGGATGTACAACGGTGCCATCCTCAAGCACCTCTTTTCCCCCAAAATAACGCTGAATGATTACTCCTTCCTTTTCTTTGGTGATAAAACGACAGTCTTGATTTTCTTCTCATTAAACAGGCACTGTATTACCATCAGGGACTCCAGCCTGTCTTACATCTCTGCTTTGCTTATTTCACAGTGTACAGTGATCCCTCGCTATATCGCGCTTCGCCTTTCGCGGCTTCACTCCATCGCGGATTTTATATGTAAGCATATTTAAATATATATCGCGGATTTTTTGCTGGTTCGTGGATTTCTGCGGATAATGGGTCTTTTCATTTCTGGTACATGCTTCCTCAGTTGGTTTGCCCAGTTGATTTCATACAAGGGACGCTATTGGCAGATGGCTGAGAAGCTACCCAGCTTACATTTCTCTTTCTCTTGTGCTGACTTTCTCTGATCCTGACGTATGGGGATTGAGCAGGGGGGCTGTTCGCACACCTAGACGATACGGACGCTCGTCTAAAAATGCTGAAAGATTATCTTCACGTTGCTATCTTTTGTGCAGCTGCTTCCTGAAACGACATGCTGCACGGTGCTTCGCATACTTAAAAGCTCGAAGGGCACGTATTGATTTTTGACTGAAAAACAAACTCTGTCTCTCTCTATCTCTCTCTCTCTATCTCTCTCTTTCTCTGCTCCTGACGGAGGGGGTGTGAGCTGCCGCCTTCAACAGCTTTGTGCCTCGGTGCTTCGCATACTTAAGAGCCAAACAGCCCTTGTTTGCTAGAGATTGTTTTCTCTATCTATGTGACATTCTGTGCTCCTGACACGCACTCCTTTGAAGAGGAAGATATGTTTGCATTCTTTTAATTGTGAGACAGAACTGTCATCTCTGTCTTGTCATGGAGCACAGTTTAAACTTTTGAAAAAGAGACAAATGTTTGTTTGCAGTGTTTGAATAACGTTCCTGTCTCTCTACAACCTCCTGTGTTTCTGTGCAAATCTGTGACCCAAGCATGACAATATAAAAATAACCATATAAACATATGGTTTCTACTTCGCGGATTTTCTTATTTCGCGGGTGGCTCTGGAACGCAACCCCCGCGATGGAGGAGGGATTACTGTATATATGAAAACACGGTCACACCATAAGAGATCAATTTAAAACTGATGAACCATTATTATTGTCATGACTGGGTTTTGTTGTTGTATTTCTTTTGTTAGTGTAGAACAGGGGTCTCCAACTCCAGTCCTGGAGGGCTGCAGTGGCTGCAAGTTTTCATTCTCTTTTCTTAATTAGTGACCAGATTTTGCTGATAATTAACTATTTCCCTTTATTTTAATTGACTTTTCTTGAGACTCTGACCGCTGAATTGATTCTTTTTTCCTTAAACATAAATTTGATGTGAAATGAGCCAACAGATGACCAACTAAGTTGGAGCCTCCAACCAACTTCACTTAATTCAGTTTCTTAATTTGAAGCCAATTCTCGTTGCTAATTATTTAATTATTTAATTCCATGGCGCATATTTTGCCATTGCAGACATTTCCAAAACTGTTGATTTTCTTATTAAAGAACGCTGTCAAAATGTTTTGTGGACCTGAGCAGATCAACATTACTGAGGCCTTCACCTTTCTTTATTTTCAGTTATTGTGTGATGGACGCAGGTTGTTGTTTATGTGTTGGTTCATTTTGTGTCTTAATATTGTTTGGTTGCTAATTAAGGAAAAAAGGAATAATTTAAAGGGCCTGAGTCTTAAGTTGTGCATCAATTAAAATTAAGGCGAAGAGTTAATTAGCAGCAAAATCTGGTCACTAATTAAGAAAAGGGTTAGAATGAAAACCAGGACTGGAGTTGGAGACCCCTGGTGTAGAAGCTTTGAGACAGTACTGTAGGTAGAATGGTCATTCCCCAACACTGGACCTGGTCCATTCATTTGTTGGAGAAAAATGTTTGCTCTTGATCCTTTCAGAAGAACTTAGTAAGGTTTGAACCTGCAGATATTTCACAAGGACCACATTCTGGAGATGACTCTTGATTTGCTCCCAGAATAGCTGGTGGCCTTTTGTAACCCAGTCAGGAATGAATGGATATCCATACAAAACCCATTAAAAAAACAGCCTGCATTAGCCCCTAGTAATTTGAAAACTGTCAGCTCCTACTGAGATCTGAAGACCACTGCAGCTACCTAACATATCCTAGCATCAACCCTGGAGCCATTATCATTGGCTTTTCCCAGAGAACTATTGCATTTAAGGCACATATGTTAAATAAGAAGCCTACAACAAATTCTCCAGTCCCAAGTTTTATTACTAAAAATCATTGCATCCAGCCCCTGTAACCATAGATGCTACTCTCAGCTGGGACCATGTGGAGACTAACTTGAATGAAAGCCATGCTAACAGGGCTACAAGTCCCAGCTCAAGAATCCCTACCATGTAACTCCTCCTTGTTAATCTGCAGTTCAAACTGAAGCCAATTTCCTGTACGTTTTTGCCATCTCACAGATCCACAGCACCAGGAGGCACATCCACATTGATTGGAGCTCAGTGAAATCAGTTTATCCATATGAGTGCAATCTCTAGAATCAGGGTCATCGTGCATTCCCAGCTCTAAAGTCGATTGCACTAGAGGATGTTTGCCTGAGCTGTAGTGCACAACACAAAAAATGGTGCAGTCAGGGGGGCATGACACACACCCTTGGCATACTCCGCAGCACCAACTCATGGACACTCAGCAATGTGAAACATTTAGGCATCTGAAGGAAGAAAACAGAGAGACAGCAAAGTCGGCTTTACAGCACATCAGGCTTTGTCTGCTAGGAAAGCAACTGTGCAGCAAAGAGAAAGAGGAGGGGGGCTCTGTGGGAAGCACTGAGAGCAGGGTAATTGTTAACAAAGGGAGACCGAGGGGGCAGAGATGATGCTGAGGGGAGATGGAGTGTCCAATCGAGAAAGAGAGGAGGAGAAGAAGCAAAGGAAAGAGGAGAGAGAAAAAAGGAAGAAGCGGGAGGAAGAGAGGAGAGGAGAGGAGCTGAGAGCGGGAGAGGAAGCGAGTGGGAGGAGAGGTGGGCGGTAGTGACACACACAGAGGGGGCTGGGGGTTGTGAGGCAAAATGTAGCGGCCAGCAGTGAATCACGCAGCTCGCGCGTGTGTGAAAGAGTCAGAGTCTACCTGCCTGAGCCCCCTTGAGTGTAACCCGGGCCCACGCCTGTGTTCTTTTAGCCCTGCAATACCAGTCAGTGCTTTCACACTTACATGAAGAGTGGATCAAGATGAGCACCCTTATGGGCCTGCAAACTAATATAAGAGTCCTGGTGGCTTATTTTACAAAGGGAACGACTGGGTCAAGCTGCTTGAATATAATCTAACCAGTAAGAAGATGAAAAGTTGAAGTCATTATTAACAACACCCCAACCCCCTTCCATTTTTTAAACATCCAAACAACGTCAGTTTTCATCTGTGTGCCAAACCACCTGGCTCTTACGTCAGGGACAACAGAACTGGGAGCAGTGGCTGCAAGCAGAGTGGCTCTGACCTACGAGCCGTGATGAGATAATACCGTAAGACATTAATCAGGCCTTCACTGAGCCCCTTCTCTGGTACAGCTGGGATGTCAGTGCTGCTCTCTATTAATATTAAAAATAATCTGCCTTATGGATGACCTGACTTTGGTGGATCCATTTACTGTTTCTGCATGCAAGCATACACTCAGGTGAGAGCCTCACACTCCGAGCTCCGTCTGCAGTCTGACTCAGGGGCTCAGAATGGCCAGTGGTCACACTCAGCTGTCCTCCATTTAAAAACGGCACATTTTAGTGAAAATTATTATCAAGTAGTAAAGCTCTTCGTCTCTGTTAGCATGAGGGGCTTGAAAGAAAAATAAAATCTGCAAGTCTACTGTGATCATAACTGCATGACATTGAGATCTTGACTTTATAAAAAGTTGGCCTTTGATACATGACGGAAAGACTCATGAAGGAATATTCATGCAGCAAAATTACAAATGTTCACATTTTCAAGACTCAGCAGTATTACACCCCAGAGCAATAAAACTGTGGGTGTCTCATGCCTGACAGAATTAAAAAAAGAAGGTTTCTGGGGTCAGACAGGATCAGACTCCAAAATAATAAATCAGAATGTTTGTAATATCTGTCAGGACTAAAACCTTCAGCAGTAATTCTAAAGGATACCAATGCTTTCAAGGATATGATTGTAAAATAAAACATTGGGGCTTATAAGGTCTGACAGCATCACACTTAGCCAGTAAACAAGCAGACATCTATGATCTAACAGGATCAGGCTTAATGATAAATGTGAATATTTGTGAGGTTCAAAATCTAAAATAAATCTTCAGGCTTCCAGTGTTTTACAGAAGTGTCTGATGTCTGATGGTATCAGGCACTGACATGATAAACAAACAGCCAAAAATCACCTGAACGGATCAGACTTGGAGAGAAAAATGCTGTGACATGATAAGATTAGACTCCAAAGTAATAAATTAGGAACCTATTCAACATGGAGAATATAGAACATTAAAACGGCAAACCTACAGACTTTAATGGTCTTATACAATCAGACTGTATCATAGTAAACAAGCAGACATCTATGACCTAACAGGAACGGACTTGATGATCAGTCTGAATATTAGTAAGACCCGACAGGTTCAAAATGTGAAACAAATCTTCACACTTCCAGTGTCTTGCAACAAAAGCTGTAGGCTTCTGTGACTTGATAAGATTAGATTTCAAAGTAATAAATTAGCAGGCTATTAAGTATCGATAACATAAAACATTTAAACAGCAAACCTACAGACTCTAATGGTCTTACATGATCAGGCTCTATGGTAAAAACTTTGGAAAAATGCTGGACAGACTAAAATGACACTCTACAACAATAAACCTAGTTTGCAATTCTGGATTGTCCTCAGTCTTCATCACTCTGTGTGGACTTTCTAATCAGGTTTAAGGCGTATTCTCCCTTCTCAAAATCCCTGAAAAACTGATTGTGATGTTTGGCCAGTTCTATCTATTCAAGTGAATAATTGATTAATTCAGTTGGATCAAAGTTGATGCCCTTTGTATAAACCAAGACACAGACCACTCCTGAATTCATGTCCCACCCATTAAGATGATGTATCCTAGATGTCACGTTCAGGCCCTAACTCGACAACTTCAAACTTCTAAATGATGACTCCGTATGCATTTGAGTTCTGGTGGAAGCTGTCCCCATAAAACTAAACCGTTCACACTTCAGATCAGCCTTCAGAATATGCTTTAAGGAAGCCTAGAAGATACCAAATTTCAGAGATATAATGAGATCTTACTGGACCAGGCTCTAAAAGTCCTGCTTGCTTCTGAGATCTGACTGCATCAGATGCTAAAACCATAAGCCTGAATTCATCTGATGTCTAACAAGACAAGACTGTCAAATAATAGATGAGCAGATTTCACAGATCACACAAGATATCTCTTCAAAATAATAAATCTGCAGGGATCAGAGGTCTGAAAGATTCAGTCACCAGAATAAGACGTTCAATTAAATCAGACTCTAAAGAAGGCATCAGCAAGGTTCTACGGTTTGACATAATCAAATGCAAAGTTATGAGACTGCTGTCTCAGTCACCATAATAATAATAAATCACCAGAAATGCCAGATTAGTTTCAGTTTTAAACATTCTACAAACCTGTGAGATCTGAGAGAAGTAATTTTGCTCCTCTCTTAAATCTGACAGAATCAATACATTAATAATTCTTCATGCTTCTAGAATCTAACAGGATCAGACTCTTGGTAAGCTCATGGAAATCTGAGAAGTGATGGGACAGCACTGAGTTGTCAAAGCCTTCCCCGAATCACTGAGTAACCCTGAATTAGTTAGTTAACACACCACAAACCTATAAAACATTGAGTAAATAAGTTAGCAAACCTGAAGGTCGAAAGAACTTGAGTTCAGAATCAGACAGCTGCTGGCATCAATGATTTGCCCCATCACTAATATCTACTGTATGAAATGTAGCAGCACTGCATTAGACCCCAATGCAATAGGATACCAAATGCTGACATGATCATGATGCAGCGTGGGTAAGCTGCAAGCTAAACATCGTGTGCTGCCTTATTAAAGTGTGATGGACTCTCTGAGGTGCGCCGGTCCTCCCACACATCTGTGTTTGCCTTAAACTATGGAGGAACGGTTAGTTAGTCAGTGTGAAATTAGAATTCAACGGAGTTAGTTAGCAAATGTCTTACAAAAGTCCCTGCAGTAAGGCAGCACTTTTTAGGTATGGGGATTCCTCTTACAGGCACACTGTGAAGAAGCCCTGAAAAATAAATACTCCCACCTGTCTATATACTCCATTTAGTACCTTGGTATAAAAACACACACACACACACACACACACAAGTTTCTCATTTCATTTTTCACTTTTTCATCTGTCTCAGGGAAAGTCACAATAGAAGCTTGCAGACCAGACATCCACAGCAAAAGGAAATTCCAACTGAGAGGCTTATGCAGTGGGTGTCCTCCTAGTGGGGCACACTTAGCACACCTGAGATGACCAGTTGTGTGGACATCATGGCCGATGTGAAGAGGCAGCATCAACAATCCCCTCCTCGCTCTGGAGCGCCAATGGCTGCAGAGCAAATTGTTCCTGCATCATTCAGCCTCTCTACCTCACAGGGAAAATGCATCTCAGACTTGTGCAAAGGAGCCTCTCTTCAGCCATGCACACATCTAATTTTAGTCACTACTGAATGCTCATGATTATAAGTGTGGAAACAAAGATTGAAGTTTAGACTGAGAGCTTAGTCATGGTCTTCATCACCATCATCATCATCCAGGAGGAATGACAGCAATGGTGCCGCTGATGGTCCAATCTGCTGGCGAGCTTTCTGAACCCCTGTGTCCTGACTTGAAAACAAAATCCCATGGTACTCCTCTTCCTGGTCAGACATTTACAGCTGCTGATTCTCATCTTGAACACACAATACCAAGAAGCCCCAAAAAGTTCATCTCCTTTAGCATTTCTAGGGCAGATCTTATATCTTGTTCATCTCTGCAGTCTAGCCACTGCAGTTAAATCAGCCACAGAAATTAATACATCAGTACACGTATCGTTCCAACTTCAAGACTCTAGACTGTACCACCCACGTTTCCTATCCTTACTGATGACTATTAGCAGAAACTCTCTTAAACCTTCTGAAAGTCAGACTTCATGGTCTCTCCACACTAATCCTGGCTGAAGGCTTTTTCTTCAGCCACTACTTCAGCTTCAGTGTTCTTGGTGCACAGATACCACTTAATCAGAGTATTCATTTTGTATATTTGTCTGATGCCTTTGTCCAAGGTGACTTATACATTTAGCACACTATAAAACTATATTTTATATACATATATATATATATATACATATATATATATATATATATATATATATATATATATATACATATACATATACATATATATATATATATATATATATATATATATATATATATATATATATATATATATACACACACACACACACACACACACACACACACAGAGTAATGTGCAAATGTTTTAGGCAGGTGTGAAAAAAAATGCTGTAAACAAAGAATGCTTTCAAAAATGGAAGTGTTAATCATTTATTTTCATCAATCAACAAAATGCAGTGAATGAACAAAAGAGAAATCTGAAATCAAATCAATATTTGGTGTGACCACCTTTTGCCTTCAAAACAGCATCAATTCTTCTAGGTACACTTGCACACAGTTTTTGAAGGAACTCGGCTGGTAGGTTGTTCCAAACATCTTCTGTGGATGTAGGCTTCCTCACATCCTTCTGTCTCTTCATGTAATCCCAGACACACTCGATGATGTTGAGATCAGGGCTCTGTGGGGGCCATACCATCACTTCCAGGACTTCTTGTTCTTCTTTACGCTGAATATAGTTCTTAATGACTTTGGCTGTATGTTCGGGGTCGTTGTCCTGCTGCAGAATAAATTTGGGGCCAATCATACGCCTCCCTGATGGTATTGCATGATGGATAAGTATCTGCCTGTATTTCTCAGCATTGAGAAGACCATTAATCCTGACCAAATCTCCAACTCCATTTGCAGAAATGCAGCCCCAAACGTTCAAGGAACCTCCACCATGCTTCACTGTTGCCTGCAGACCCTCATTATTGTACTGCTCTCCAGCCCTTCGACGAACAAACTGCCTTCTGCTACAGCCAAATATTTCAAATTTTGATTCATCAGTCCAGAGCATCTACTGCCATTTTTCTGCACCCCAGTTCCTCTGTTTTCATGCATACTTGAGTCGCTTGGCCTTGTTTCCACGTTGGAGGTATGGCTTTTTGGCTGCAACTCTTCCATGAAGACCACTTCTGGCCAGACTTCTTCGGACAGTAGATGGGTGTACCTGGGTTCCACTGGTTTCTGCCAGTTCTGAGCTGATGGCACTGCTGGACATCTTCCGATTTCAAAGGGTAATAAGCTTGATGTGTCTTTCATCTGCTGCACTAAGTTTCCTTGGCCGACCACTGCGTCTACGATCCTCAACGTTGCCCGTTTCTTTGTCCTTCTTCAAAAGAGCTTGAACAGCACATCTTGAAACCCCAGTCTGCTTTGAAATCTTTGTCTGGGAGAGACCTTGCTGATGCAGTATAACTACCTTGTGTCTTGTTGCTGTGCTCAATCTTGCCATGACATGAAACTGTCTTCCACAACCTCACCTTGGTAGCAGAGTTTGGCTGTTCCTCACCCAGTTTTAAGCCTCCTACACAGCTGTTTCTGTTTCAGTTAATAACTGTGTTTCAACCTACGTGTGACGTTGATGATCATTAGCACATGTTTGGTGTAATTGGTTGATCATACACCTGACTATAATCCTACAAAATCCCTGACTTTGTGCAAGTGTACCTATAAGAATTGATGCTGGTTTGAAGGCAAAAGGTAGTAACACCAAATATTGATTTGATTTAGATTTTTCTTTTGTTCGCTCACTTTGCATTTTGTAAATTGATAACAATAAACAATCATTATTTATATTTCTGAAAGCATTCTTTGTTTACAGCATTTTTTCTACACCTGCCTAAAACTTTTGCACAGTACTGTATAACGTTTAGAATTAAAGCAGAGTAAGTGACTTGATCAAATTTAGAACAAATGAGTCAGAGGCAGGGACTGAACCGGCAACCTTGAGATTTCTAATTCCAGTCCTTGGATGTTTCACTGACTGCAAAAGTCCTCATCCTTAAGCTCTTGAAAGAGACTCCTTCTTTAGTTTACCAGTGCAAGAGAAACCACTTCAAAAATGTTGGTTCTTCACCCAGTGCTTCTGACAGCCAACTTGCTCAACAGAAAAGTGACATTCTGTTTCCCAAATGCCCCTTTTCTCTGTCAGGGTCTACACTATCTAAAGCTGTCCTTCATGATGCCTTCACCTAACAGGTATCACACACATGTGTATAGGAGACAGTTGAAGAGCTCTACTGACTGAAATTCTACTGTCGCTCCGGGGGTTGGCGCTGTGTTCTAATGCCTTCTTTCCTCCTCCGTCTACAGACCGGATGATTGATGGCTAGAGCACCTCTGATGTCACTTCTGGTGTTCATTGACCTGGATTCGCCTCTTCCTGCTGGTAGAACTGAAAACCAGAAGCTCCACCATCTTCGTCAGTTCTGTCCTGAACTTGCATCTCAAAAAATGCTTCCGCAATTATTGCGTGTTTTTTTTTTTTTTTTATTTAGCATATCAGTTATATGGGGTGACCAGGCTGGTACCCCAACTCTATACCATTGCCATCTCCTTCCTTACACAGGCCAGAGCTCCATTGTCAAGTAGCAGCTGATGAGTCCCAACAGCATTGCGAGAGGATTCCTTCAACTGAGTCTTGATAAGCGATTTGGATTACATGGCCTGCAGGTACCCACTGGCAAATGTCACTGCTAGGCCCAGCTCTGGGAAAAGTCAGGTGTCCTTGTTCTGGATAAGATTTGCTTAGTTTTAAAGAATATCCGTGAATTTTAAATGTTTTTCCATGTCTGGCCCTTCTCTGTCCATTCATATCCCAAGAGTAACACTACCAGGAGCACCAGTCTTCTGCTAAACAAGGACCACTGGATTACACAAAACCTCTGTACCACGTCAAGATGTTCACACAGGCTTGCTCATAAAGTATAGCCATCTATGTACAAAGTGATGTATAGTGCATGGTATATGGAATCTTGAAGTTAAAAACCCAGGGCTGGATTCATAAAGATCTGTGCTTGAGTGCACATCATATGCAACATTCTTTTGGCTTAATGGTGAATCATGTACTTGAGGACATCAGCAGAAATTAATGGGAAGTGCATTTAAGACTGAAGCCAAGATAGACGTCCTTAAACAAAGAGCTGTGGTGCTCGGGAACAAACTACCGAGCCATGTAGTTGAAGCAGAAACCTTGACAAGCTTCAAGAAGAATATGGACGAGGTACTGGGACAGCTTAGCTATTAGCTAAACAAATGGGCCTGATGGACTTAATGGTCTCCTCTCGTTTGTCAAATTTCCTTAAGTTCTTAGCAGCTAAGCCACTGAAAACTGAAAGACAACAGGTGTTGGGGGGGGGGGGGGGGGGGGCTCCATTGGTAAAATATAGGTAAGGTTAGAAGATCTGGAGAGAAATGATCAGAACAGAGGAGAAGAAAACTGTTTTTTATCGGTTCATCCATTTGGAGATGTTCAGAACCACGGCCAGGGATTTTTAGATGGGTTTTGCCCCAAAATATGGAGAGATTCAGCTGAGAGGTAAATGCAGTTATCTGAACCTTGTTGGGTGATGATAAGTCATGCTCTCCAGATTAAAGCCATTTAGCAGTGGAATCAGAAACATCCATATGGGTTTTTTTGGGTGGCCCAGTGGTAGTGCTGCTGCCTTGCAACATGGAGATGTTCATGTCCCAGGTACTCCCTGCATGGTGTTTGCATGTTCCCTCCTTCTCCATGAGAGAGTCCTCCCACAGTCCAAAGACATGCAGTTTGGGTGGACTGGCAACACTAAACTGTCCCCCTGATGCATGTGTGTGCGCCTGTGTGTTCACCCAGTGATGGACCGGTGCCCTGTCAAGGACATATTCCTGCCTTGTGTACGATACTTGCTGGGATGAGCTCCAGCTTCCTGGCCAACCTGATCAGTTAGGTTAAGTGGGTTTAAAAATGTATTATTGAATGTGCTTTTCAAACGAATGTCATTGCAGAAAGAAGCACATCCACTATGATGGACTCCACTGTGGTGCCCAAACAGGCAGGTCAGTCTACTTGACTGTTAGCCTCAGGACTTTGAAAGTAAAAAGAAGCAACTAAGTGGTGGAAAGCATAAACTGGATTCAGAAATTGAAAAATTAAATCAGTGCATCATAAATGTAAAGTTATGGTAGTCTTTTATGTTTATAGTCTGCAATGCATACAGATTCATAAATACTTACTTTAAATATTCATAAGGAATCGTAGCAAATCAAAAAACATGAAAATTAACACAGATCAGTCCATGAAAATGATTACTGAAAAATAAACATATACTGTACTTTGAAATAAAAGCACCTTACAGGCATAAACCAAAGGACAAAGAGTGTCTTTATGGTGCTAAACCGAGAGCTGCAGCGACAGAGGCTGCACTTGTCTACATGCATGGGGGGCCATGGGAGATGAAAGTCTTAACTGAACTGCAGTCTGTCAAAGACGAGAGCCCCACTAACCAAGGGGTTGCTTTTGATCACATATGCAACAGTCTGCAATGGCAGGCAGAGACATGTGCTCTTGGGTGACAGCCTTAAAAAAAAAAATCACATACACAGTTAGCAACATTTTCTTTAAGTCTTGCACCTTTGATCACATATCGAGGTATTTCCGGTGTGAAATGCACACACGTGTCATGCTGTGGTGGACATGGCCAGTTACAACCTGCATGGGAACAGGAGAGTGCTTATGGAAATAATTGGACTTAGTTGTAAGAGAAAGGCAAGTCAAGGGTGGGCAAAATGGTAGTTTGGACACCCTGGGCTTCCAGTTATTAATTATGGACAACCAAACTACTGACTCACAACACCTGGTGGACTACTGGATGGTTTGGATCTTTGGTCCATGCAATATTTTCTATTTCAAAAACAATTTGATAAAAACAAAAGACCCAATTCCTAATGTATGATCTTTACTTTTAAAGACACTCAACCACACAAACATTTATGACAAAAATAAGTGATGCTAGTGATGCCCACAAGAAGGGGACAGCATCACAACCAAGTTAAGAGAATGAACCCTGCAGTATGCAGAGAGCATCCAAAAACCACTGTCACACACTTATGAGTAGGAGTCAACTAAAGGGCCTGAATAATGGCAATTCCATGTCCAATCAGGGGCCGGTGAGGTGCACTAACTGTCTTTCTCGATCCCCTGCAGATCATTCTCGGGAAGTCCCTCAGGGTTATGGTGCCTTTGATGACGTCACTTCTGGTTCCCGGAGCTGATGATGTCACTCCCGGTCCAGCCTCTGCTGAGGCCACTTACAGTCAACACCCCCCTCCCATGCCATAGGTTCCTAGACTGGCCTTTAAAGCCGCCATCTTGACTATATACGACAGTTCTGTTTTGGACTCAATCGTGTGAACAACTTGCTATCTTTAAAAATACTTTTTTGCAGCCAAGGCACATTATATGGGTGGCTGCCCCAAACCTTTATGATGTCTTGTTGTCGTTCTTGTGACACCACATATAAAAGTAGTCCTTTGTTTTCGGGGAAAACTTAATTTTAGGTCAGCACAGTAATATTATAAGGTTTACTAAGCCAGTCAGCATGCAAGACCTAACAAATGGTGGTGCAGTGCTGAGTCTTTTCATGAAATGTACGAAAAGAAATAAAAATGTACACTGATGCAGCAGGTAACTCTTCAACTGACAGGACTTACTACCACGGAGAAAATGACCTCAAATATTCTGTGGTTTGTTGGTTGCATGTGCTGGCTTGAATGTTCCAACAATGGTCCAACTTTTCAAGTGTTCAGTCTCAGGACGTGGGCGGCAACTTTTCAAATTCAGGGGGCTATACTCCATTACTAACAGATCTTGTCTTATTGTAGTCACAGAAAGGGCATGAGAAGAATCTCATTAAAAAATAAGACGACTAACCAATGTGTGCTGTGGGCTACTACTTGAAAATAACGCCTCCGTCTCTGGTGTGCTGGAGGCTGTGACAATGCCCCTTACTATCAGCCCAATAACGCTTTTTCAGGCCCAAAGCTCGCCTTTATTAACATGAGGACATTAGGGGTCCAAGTGTGACAAATTTTAAAGCAGCTGTATACGTAGACCACTAGCTGCAATCAGTAAAGGTGAGGATACTGTAAAGGGCATATTGCACCTCAGAAGGTCAAACTGGTGTTGTATTTGCCAGAGAAACTAAATGATGGGTCTAAATTTGCCTGAAAACAAAATGTGAGAATACAATATTAATGCAGTATTTCAGTTCATCTTTCTTAAAATATTCTTGAGTACATTGGAAGAAGACCACACATCGACTTGACATAATCATTCAAAAATCATCTATTGCCTATGATATTTTCCTCGGATTATGATTGTGGTTGATTCCGATTCTGATTATGTTTATATTGTGGTAGAAGATGGAGTGCTATGCATTCATATACAATAAAACTTTACATATAAATGCTGCTGTAAAAAGCTGCAGGTAACCTCCACCCCGTACATACCAGAACACGTACCTGACGTAGCAGGCTGCAGGCTGACAATGCTGGTAGGCCAGCAGACTACTAAGCGCATTTACAATCCTGCAAATAAAGGTATGGGATTCAGAGACGACTGCATCTCACCGATTGCCGGCTATCACTCTAGTTGATGAGGATGGCAGATTTTTCGTTACGGTCGCCACAACCTGTGCTTGCCTTCTTGTTTTAAGATTGAGCTCAAAGTGCCTAAACTTCCCAACAAAAACAGGCCCAGTTACCTTTTTTTTTTGTGTATTTTTATTTTTAAGAAGGCTTGCACAAGGTGATTGAGCATTAACAATTTCTGAAAGATGAAATGTTATTTATTCTGACTTTATACATATCAAAATGAACATTTTAAAATGATCTGTGAAATACACTGGAAGCCAATACAGGATAAAGTGTTCCGAGTCTTGTTATAGTCCTTGCTACAGAATTTTGACTTAAATGTTATAAGATGAGGGCGGCACGGTGGCGCAGTGGGTAGCGCTGCTGCCTCGCAGTTAGGAGACCCGGGTTCGCTTCCCGGGTCCTCCCTGCGTGGAGTTTGCATGTTCTCCCCGTGTCTGCGTGGGTTTCCTCCGGGCGCTCCGGTTTCCTCCCACAGTCCAAAGACATGCAGGTTAGGTGGATTGGCAATTCTAAATTGGCCCTAGTGTGTGCTTGGTGTTGGGTGTGTGGTGTGTGTTTGGGTTGGCACCCTGCCCAGGATTGGTTCCCTGCCTTGTGCCCTGTGTTGGCTGGGATTGGCTCCAGCAGACCTCCGTGACCCTGTGTTTGGATTCAGCGGGTTGGAAAATGGATGGATGGATGTTATGAGCTGAGAGAACATTTTGAAAAGCAGTCAGTTTTCAGGATATCCTGCATATTAGGAGTCTGCTTTATTTATTTTTTTTTAATATTTACAGTCACATTAATGGTTGATGAACCATAATGACCACTTTGCTTGAGACGTCTGTAAATTATTTATACGTCTATAATAACCCTTAAGACTTTAAATGATAGAATATCTGATTGACCTTTGGCAGATATATTCTATCATCAAAAATTACTCCAAAATTGTATCTTTACTCTATGGCTAATTATTCATGGAAATGGGTAAACTACCAGACAAAACCTTAACTATAGGAATGATATCCTTGAAGGCCATGCCACATTAGGCAACTTCTCACTCGCAGCCTTCATTTACACGATGATAGTGAGTCGACAGCAGTCAGCGGTGCGCTCCCATGAAGGCCAGTCAGGTACTGAGACATATTTAGGTGATTCCCTCCAACTAGTCTGTGACTCCATCCACCCATCCATCCATCCAACACAGGGCGCAAGGCAGGGAACCATTCCCCGGCAGGGCGCCAGCCCACCACAGGACACAGTCTGTGACTCGCTCCTTGAAAATCAAACAGGTTTATTTTTGTCTTTAGTCGTAGGGGTGGACTCAGCATGCATTAGAGCTGACAAATAATCAATGCTCATCTAGAAGTACAAAGCACAGAATGCAGCAACGAAGCATAATGAGCACAGGAGTATTGGACCTCACAAACAGAGCAGAAGCTCATCTGTCTTCATCGTGTGTTTTACAGACCACAATGGAGTAAATAAAATGAAACAAAAAAGGTCAAAATCGTGGCTGGATTCACTGTACCAGTTCACCCTTCGTACAGGACCGGCTCCACCAGGCGGCATGACTGTGTTGGAAAGTTTGTCAAATCTGACATGCCAGTAATTTTCACTTGTGTATGGTCTGGCAATGACATCAGTAACTGCAGTCAGACATACCCAGCGACTAAAAGTTGTGTAATGTGATGTTGGCTTTACCAGGACCTCCTTTAGATAACATATAAGAAGCCCTATAAGAGGTTACATTTGTATCTAAAGGCATTATAAAAACGTATTTATACAGGTACAACAGTTGAAGATCTAACATTATTTGGGATCATATTATAATTTCAATTTTGATTTGTACCTGATTTGAAGACATTAGAAATATACAACTTTTGGGAAGCCTCTTCATGAGCGTTATGGATAAACATCACAGAAAAAAATGAAATGGAATGATCTGCAGCTTGTAATTAAGATTGCAAGGCTGTGGCCTGGAAAATTATATTGCCATATCATGGAATAAAATATAATGTTCTGTTTAGCAGAAACACCTATGCTACAGTCTTTCGTAACAGGTGAAGCCATTCCCAAATATTTGTTCACAAATTCTATGCTTTTCTAGGTAATCAAGAAAGGACGGAATGTGGCCTTCTTTATCTTCTAGGCATAAACTTGTTCAGGACTCAAACACAATCAAATTCTGATACTTGGAATTCTGCTTGTTCTGCTCACTGATATGAAGCTTACATTTAATGTCTTGGATTGAACCTCACTGTTGACATGCAAGGAGTGTCACACACACGTGTAAAGAATTGTGCTTAGAGCTACAAGCTGGAAACCACAGCTGGGATGGTTTATGGTGTTGTATGTGCACTGACCTCCTCTCCTTTTTCAGAGAATGGAAGAGAAGTGGCAAAGAGCTACGATGCCACTTCCAGGTACCGAGACACTGCCCAGCTCCATATAACCAGTGCAATGACTGGAAAGGGCATTCATTTTGGACTTGTGACTTCTGGGACCACGGTAGCCTGCAGAAGCAAGAGCCTCACTAATACTTAGGAACAAGTCTGACACTCTTTTATGACTTTATGCACCTTTTCATTCTTTTACTTTAACAGCACTTATGCTAATAAATAGGTATCTCTGGGAGACTCTTTACTGTGTCCTGTCTCATTGTTCCCCAAGGGTGTTGTAGTCAGCAGCATTGTTAAGCTATGGAGCAGCCAGCCTAGCCAGGCCTGCCCACTTTAGTGCAACATCTAAATTATCTGGTTTGCCAGCACTTGGTGCAAGAGGTCAATTAACAAACCAACTTGGCCAGGGCTGAAGCATGACATGCTGCAGGGGAAGCATGGCACACTACAGATGAAGTGATTAGAACCGAGAAAGCAATTATTCCTGTGCAATACTATTGAGGGTTTTCTGTTGGTTTTTGAGTGCACCTCCAATCTGCACTGGCCGCATCAGGAGTGGGTCAAAATTATAGCCCCCTAAATGACCGGAAAGATAACGATTTAAATGAGAGGATGTTGGAGCACTACCTGGTTGTAAAAAAAAAATGAGAACCTTATCAAGTATAGGGCGACACTCGACCAATGAGCCAGAATATGCCAGGATTGATATTTTGATGCCACCAAGCACTTTAGAGTTTAGGCCTTTGACCCCTGGGGTAAGCTTGTCAGCTAGCTAAAACCTGGGGAATATTCCACCAAATGCATGGTTGAGATGGTCTATGGTGATTATCTTGTTCACATGCTGCCACAAGACCTGGCCCGACAGTTAAGAAGGGACTCTTGGAAAGACAGGGAGAGTCACATAGAGTTTATGGAAAGACTATGGTTCACCCATCAGGGCATGCAACTGCTCGATGAGAAAAGAAAGCCCCAACCAAGATGGCCGATCAAATCTCAGCCCAGCTGACACAGGAGAGGGCACACACCACCTTGGTTCCAAGTGGAGTTTTCTAAAAAAACAAAAAAAACAAAACAAAAAAAAACTTAGATCCTGTGCTCAGATAAACCCAAATAACATAAAACTCAATAAAGCAGTTTTAAATTAAATGTATGTTATCATCCAGTTGACGCTCAAAACCGACCAGCTCTATTTAATTTGAAAAGCAACAGGGGTGCGGTGGTGCGCAAACATAAAGAACGCTGGCAGTCACCTCCAGTTCGCCCTCTGGTGGTCGTTCCGAATGTCGTTCCGAGTGCATACAAGACCGTAAGATCACCCCCCACCCTAACCAGAAGGGGGTGGGTTGGGGTTGATTTCACCCTACAGTATTTTTAGTCGGAACATGTGTCCCAAGTGTCATGAAAATCGTTCCAGCTGTTCGGAAGTGATGCTGGAACATACATACATACAGTGCATCCGGAAAGTATTCACAGCGCATCACTTTTTCCACATTTTGTTATGTTACAGCCTTATTCCAAAATGGATTAAATTCATTTTTTTCCTCAGAATTCTACACACAACACCCCATAATGACAACGTGAAAAAAGTTTACTTGAGGTTTTTGCAAATTTATTAAAAAAAAAAAAACTGAGACATCACATGTACATAAGTATTCACAGCCTTTGCTCAATACTTTGTCGATGCACCTTTGGCAGCAATTACAGCCTCAAGTCTTTTTGAATATGATGCCACAAGCTTGGCACACCTATCCTTACCCAGTTTCACCCATTGCTCTTTGCAGCACCTCTCATGTTCCATCAGGTTGGATAGGAAGCATCGGTGCACAGTCATTTTAAGATCTCTCCAGAGATGTTCAATCGGATTCAAGTCTGGGCTCTGGCTGGGCCACTCAAGGACATTCACAGAGTTGTCCTGAAGCCACTCCTTTGATATCTTGGCTGTGTGCTTAGGGTCGTTGTTCTGCTGAAAGATGAACCGTCGCCCCAGTCTAAGGTCAAGAGCACTCTGGAGCAGGTTTTCATCCAGGATGTCTCTGTACATTGCTGCAGTCATCTTTCCCTTTATCCTGACTAGTCTCCCAGTCCCTGCTGCTCAAAAACATCCCCACAGCATGATGCTGCCACCACCATGCTTCACTGTAGGGATGGTATTGGCCTGGTGATGAGCGGTGCCTGGTTTCCTCCAAACGTGACGCCTGGCATTAACACCAAAGAGTTCAATCTTTGTCTCATCAGACCAGAGAATTTTCATTCTCATGGTCTGAGAGTTCTTCAGGTGCCTTTTGGCAAACTCCAGGCGGGCTGCCATGTGCCTTTTACTAAGGAGTGGCTTCTGTCTGGCCACTCTACATTACAGACCTGATTGGTGGATTGCTGCAGAGATGGTTGTCCTTCTGGAAGGTTCTCCTCTCTCCACAGAGGACCTCTGGAGCTCTGACAGAGTGACCATCGGGTTCTTGCTCACCTCTCTGACTAAGGCCCTTTCTCCCCCGATCGCTCAGTTTAGATGGCCGGCCAGCTTTAGGAAGAGTCCTGGTGGTTTCGAACTTCTTCCACTTATGGATGATGGAGGCCACTGTGCTCATTGGGACCTTCAAAGCAGCAGAATTTTTTCTGTAACCTTCCCCAGATTTGTGCCTCGAGACAATCCTGTCTCGGAGGTCTACAGACAATTCCTTTGACTTCATGCTTGGTTTGTTCTCTGACATGAACTGCCAACTGTGGGACCTTATATAGACAGGTGTGTGCCTTTCCAAATCATGTCCAGTCAACTGAATTTACCACAGGCGGACTCCAATTAAGCTGCAGAAACATCTCAAGGATGATCAGGGGAAACAGGATGCACCTGAGCTCAATTTTGAGCTTCATGGCAAAGGCTGTGAATACTTATGTACATGTGCTTTCTCAATTGTTTTATTTTTAATAAATTTGCAAAAATCTCAAATAAACTTTTTTCATGTTGTCATTATGGGGTGTTGTGTGTAGAATTCTGAGGAAAAAAATGAATTTAATCCATTTTGGAATAAGGCTGTAACATAAGAAAATGTGGAAAAAGTGATGCGCTGTGAATGCTTTCCGGATGCACTGTACATACATACACACACACACACACACACACACACATAGCCTTTTATATATATAGATTATTTTTATTAATTTATTGACAGGTACTACACAGTGTTACAAATAAATGTTACTTACTTTTGATTTTATTCTTCCTTATTGTAATCTTAATAGATCGTTACCATTTCACTATAAATCTTTGTGGTCTTGACGTACTACTAAATTGGAACATGGGAGTCAAAGATAAGCTAACTGTGCCACCACTGAGTGAGACGGCCTGTGGCTTAAAATGTGCTGGTGTCGCTAGTTTTTTTGGAAGGAAGGTGCATCAGACAGCCAATCAGGTGGTGGGAATTTCCTTTCCTGCTGTCCTGCAGCCAATCACATGGCAGAGTTAGAGAATTAGAGTTAGAGAAAAGAGTCAAGTGCAAACAACATTTAGGGGAAGGAAGGTGTGCCAGCCATTGGAGACGCTTCTGCCAGCCAACGAGGTGGCTGCCATTCCAAAGCAGGTCTTGCTGCCAAGAGTCTGTGCTCTGTGTACAGTGAACGAGTTATGTATGTGTATGATACATGAACTGAACGCATTCGAGGCTGCAGCAGCCTCAGTTAATGTCCATATACATACAATATAATATAATGTAATGTATAGAAAATCGTAAATTTCATTCAATTTTAAAATAAAAAAACATAGAAACCCAGACAGGGATCGATAATCCGAGATCTGGGTTTAATAACCAAGCACTGGCAACCCTGCTCACCACCATACCTTTTGCTTCTACAAGTGTGGGGAGGTGGGACACATGCTTTCAAACTGCCCCAAGGAAGACGAGCTGATTGAGTGCAGTTGTATAGGGAGAAAAAAGTACTGTGCACTGTCACACATAAACCCACTCTCTGTCCTTGTACAGGTGGGGTGGTGGTGAATGACGTCCAGACAGCTGCTCTCATCAGTTTTGGCAGTAACATTTCCGTTGTTGCTCACTGGTTAATTCCCCCGTATGTTAAATAAAAGACTATTCTTACCTGCATCCAAGTAGAGATGTGCATCAGTCAGAGTGTCATGCTTATGTTGTGTTACGAGGGCTTGGGGCAAGAAATGCACATGCTGGTACTCGGAAAGCCACCAAACCCAATCATCAGTGGACTGGTCAAACAGCAAGTGCCAGGGAATGATGCCACACCTCCCAGAATGGAGAGGTCCTCCAGGGGGCAGGGCCACCGCACCTAAAACACATTTCCAGCTGTGCATTGAATGCTATATGGACTGAAGGGCAGAGAAGACTCCTCCTAACAACACTTCAGGTAGCCCAACATGATTGGTGTCCATCACTTTCTGCTGTTCACCTTCACCCTCCTCAGCATTAGTGAGACAAAGGCTAATGGCTCTATAGGACTCTTATTTATACTTTTCCTTTAAAAGTCTCTGCACTATCTCGTATCGAAAAGATGTGCTCCCCTCCTGCCAGTCAGGGTGCAGCCACTTAAGCTACTAGTCCTGTCCACTCCACAAGGCCCTTCCTGTCAAAAGTTATATTCTGCCTATTACAATACGTTCTGGCAAACCCAGTAATCAATACAGAGTGATTTTTAACACCATGACATGTTTTAAAATTTATTTTCAGTAACCATTCAAAGCACTTTTGATTGTCAAGCTACCAGTAGACCTGAAGTGTTGATTGTGAAATTATAAACACTGTGACACTCCATACTGACTTTAAAAAACAGAAAATTGCTAAACCTTAACAACATTAAGAAAAAGTTCAATTTGATTAACAAACAAATCCTGAGAGTATAAGGGTGATGAATATTGAGACGTGGCCAGTTGTCAATAGAGAACAGAAACAGAAAAATGCTAATCAACAGCATTTCTGGAGAAAATAAACCTCTGGGGAGCCAGTAGTCAGTTATAACAGACAACATCACGGCTCCGATGACCCAGGCTGTGCCGTGTCTTCAATGATATCATTGTCATCTCTTGATTTAGGCCGATGATTGAGGTTTTGTAGCCTTTTCCTGTTAGAGACACCGTTTTGTGTACTGTTGTCAGGGTCACATACCACATTTCCAGGGGTGTGGTCCCTGGGGTTGTGACCCTGAATTATTCAGCAAATGGCATAAAAGGTCAGCCATTTGCTCTGAGCCTTATCCGATAAAATCCTTATTTACATTTTGACTTCTCAGGTGATTACTTTTCATGTCTTGCCTGGTTTTCGACTTATTGGGTTTTATTTGACTGTAAATTTTGCCTCTCGTCTGGGTTTCGGTCTCTTCAGTTTATTTTTATTTACATTTGTTGTGCCTTTTTACTCACATCTCCTGGTTTACTCAAGAAATTAGTTATTTGGTTTTCCTGCCGAGTCAAGACACATCATTAATACCAGACAGCAAAAAAGATAATGAAACTCCTTTATCCTATGGATCCAAATATCTCTGGTGTCAGGTCACATGGACTGGGTCAGAGGTTTGACAGTGTAGCTGCGGAATTAAGTGCCACAGAATTATACCAAGATGAGTTACAGTAGAAGATGACTGCCACATTCGAATTTCGAGCAAATGACTAACAGAGTTGAAACATAAACAGTTAGTCAGACAGTCTAATCAGGATATGCTAGTCTAAAGTGGTGAGTTTTTAACATGGATTTACATAATAAGACCGATGTGACATCCCATACACAAGCAGGCAAATCATTCCACAGCTTTGCAGTCCATTACAAGAAGCTGAAAGCTCAGTTACCCAGAGTAGTTTCACTGATCACTGGAACCAGTAGAAGACTGGCATGTGACACCATTATGTATATTCCTGTGTGTATATTGATTAGGTATGTGGCACCACCCCAGGGCGAAAGGGGGCGCTGTCGCTGTCCTGTCTCTTCCCTCCTCAGCACATAGAAGGCATCCCAGGAAGCTGACTGACCACACCCCCCAATGCTCCCTCAACTCCTGCCCCTTCCTTGTCGGAAACATAAAAGAAGCCCTCCCTGGAAGGTGGAGTCTATCTTCGACTCAAACTCATAGCAGGACGGAGCTCCCAGTTAGACAAACCTGAAGGATATTTTGTGTTCTAGCGTTCCAGTGCACCACAATTGTGACCTTTTTGTTTTGAAAAGATAATGAACAGGGTGGCCTGGTTGGCACCCCAATTCTTTCCGGGACTCTGCAATTTCACTCGTTCGCCACAAAGTCAACCCACTGCCATTTCAAGCTTACTATGTAAGAAGAAAGGTTTTGAAATCAGCTTTAAACATACCTGGAAAGTTAGTGGAAAGACCTAAAAACAGAAGTGACATGTTTGAATGTTCTGAAAAGCCTATGAACAATGCACTGGAAATCTGGAAATAAATGCATGAATTACCTTTTCTGCATCCTGCCTATTAAGAAAACAACTTTAATTTCCCATGTTTCATGTACTGTGGCAAAGTGCACGGTAAAAGATAGGTGGGTGTTAAAGACAATGCTGGTTCAGTAAAGCTAACGATTTGATAAACTGAAGTAAAAATCGGGAGTGCTCTCTCCTAGACTTTCTCATATACTCAGATATGGGGATGGATATTTCAGGAGTAAACCGCAAGACAATGATTATATTTTTATATAATGTACATTAAAGAACCATCAACAACAAATCAAATTATTAATATATTGAATAATTATTATAAAAGTAAAGTTGAAAAAATCGTACTCTTCAGTTGCATGAATAAAAGGTAAAGTACCACTTCCAGTTAATGGAAATAGCCCAAAAGTTGATAGAAATCTACGTTTTGTTCCTAATACTTGTATGCAAAATTTGGTTGACCCGAGTTAAAACATACTCAGGTTATCGCGTTTACATTCACACACCGACATAATTCCAAAAATGGTGTTTCTGGACTCAAAGATCTCAAACGTCGAGGTTCATCAAAGTTATAAAATTTTTGCAGGATTCCAATACTTTCCCTATACTTCGTATATAATAAAGTCAGGGAGGTCTAAAACATCGAGATTCATCAAAATCTTGACTTCAAATCTTTAGACGATTACAATACTTCCCTATACTTCGTATACGAGAAAGTAAAAAGTCACAGGAGTTGATTGCACTCTGCGTCACACCATTGAATTAAATATATCATTAAATTGACTGTATCCGTTTTTTGTGCACACCAAGACAAGTAGTTATCATTTAGTCATATAACTTGTGGACACAATGTAATTTGGTTCAAATAGAAATACATAACTGAACTTCTTCTGCATATGAGTGAAGGTGAACATGATGTTTGCTAACGATATTTCCCACTGGTAGCAGTTACAGCGATGAGAGTAATGTTCTAAATAAGGAGTCCAGAGACGTCAGAATGGAGTACTATCACCATACGATATTTCTGCACATACTAAAATTGATTTGATAAATATGAACTAAGCCACATAAGGACCACACCTGACAGCCTCATATAATTTTCAGGTCTGTGAAAGAGGAGAGAGTGATCAACAGTGTCAAAGCTGTGCCAATATCTAACAACCTAAAATTGTAGTATTTAGAACATAAGAAATATGACAAACCATTCAGTCCACCAAGCCTGTTTGATTAATTCATAGCTAAGCTCTCATCCCGATACTTCTTAAAGGTGGTCCAGCAGATAGCAGAATGCCTTTGACAACACAAATTGTTTGCTGTTTCGGTTCTATGACCTGCACAAAAGTCAAACTGGAACTTTTCAAATAAACTGTAACAAGCAGTAATTGCTAAATAGGCAGGTATTTAGTTGAACATAAATTTTCAACAAATCAGACTTTTGAAGCAAAAAGGCAAAACAAATATTTTTGTAAGAGAGCAATCCTGATTTGAGTGTATTTTGTTTCCTGTGGCACCCATACTTTCATACTGAAAGGCCACAAAAACCTCACTTGGTGATCTGTGCAAATGCACAAGCATGATAATGGAGATTTGACACAAGTTTCTAAAAGTGTGACTGAGGTGCAATACTTGGAACTTGAAAATAGACTCTGCTTTAGAGTTTTGATCCAACAGAATATTTCATTTAATAACACAAATGAAAATGACATGGACAAAAATGATGGGACCCTTAACCTAATATTTTGTTGCACAACCTTTAAAGGCAATCACTGCAAACAAGCGATTCCTGGAGCTCTCCATGAGACTTCTCCACCTGTCAACAGGTAGTCTGGCCCACGCTTACTGAGCACACTGCTCCAGCTGTGTCAGGATTGAAGGGCGTCTTCTCCAGACTTCATGTTTCAGTTCTTTCTATAGATGCTCGATAAGATTCAAATCAGGTAGTATTGAAGGCCACTTCAGAACAGTCCAATGTTCTGTTCTTAGCCATTCTTAGGTGCTTTTAGCTGTGTGTTTGGCTCATTATCCTGTTGGAGTACCCATGACTTCAGACTGAGGCAGAGTTTTCTGACACTGGGCCGTACATTTCACTCCAGAATGTCTCGATAGTTTTGACATTTCATTGTTCTCTGCACAGACTCAAGGCACCCCCTGGCACACTGAAGCACATAGAGCTGATGTGACTTGCAAAAAAACTCCAATTTTGTCTCATCTGTCCAAAGGATATTCTTCTCGAAGCATTTTGGCTTGTCAATACACATTTTCACAAATTCCAGTCTGGCTTTTTCATGTTTTTCTTTCAACTGTGTTCTTCTTCCATTGAGTCCACTGTCACTCAAACAGTGACAGATGGTGTGATCAGACACTGATGGACCTTGACCTTGGAGTTCAGCTTGTGCTCTCTTTGGAAATTGTCCTTGGCTTTTTGTTTACCAGTCTCTCTATCCTTCTGGGGTTGATTTTTGTGTTGTAGCTGAATCCAGGGACCTTAGATTTCTTGATAATATGTGTAGCTGTTGTCACAGAAACATCACGCTGCCTGGAGATGGTCTTCTAGCCTTTGCCTTTAACATGCTGTCTATAATTTTCTTTCTGATCTCCTCAGACAGCTCTCTCATTTGTTTTCTCTGGTCCATGTCCAGTATGTGACACACAATGATACCAAACAGCAGAGTGACTACATTTCTCCATTTACATAGACTGAATGACTGATTGCTCGATTTGAGACGTGTGTGATACGAATTAAAGAAAACAGCTAGTCTGAAAATTCACTCTAATCCAATTATTTATGATCTTTCCTGGGGTGCCAACAAATGTGTCCTGGCCATTTTAGGATATCTTTGTAGAATAAGCAATACTTGATCTCTTTCACACTTGCTTTGCCTTACTTGATGACATACCAAACACATGCAGGTATTTATGGGTCAATTGCTTTTCACTTAATCACTTTTCAGGGGCATACAACACTTTTTCAATGAGCTGTAAGGGTAACAACAAATTTATCTCCTTGTAGTAGGAGCAAATCAATTAGGAAAAGTACTTTCTTCTTCTGAAGGAAAGCCCAGTAAAGAGCAGATGAGCATACAGTGCATCCGGAAAGTATTCACAGCGCATCACTTTTTCCACATTTTGTTATGTTACAGCCTTATTCCAAAATGGATTAAATTCATTCTTTTTCCTCAGAATTCTACACACAACATTCCATAATGACAATGTGAAAAAAGTTTACTTGAGGTTTTTGCAAATTTATTAAAAATAAAAAAACTGAGAAATCACATGTACATAAGTATTCATAGCCTTTGCCATGAAGCTCAAAATTGAGCTCAGGTGCATCCTGTTTCCCCTGATCATCCTTGAGATGTTTCTGCAGCTTAATTGGAGTCCACCTGTGGTAAATTCAGTTGATTGGACATGATTTGGAAAGGCACACACCTGTCTATATAAGGTCCCCCAGTTGACAGTTCATGCTTGGTTTGTGGTCTGACATGAAGTCAAAGGAATTGTCTGTAGACCTCCGAGACAGGATTGTCTCAAGGCACAAATCTGGTGAAGGTTACAAAAACATTTCTGCTGCTTTGAAGGTCCCAATGAGCACAGTGGCCTCCATCATCCGTAAGTGGAAGATGTTTGAAACCACCAGGACTCTTCCTAGAGCTGGTCGGCCATCTAAACTTAGCGATCGGGGGAGAAAGGCCTTAGTCAGGGAGGTGACCAAGAACCCGATGGTCACTCTGTCAGAGCTCCAGAGGTCCTCTGTGGAGAGAGGAGAACCTTCCAGAAGGACAACCATCTTTGCAGCAGTCCACCAATCAGGCCTGTATGGTAGAGTGGCCAGACGGAAGCCACTCCTTAGTAAATGGCACATGGCAGCCCGCCTGGAGTTTGCCAAAAGGCACCTGAAGGACTCTCAGACCATGAGAAGGAAAATTCACTGGTCTGATGAGACAAAGATTGAACTCTTTGGTGTTAATGCCAGGCGTCACGTTTGGAGGAAACCAGGCACCGCTCATCTTCAGGCCAATACCATCCCTACAGTGAAGCATGGTGGTGGCAGCATCATGCTGTGGGGATGTTTTTCAGCGGCAGGAACTGGGAGACTAGTCAGAATAAAGGGAAAGATGACTGCAGCAATGTACAGAGACATCCTGGATGAAAACCTGCTCCAGAGCGCTCTTGACCTCAGACTGGGGCAACGGTTCATCTTTCAGCAGGACAACGACCCTAAGCACACAGCCAAGATATCAAAGGAGTGGCTTCAGGACAACTCCGTGAATGTCCTTGAGTGGCCCAGCCAGAGCCCAGACTTGAATCCGATTGAACATCTCTGGAGAGATCTTAAAATGGCTGTGCACCGACGCTTCCCATCCAACCTGATGGAGCTTGAGAGGTGCTGCAAAGAGGAATGGGCGAAACTGGCCAAGGATAGGTGTGCCAAGCTTGTGGCATCATATTCAAAAAGACTTGAGGCTGTAATTGCTGCCAAAGGTGCATCGACAAAGTATTGAGCAAAGGCTGTGAATACTTATGTACATGTGATTTCTCAGTTTTTTTATTTTTAATAAATTTGCAAAAACCTCAAGTAAACTTTTGTCACGTTGTCATTATGGGGTGTTGTGTGTAGAATTCTGAAGAAAAAAATGAATTTAATCCATTTTGGAATAAGGCCGTAACATAACAAAATGTGGAAAAAGTGATGTGCTGTGAATACTTTCCGGATGCACTGTACGTGACAGCCTTCAGTCAGGTGGTGGTTTTAACAAATGATGCCTTCAAGCATTTATAGAATGAAGTATAAGGCGATGATGTTAACGATTGGCATGGATACCTTGTGTTCTGCCACAGCAGGAGGACAGGATGACGAGTCAAGAAGAAGTTAGCAGTGCTGCTTTTTATTTTTTTTACATATAAGGCTGTTGATTTAGTGAGGTGCCCAGACTTCTTGCTCCTTACTGCCAATCAACACTAACACTACCAGAGGACAGTGAGGAAAGGAAAACAGAGGAGCTAAAGAAAGAAATCAGGATGAGGTGTGTGGTGCATTACAGGAGGCTTTGTTCTAAATGAGCGTGTGTTCTGACACAGGTTTGCATTCCTCTTATTCTGGAAGTTGCTCCAGCCACAAATACAGTAAAAAGATAGTCAGTGCTGCTTTTCAAGCCTTCAAGTTTTCCACTTTAGAAAATATAAGGAAAGAAGAAATGAAAAATCACAAAAACAGCAAGTGATGTAAAGCACAACTGGGACTAGAGAAGGAGAAGATTCCTTCATGTTTTAGGATTTTGAGCTAAATCAACTGAGTCTCCATGTGAAGGGCACGCACAGGGCACTGTGCCCAAGCTCAGATGATAAATGGCCGCTATCTTTCTGCCCAGATTCTGGATCCATCCTCCAAGATGGATGTTTTTAACTAAGAAACAAGCAGCACACCTCTGCCCCTCTGTAATCACACCCATCAACACTCTGCCTTGTCTAATGCTGTATGGAATGGCAAACTGTAGGCTTTCACAAGAACATGTGTTTAGTTTTTGCTGTACAATAAAACTTCTGGTATATATCTAAGGGACAATTACTGCCATCCCGACAGAGTAAGCCATACTGACAGCGGAGAGCCTATAAATTCACTGATGTATGTTGTGGCTTTTCATGAGCAGCAACACCTACAAGTCCAAGTAAGCAAGAGCTGGGCACAGATATTACTGTATCAATTCATCCATCTGTTATGAAACTGCATTTTTCAGTTCCTGGCCACGAGGGCTGGAGCCTATCCCAGCAACATCAGGCACATGGCAAGAACAAATCTCGGTGGGGCGTGAGTCCATGCAGGGAGCACTCCCACACACCTGCCTTCTCTTACACAGTTTAGAGACTCCATTTAACCTACAGCACTCATAAAAAGTATTCACCTCCTTTTATTGTTGTACAACATTTAATCACAGTCACAGTGGATTGAATTTGGCTTTTGAAATTGAATAACAGAAAAAGACTCTTCAATGTCCAAGTGAAAGCAGATCTCTGCACTGTGGCTCGAATACTTCACAAATATAAAGCACAAAATAAGCGATTGCATAAATATTCACCTCCTTCAAATCACTATTTAGTAGATGCAACTGTTTAGTGTGAAAAGGAACCAGCGGCTCTGAACTGCTACATCTTTCCTGCCTTCTTTCACCAGCCAGGCCATTCATATCATGTCCATGATTAAAGCCTGAATTACTTGCAGTGCCTAAAAAAAATATTCACCCCCTTGGAAATGTTCTTGTCATACAGCATTGAATCACAGTGGATTGAATTTGTCATTTCTGACACTGATCAACAGAAAAAAAGGACTCTTTAATGTCAAACTGAAAACAGATCTCTGCAAAGTGATCTTAATTAATTGCAAGCGTTAAACCCAAAATAAGTATTCACCCTCTTGACACTGTGGCGGATGGCTGGGGATTCAGCCCAGCTGGGATGCCTGGAAGGACCAGGAGAGGGACGATACCTCCCCCAGGCCATGAGAGGGCAGCCACCCTGGTCTGTGTGGGGGCCCCGGGAACAAAGCTGGGAAGCTCATCCCTGTTGGGGCCCGTGGTCAGCACCAGGGGGCGACCAGATAATTACGGAGCCTTGGAAGGCAGCACTTCCGCCACACCAGGAGGTGCTGCCGGAAGATCATCAGGAAGCACCTGGAGCACATCCAGGTGAACTATAAAAGAGGCCGCTTCACTCCACTCGAGGAGCTAGAGTTGGGTGGAAGAGGACGGAGCTTGCGAGGAGTGGAGTAGAGGTGGCAATAGAAAGAAGAAAAGGACTGTGAGCCATTATTGTGGGTTGGTGCACTGACTGTATTGTGTGAGCAGGTGCAGGAGGAATTAAAAGTGTGTGTTTTCAACATCTGGCTGTCTCAATGTCCGCCTGTGTCCGGGCTTCTTTCACAACACACATAAATCATCACTGGTGCAGCCTACTGGTTTTAGAAGTCACAGAATCAGTTTAATGGAGATCACCTGTCTGTAGTCTAAGTGCACCTTACCTGGAAGGTCCAACTCGTGGTGAGTCAGTATGGTGGCCTGACCTACACAATGAGTAACTCAGTGAAAAGGAGACTGAAAAGCACAAGGCAGAGGATGAAGAATAGAAAATGTCCAAGTCACTGAAAATCCCTTGGAGTCCAGTTCAATCAACCATTAAGAAATGGTAAGAGTGTGGCAGAACTTTAAATAGGAACAGAGCAGCCCATCCACAAAAACTGAGTAATCATGCAAGAAGAAGACTAGTGAGGGAGACCATCAAGAGACCTGTGATAACCCTGAAGGAGTCACAAGCCGCAGTGGAGAAGATGGAGAGAATGTGTAGACACCAACTGTTGCCCAGGTGCTTCACCAGTCACAGTTTTTTAGGAGAGACTTTGAAGAAGGTTCTGTGGCCTGATTAAACTGAAATTAAGCGTTTTCACCATCAGATTAAACATCATGTTTGATGCCAGCCAAACACTGCAAATTATCAAAAACACCATCTCCACTGTGAAGCCTGGTAGTGCCAGCAGAATGAGTGAATGCAGCAAATACAAGAAAGGCCTGAAGGAGAACCTGAAGCAGTTTGCAAGAAGCCTGTGTCTTGGAAGAAGATTCATTTTCCAGCAAGACAATGAGCCCAAGCATAAAAGCACAGCTACACAGGAATGGCCTAAAAAATAACAATGCTAATGTCCTGGAATGGCCAAGTCAGTGCAGTTCTCAATCCAATTGATGTTCACTCATGATTGCTGTGCAATCTGACAGAGCTTGAGCAGTTTTGGAAAGAATAATAGGAGAAGTAGCGGTGACCAGCTGTGCACACAGACTCAAGGCTGTCATGGCTGCCAAAGGGGCACCTTCTACATACTGACTTTGACTGAATATTTTTGCAATCAATTATTTTGTGTTTAATATTTGAAATTTATTTAAACTAGTTTGCAGAGTTCTGTTTTCACTTTGACATTAAAGAGTATTTTCTGTTGATCAGTGTCAATAAAAGCAAATTCAGTCCACTGTGATTCAGCTCTGTATAACATAAACTGTAAAAAGTTCCAAGGAGGTGAATATGTTTTATAGGCGCTGTAACACACATGCCTTTGAGATGAAGGAGAAGAACAAAAAACAGTTTAGCTGGAGAAAAATTCTATGGGGTCATGGGGAGAGCATGCAAACTCCACATACACACAATGACCAGGTTGGCAGCAGCAATGAGGAGTGTGCCATCACGCCCCCAGTATCACTTCATGACTAACACAAAGGATTTAAATTGTTCTTCTGATAAACAGGAAGAATCAAAAGAGCCACAGCAGAATAAATGGATTCCTGGAAGTTGACCTTCTGAACGGCATTAAATAAGCAGCTGTAGATGCCAGGCAGGAAATTGCGCTGGATGAGGTGCCAGTCTATTACAGGTAAGTTATGAGTCTTAAAGTCAATAAGAAAATAAAAAAGAAAGAAAAAAATAATATATAATAAAATAATAAAAAATAATCACATTATTGGAAGACAGTTTCCTTTTAATTGACATCCCATTCAGGATGGCTACCTGCTTTATAGTTAAATTGATCGGTATCTCCTGACTGAGTACCTGTGTGTGTGTGTGTGTGTGTGTGTGTGTGTGTGTTAAGTGTTCACTGTGCCCGATACTGTTGGGATAGATGCCAACTCCTCATATAGTATGCAGGTTCAAACATAGACAGCTCAGCTCTCACTTAGTCAGGACAAAGGCACTGTGCTCTGTGACAGAATGGCGTCCCTTCTTGGCTCAATTAAAGCATGAAGCACTTTATCATACACTTGAATGCTTAAGTCTTTAAATAATGTTTCCTTTTATTTCAGAAATAAACCTGCTATGTTTTTTCTTTGTCATCTCAGGCTGTCCAGCCAGTATTTTTGAGACCATCAGACTGATGGCAAGACCGAAAATTACTTTCCTGTTGGCATTCTGCTAGTCAGGCAGATGATAGAAAAGGCACCATAGAGGAGCTAAGTGATCAGATGTATTTGAGAGTCCCCCATTAGAATGGATGGATGGATGGACAGAAGCAGATTCTTTTAGAGTGCGTGTTATGGTCCTGTGAGTCATGGAGGTCTTTTAATTACAGTATGAACAAAATGCAGCCCTTGTGTTTTAATCATAACAGAAAATACAGGCACATGTACATGAGATTATAAGAGCTAATAAAACAAATTAAACCAGTCAGCCGCCAACACTTCGTAATGTGTACAAAGTTGCAGAGGGCTGAAGCCACTTCAGACGGGGTGTTAGTTCACTGCAGGATGCTCTCGTGCACACACCCTCTGTCACTCCATCTACAGACACCAATTAGTGAAGGAAAGAGATGTCATCCAGTCAGGCAGTGAAGGACAGACATGGACTTTCACAATCGATGGCACTACTTTATCCAAGTAATACCATAAATATCACACAAAATGAAGACCCTTTAACATATTGTTTTATCATATAGCACAACCACCAAAGGACAGTATTCAAAGATATCTCAACGTCAGTATCAAATACTCAATACCAAAAGCAGATTTTAAATTTTTGTTCACTAAAGTGCTAAATCATACTGACCGTGAGTAATCAAAGTGATTCAGGATGACCTCTACTCCAAAATAGAGTGAAGCACAAGTTTACACATGTATTAAATTGCATCACAAAAAAACCAAAGCAATGGATTGCTTAAAGGGGCTCAAGCCTTCAAGCCCAATGATTGACTGTAAAGTTCATTAGAACAGCAGAAACCTGAAAACACCACTAGAACATCAGAACAACTTTGACAAGAACAGGCCATTCAGCCCAGCAATGCTTATAATGTTACTTGCCTGATTTCTCCAAAATAACATCAAGTCGAGTTTTCAAAGTCTCTAAAGTCCCCCTCTCACCACACTATTTGGAAACGTATTCCATACGTTCTCTACATGAAGAAAAACTTTCAAAGGTTTCTGCAATGTTGACTTTTAATGAGTTTCCATTTCAGCCCCAGTACTCTTGCTGAAGAACTTAACTTAAAATTATAACTGGGGTCCACCTTAGTAATTCTTTTTCATACTTTTAAAAACTTTCAGCCATTTTACATCTTAATTTCCTTTGGCCTAAAACTTTACATGCACACACTTGAGAAAACTGTGGCAAGCGCACACTGCCAGATAGACGGGCCTGCTTCAGTGACAAGGTAACACTTACTGCAAGCATGCGTCCATTACTTATTTACTCTTAGGTAACAAGACCTTAACAAAGGCATCTTTTGGTCTTCATAACATTTATAAAGCATCATTAGCTATGTTATTCATCTCTGTGCTGGGTGGTATATTGACTTGATGGTAAAATGAGATGTTAATATGAAGAATTCACCTCAGACCACTCCATAGTGACACTTTGCTGTCAGATCGTATTGTAGAGCTGGATAAACACTTTACTGATGTTTTAGAAGTGTTATGAAGACCCATAGACACCTTTGTTAAGGTCTTGTTACCTAATAGGAAATAAGAAATTGTTGCATTTCTGCAGTAACTAAAGTGTTACCCGCCACCCAAAAACAGGCTAGCGACACCAGGTACAAATACTTACAAATACTTCAAAAATATGTATATTTCTGGATAAAAAACTGTATTGAGCATATCACAGAAAGTTGAAATATTTTGATTATGATGAGTAAGTTTTTACTGTACTTTTTTTAGCAGTATGTTAAAGTATTTATTATATTGGGCAAACTAGAAATAATATTTGATTAATAAAATCAGGAGAAAAAGGCAAAGTCAAAACCAAAAAAAGAGAGGTCTGCTGCACTGTTACAAAGGCCAAGTTGTGAGACAAAATCAAATTAAAAAATCTGACAAAGACAAAACCTACACCAACAAAAAACATTAGGATTTAAAGGAACACAAAGGGTTGTGTTGAGTCCACAAAGTCAGATAATGAAGTGCTTCCAAATAGGACCTTTAAACCCATTGCATTGTTAACCGGGGTCATGACCTCTGAGAACGCGCCCCTAACAACATGAAAAGTTGCTGTAATGCCAAAAAGTGAAAATTTTGAATAAATTTAAAAAATGCAGTGAATACAGACCAAAATAAATAACAAAACAAAAGTCAGATTCATATTCTAGGACTGAAAAAAAAACAAGCAACCCTTGCGGCCACCATGACTGTACAGGGATAATTTAGCTCAAATAATTCATGTGTAAAGATATTATTGATTCTATGAACAAAGCGTGCACACTACAACCCTAACTTACGCATTCAGAACACCAAAACTGAATCCTGCCATTCTGAATGAACTAAATCAAGTTTTGTTAAAGAACACATTCTTTTGTGCAGGTAGAAGGCATTTTGTTTATATTTGCTGACACTGAGCTACTAAACTAAAGTAGTAAATCAACATCTCACACAGTGGAGTGGCCAGTAAGTCATATATGTTATAGGCAGTGTGGCCCACCTGCCAAGGACTTGAAACGCAAACCACAAGGCTGCCAGTCCTGCCACTCTGAGCAAGTCACTTAACCTTGTAGTGTTCCAAATATAAAAACACTTATTGGAACAATTGTACTTTAATGAACATGTAAAGCGCCTTGGGAAGGAGTTCACTTCAGAAAATTGCTTGGATGATAACCAGCATTTGATCAGTGCCAGGACTAATAACAATGTAGAAAAGGGCTTGGAATACATCCACGATCCTCCTTCACCGTAAAACACAGAAAGTGGAATGTGGTTTCGCCACAATTCTTAACCCGGGTAAGCTTCCGTTAAACTCTCCTATAATTGCTATTCACTGGCTAATAAAGCGCATCTTATTCTCCTTCCCTGCCGGTTATAACGATGCAGACCACCTGGTGCGGCAGACGAATAATTTATGCTCACCCACACAATTCCTTTCTCACTTCTCGCTCGCTGAAGTCCAGATTTCACTTCAGAAATGACACAGCCTTGTTAGAAAACCTGACTGATGCTATATTAAAATCGATACTCGCATAGCCCTACAGTGAGAGCCCCGAGTCTACGATTACCGTGATATTCATCCGAATTGGGCGAATGTTCCCGACTCGCTCCCTGGAAATGCCCCATGCGGTTGTCCTTCATTCGCCTCCCTCTGCCCAAACCTCGTGTGTCACTGTTCCCCCTCCTTCTGTTTATCGTGCCACGCGCTCTATCGCCACTACCCTAGGCAATCCCACCCTATATGATGCCCGTGTGCCACATCAGGCCCTATCTCCCACGCCGGGCACGGCTCGGCTGCACTCCTGTTTGCTACTGCCCATTTCCAGATGTGGGCACCGCTGTGCAGTGGCGGAGGTCAAGGAGTAGGAAAGTAAAACAAATCAGCGTCACCCCTTCAAGATTCCAGCAGCCTGCATCGTTGTCTCTAACTTTAGCAGCACGAAATTTTTGCATCCGCATACATGGTGCATTACATAATAATCTATTAATAAACAGAGTTAAAACGAGTACAGTAATGTGTCAGGAAAGTGATAGCACAAATTGTTCTGCGCGCACGGTGGAGCTTGAAACCGCTGGCAGACTTTCATTTTAGCAAATTAAAGGGTGCAAAATCCGGTGCGCTCACCCAAAAAGCACAACGGAAGCGTGCGGAGCTTCAGTCCACCTGCGCTGGGCACGAGTCGACGGGTCAGGCCGTGGACACAGCAGGGGCGAGGCACGGCCACCTCGAGGCCCTTCACGCTTTAACACCTGCTGAAAGTGGACGGATATTTGAGTTGCTGCGTTGTATAAAACCACGACGACCTGACCCTTCACTGTCAATGCCTTTGGTTGTTCTATACATACATAATAAAACCTCCTTAAGGGTCGAGGGCCACGAAATCGGTCCTGCAAGCATCAGCAACCACCTGTGGACGTGACGCCAATACATTACAGGACACACTCACCACTCCCGTACACTGCACGTCATTCAGGGGTGGAAGGAAACCCGGAGTTCGTGCAGCATAAAGCGCTGCAGTACTCGCAAAGTCCGCACAGTGAGCCTTTAATCGATGTATTAGTAACAGAGGAACAAGACCACTGATCACCTTGTCAAAACAAGACCATGAGCGCAACCACGACTTACTTATTTTGCTTCATAATTTAAAAAAAAAAATCATACTCAAAATGACACTTTTAACTTACTATATTGGGGCTGCATGGTGGCACAGTGGTGGCCTTCCAATAAAAAGGCCAAGGGAGTCCCGGATCCCCCTTGCATGGAATTTGCATGTTCTCCCCAAGTCTCTTCCTCCCACTGTCCAAAGATATGCATGTTAGGTAAATGTGGTGATACTAAATTGGTGTGTGGTGTGTGTGTGCGCCCTGCCATGGACTGGAACCCTGTCCAGGGTTTGTTCCTGCCTTGCACCCTGTGCTAACTGGGATAGGCCCCAGCACCCCCACAACCCGAGTCTTGATTAAGCGAGTTAGAAAATGTCATGATTGACTATAATCCAAAGTAACACTGGTACTTTAATAGCACTTTACTGGGTTGTGTGGTTCCTTGTAGACCCATTGCTTGACAAAAAAACATTTCATTCTGGGAAGGGTTCTTTGCATATGAAATTAGTTATTTGGACTTTAAACGTTTTCCTACTATGTGGACAAAACAGAAACCTTTAAAATTTCTAGGAGGATACTAACAGGTCAAGAACCTCCGAATTCATAGCCTTCAAAATCATTAAGCCTCTGCTATTTCACAAATGTGTTACAGATATCCTTTCAGATATTCACTTTTGCAACCTCTTTCGGATCTAGGTAAATACAAGTTCTTTCTAGAACTTTCCTCTTAGTGGTCATTCTGAAGAGCCACTTTGGTACCTTTATTGATGACAGAGGAGTATCACCTGATAATTTAAACAACTTTACTGAAAAAGTAACATACAATGAATTTAAAGAAAGAACAGATACTGCTTTATTTTACACATTTCCTTAGAAAATTTAAATATTTATAGAAAACACTGAAGCAATTTGAGAATAAAACAAGCAAAATAATGACAGAAAGTTGTTTTTAATACAGAAATCAAAAGTACATTACTATGGTACGTTTCGTTCGGGCACCAAGTACAGAAGGTCGGTCAGTCAGTTCTTAGTTTTTCACACGCCATTAGCCGGACACACCACCTTTACAAGCAAATGAGAAAATAATCCAGTATGAAATATACAAGACGAAAAGAACACAGCAATATAAGTGGCGAAGCTCCGAGAGACACCAGAAGTGAAGAATCCACCGCTTGGCCTGGCCTGGCTTGGCCCGGCAGCACAAACAGCTCTGGACGGTGCAGCAGCCGAGACGTCAAAGGCACATCTAAAGAAATAAGCGTACCTCGTAAAGGCGCTCTACAAGATGACTGAGCAGGACGCACTGAGCGCTGAAAGCTAGCGGACTCATTTAAAGTTCTCTCATGTCGTTTTGTGCGTATGTCGTGTCTTATTCTTTTTACTTCTGAATCTGCTCCACACAAAGCGCACATTTAATGCGTACGGTTTCGCTCCAGCATTCGTTAACTGCTGTGTATACCCTAAGGGTCCCGCATCGATTTGTAGAAAATTAAATTGCACAGTTTGCATATATACGTGTGTTTCAGTGATGTAGCGTTCGTAAAGCACAGTCCTTTGCTATTCTTGTTGTAACTTTTCCGACTGTTCGCGATACATACACGCCTTTTGAGAGTTCACGAGGTGTCTCTCACCCCCCCCGGCTTTATAAGGTATGTTTCCGGTCGATGTCTGCATGCCTTGGGAGGGAGGGGTCTTCTCGTCGTTGAGGGACCGGGATAACGTGATTTCGAATTCTCAACACGTTTTCTTATATTGGTGTAATGGGAATGGCAGTTTGAAAATGCCCTCTCTAAGGGCATAGAGGGAGGGGGAGCGTGTACGTGGGAAGCTGAATTTCATCCTGGCGAGAGTTACCGGGTCTCTCTGTTTCTCTGATTGGGCGATGAGAGATTTTGACTGTCGCAATCCCACAAGCGATTCCACCTGTCAGGCGGAAGGAGGCGCGTAACGGTTCCTCTTCCTAACATATGCTCCACGAATACACCCGACAAATAGGAGTCCTGTTATAGCTACAAAACTTGAATTAAATTAATTTTCCATATTGTGGAAAACAGTTCATCACGTATTATTTAGGCTTCAAATGGCCATGCACGGGATAAGCGTTTGTAATAACAATTTTGACAAAAACGCACGCGATAGTATGATTGGATCTCATCACATTTTTTTTTCCTTTCCACACGCAATCACTTCGATTTCTGCAGTAATTTTCTCCAAGAAAATAAAGTGTTTTGATGTTTTGCTAAAAATTTCACGTGAACAAAATTTCGGAAAAGGCACCGGAGAAATGCCCAAAGAAATACAAAACAGGTCGCTCACTAGAAGCACCCGTTGTTGTTTGTTCCCCTCCCGATAGCACTACGCATGCTGTCTGCCTTCCTGTCTCTTTCTCCCTCTCTCTCTCTCCTTGTTGCTCCGCTAGGAACCCTGCCTTTATAAATAGCAACATCTTCCCATTTACTAAATTTTCTCAATGACGTAGGGACACACGTAAATGTGTAGGTGATGCCTTTCAATGAATGAGATCCCCCCTGTTACTCGTACTACGGAATCTCTATAAAAGCGTGCGAGGTGTTGGAAGACGCCGAAAAGCGTGCTGCAAATCTGTCGATGCTCATCCTGGCGGTGTTGCAAAAGCTTTAAAAAAATCAACAAAAAATAACTCTTTGCCACATTTCAGCAATTTTAATATGTACAACTACCTAAACATGTTTTTTTCCAAAACGGAACTTTTATATCTTATTATTATCCGAAGAGATTGATTGGGATATCGGCACATAACCCTGCTTTGCAGCGGCTAAGGTACGTTTCTAAAAATTTGCATTTTAACGGATTTTACTGTACTGTCGGTGTCCGTGACAGCATGATTTATCGAAAGGACATAGATAATAAAATGAGAGCCGCGTCATGCAGGGAGATGGAGGAGTGTTTTGGAGGGGATGTTGGGAAACGACCTGTCGCGATTCCAAGCGATGGGATTAGACCAGGTTGAAGAACGAGACGGATTTTCTTGAAGAAAGGAGTTTTTGAAAGGATGGCGCGAGTTCTACATTGATTACGGTAGATTGCGGAAGCGCAGACAGCCACTGCAGTGTGAATCACACCGCACACGTGGGCTGTAAAAAAGGTTTGCGAGGGTCCAGCAGCATTCGGCGCATTGCTAATGCGACCGACTGGGGGCTTCAGACGGAGAAAGAGTAGCTTTTGGAAAATCCAGTAGTTCTTTATTGTAAAGGTTGAATCCAGTTTTATAAGCAAAGGCTTGTCTTATTATTATCGCTTAAAGACAACGTAAGATTTATTAAAACAGCCTTTCGGATGGAAACACGTCTATGCGTATGGCCAAATATCACTCTGCACGAAGAAATTCTTGCATTTTGAAAAGTTGTGCAACACATTTGTTTTAGTGAATTATTAATACAAGCGTTAATTCTCGTCAAATGTAGTGCCTTTTCTCTCCAAGACAACAGTGCTGAAGTAAATGTCGAGGTACAGGTGTAACGACTGATCATTTAACCGAAATTCCTTTGGCACTGCTGTTGGAACCTCTGATCGATATTTTTCAGAATTAAAAGAAAAAAAAAACGAATTTAATGGCTCCATAGATTAGGATTATATCGAAGTATAATTGGCGTCATATATTCATATTAAGAAATCGTGAACAAAATATGCTAACATGGAAGCGCTCTGAATCGCCGCTGTACGCCGTTGTCTTCAGTGTTCAAATTGCAAAACAGATCCCAGGGCAGTGAAAGCGGTTCGACACAAACTTGACATAAGTGCCGATTTTTTGATCGACTTCTTTAGCTTCTGGTCTCACGTTTCCGACGTCCCAATTTCTGTCCGCGGCACATAGACTTTCATGGATTTCATAACCCATGGAACCGGGAAAGTGCGCATGCGCAGGGAGAGGCACGGTACTGATTTTTATGGCCGAGTTAACTTTATGAACCACTGCTAAATTTGAAGCGCTGGACCTTTCTAGAGTACGAGTACACACAAAGAAAATGAGGTGCAGTTGAAGGTTTATACAAAGAGATGAACAGCGGTATGTGCAACAGTAAAGTTAATTATGACCAGACCTTGTGGGAATTTACTTGGAGATTTATAGCGTTCGATGGATCGGCACAATTTATTTTAAAAGGCAAAACACGACGCCTGAATAAAAAAAACACTATAGTTAAACGATACTTCCCTTAACTATGAATATCGTCATCCGTCTTGCACTATTAATACATGAGTGGAAAAACGCGACATTCATTTGCTTTGTTATTCTTGACATTAGTTTAATGGCTAAAAGATGTTTTTTAAACCGGCACGTTTTTTTTCTTTATTTGATTAAACACGACTCCATTCCAGAAAATATCCTGATGTTTCCTGCACGTTCTCTTCATTTGTGTGACGCGCTTGATGATGTTAAAGTCAATTCTGCGTCATTTCTGCGCATTTTGCAGCCTTTAAGCTTCACCTGCCGTAACTTCTTTAATACAGGGGGCAATCTGTTGAATCACCGCAGATCATAAGCAGAGGGGCAGACACTCGTGTCTCATCTACACATTTTGCTGTGTTAGTTACTATGTTCGTTTATAATACTAAAAAAAACCTCTGCATGCATTTTGCTTTGACATTAACACTGAAGGCGGTCCAAAGTTATCATCACGGCGCCCAGCGCTGTACAAACAAAGCACATCGACAGCAAACGGTTTTGTTCAAACTAATGGCATAGTGTCACTAGGCTGTATGACACACTGCTAAACACGATTTTCTTTCGGATCAGAAGCACATAGAATTCAATCTGATAGCAATAACACTGCAGTAAGAAGAGAAGCCCATTGACTGCCTGTAGGGCGAAATGCAACTGGCAGACAGCCTCAGAGCACGCAAAGAAGTCCTTTGAAAAATAGCAGGGAAAGATAGATTCCTGGCCTTTTTACATTTATTTTTCAGTTTGGGGAATATTATATACCAGTCTATAAATTTTGCGTAAGCAGTTAAGTCTTACAAATAATCGATATACCCGGCTCACCGTCAAGCAAAGCCGATTATTTCGAGCCCACGTATTTTCTAATGGCTTACCTGAAAATGCGGTTGTAATGCTTTTGTTTTTTAACTTGCAATGAAATGTATGACATACTATGGTTCGTGTTTAACAGCACAGCTCAGGAATTACTATCTTTTTCGTAGAAACAGACAACTGTTTTGGTCTCGTTTATATGCTGTGCTTGGAGGGGAAACATCGTGCAAATTCCCCTTTTTTCATGACTATTTTCATACAGATTTATAAATGATCATCTACATGGTGGATGTGAAAACCTACCTTAAGACCTTTTTTTAAACTCGTATCCTGTTGTTAATTTAGTTACTGGAAGATATCTATAACATTACATACAATAAATGCAATCCATATCTAAAATCAAAAGGTCGCCCACCTTAAATTAAGAATATCCTCCTACATTATAAAGTAGGCTACTCATATTAACAAACGGGCTCTTCTTTTTCAGCCTCTCAAACAAAACCCAAATGACTCGCCGTGCGTTATGAAAGCCGCTAGAATTCAGTACCAAATACGGTGAAATGCACCGAAGGCAGAGTCTCGTTTGCGCACCTCCACCGTGCAGGTCAGTTAACCGCCGCCATTGCCTTTGTCCCCTCTCGTACGGTGTATATTTTGTCGCTCGCCTATCTTGTCAGTGGACTGTGACTCATCCTTCGCCCTTTGCGCGCTCTCTCTGTTCTTATTGCTCATTCTGGGAGTTAATTAGAGGCTGCGCTCGTGCGCGTGGGCGTGTCCTCGCTGAGCGAGTCGTGGCCAGATACTTGAGCGCGCGCCCGTGTATGTCTCGGGGGGTGGGCGGGGAGGAGCGCTGGAGCGTGTCTGGGACTGCTTCATAATTTATTTAGTATCACTGTCTATGAGCGCTGGGAAACGTGGGGAAGATGTTTCCGGTGCTCTCCAGCGTGATCTTTACACACGATTACACACAAATAAATACTGTAGACTGCACCCATTTCATAATAACCACAGGTAACATGGAAAACACCATTTTTCGTTTACAATGACTCAATGATTTTAAAGCTGTAAGTAAATGAAAACATTGATTCATTTTAAGTAAATATTTTCTCTCTCCAACATTTTAGAATATCTTAAATACAAATTTCTATGGCATTACCCTTTCTTCACTGAGCCCTCCTCTACTTACACATATTCAGCATATGTATATTCTGTATACGTATATTAACAAAGAGATAGAACAGAGAAAAATCAGGCTATGAACGACATTATTCTTTGGGTTTTCAGCTGTCAAACCAGCAGGTAGAGGGCCCTTTTGTGGAATGCCGTGTAATTTACATCGGTGGCATTTGGTGATATGTTCAAATGGATTAATGAAATGCATCAGGTATGCAGAATACTGGCTGTTTGGTGATTGCCTAGTAGGATGACGCTGGGTACTTTTTCACTGCTTTGTCACAACTAGAAAGTCTACCATTTTAAAGTTCGCGTGCTCATTTTTTTCTTTGCGCATTTCGTTTACCTTCCATGCGTGTGAACAGAGCGCGCGCCGCTTACTCAGTGGTTGTTTCTTTCCAGACTGACGTCGTGTGCATTTCTGAACTTCGGATTCCGACCCGTGCCAGGAGGAACTTCGCGGGACGCATCGACTCACATCAGGTGTATGCTCTCATTCATATTAACACTGCCAAATCATACTAAAGTCTATTGTGGGAAAAAAGTTGTATTATAAACAAACGTATGGACCTTTTTACTTAGAAAAACCTTTTGAATTAGTTGATGTTCAACATTAAACATTGCTTTACGTGTATCATCAAAACGCAATTTTTATACAACATTTTGCTGTTGATATAAATGTCTTGGGCTCTGAATGCCAGCTTTAATCAACCATCGGGGACTTATTGTCCTGGGCTCTGCACCCCAGTGCTAAAGCTTCAGATTTAGGTTGCTGTGACTGTGCGTATAGATAACTCTGCACTAATAACCAATTATTTTAAAATTTGGAATTGAGTGGAATTAGAGTTCATTCTTTGCTGTTTTTCTTATCGATGCTTTTTCATTGGGTGGCAAAGTGGTACTGACTTTTTGCATCTGCCATGCGACGTATTTACGTGCTCCGCAGTTTTGGAGGATTTTGTTTTAGTCTCCAGTTTCCTACCATGGCTCAAAGAGTGCACACAGTTAGGCTGATTAGTTTGGTGTACGCTAGTGTGGGTGTGTGCTCTATCATGAATTTGTGCTCCTTTTAAGTTGGCTCTCTCTCGGTAAAGGTTTTGTATAGCCATGACTGGGTAATTAAAAAATTAACTTCAGAAAGCTGAATGGTGTTGTGGAATTTTGGTTTACACCGGACATTGTCAATACAATGAAAGCCAACATGTCAGTCACGAAAAACTAACATCTGTAAGGTAAACTGGTCAATCAACAGTGAAACATTAGGAAGTGAACTCTGTGCAATTATTTAAACACTTTAAGTGTGCTTTGAATGATTGGAAATAACTAGTCTTATCTTCTTTGTAAAGAACATTCTGAACAATCAGTAAGTACTCGAAGAAAGGCGCTATAGAAGAATACATAGAAATGAACGAGTTGTGCTTGCGGGAGGAAAAGAGCAACAGAAGTCTCGCTTGAGTCCCAGGTGTTTCAGGACCAAGGACAGCATCCCGGTAAAGTACAGCTCTGGCTGTAGCTAAAAAGTACAATGAGAAATCGAAGCTATTTAATACTAGAACAGATTATATTATGTATGAAAAAGGTTAACATGTTATTTCCACACTGAAAAGGATAGAAGGTTAAAGACACAACTTTTCAACATCGGCTGAATGTCTGCTGTACTTGGGATGTATGCGAGTACACACACACTGTATATATACTAGCCTATGTACAGTTACTTTGAAATTGTTTTGGAAACCATGCACATCACACATCCCACCTGCACCAAACTGCATTCTCATTCTGTCATAGCTTGGTTTCCAGCTTCTGACTTTCATGGGGTCTGTTTCTAAAGAGCAAAGCTGTATTTCCTAGGTATCTGATCTGCCACAGCTTAGTAATCCATAGGTTAATATCCTTGTCCCCTAGGAATTTAATTCTTTCACCATTCAGTATCCACCAGGTAAACTTAATCATTTGACCAATCAGAGGACTAGGAGTTCATCAATTACAAGTCTAATCCTGTCCCAGGTCAATATCCAGCAGGTGAATTTCATTATTTACTCTAAAGATTGCTGTATTTTCACCACCTAGGTGTCTGATCCTGCTGAACTTCAGTATCCTTGCAGGTGAATGTCAACTCTTAACATTCAAAGTTCTACACCTTCATCCCACAGAAGTCAGATCCAGCGAGATTTCAGCATGTATCAGGTGAACTTCATCATTTACTATACAGAGGGCTATATCTTCACCCCTTAGGAATTTGATCCTGTGATACTTCAATATCCAGCAGGTGAACATCATCAGTTCATTTTCTGAGAGCTACGTTTTTTTACCCAGGAGTCTGGTCTTGTCACAGTTCCATATCAAGCAGGTGAATTGTATCATTTACTATTCAGAGGGCTAGGGGTTCATGACCTATGTCTGGTCCTTTCGCAGTTCAATATGCAGCAGGTGAACTTCATCATGTTCCATTTAGAAGGCTCCTTCATTATCTAGAAATCTGATCCAGTTCAAAATCTAGAAAGTGAATTTCAACATTTACCTTCTAGAAAGCTCTATATTCACCACCTAGGTGTCAGATCCTGCAACAATTTGAGACAATCTCTTAACAGTCAAAGCATTACATTTTCATTCAATAGAAGTCTGAACCAGTCACAATTTAATATACTGTATATCAGGTGAACTTCATCATTTACAAGGTGAAGGGCCATATGTTCATTCCCCAGCAGGGGTGCTTCATCATCCATGAATTTTATTTTTGTATGGTCAAGGGTCTACAGCTGTAGCAGCTAGGAGTCTGATCCGGTAACAGCTGTGTATCCAGCAGATGAACTTCATGATCTTCAGGCCTAATCTTTCAGTGTTAAATGGCTTTATCCACTCAGGTAGAAGTCGGCTTTTGTCAGAGGTTCTTGTGTCCAGAATTTGAACTACTCAAGAGTCTAATCATCCAGAAGACAGCTGCTCAGCTAGGCATCTGATCCTTTCACAGACCAGCAGCAGGCTGCTGTAACATCTGGAGTCTCACTTCTTCATTCCAGGTTGATCACTCTGAAGCATGACCCCATGAGAGGCTTCATCTAATTGGTTTTAGGCCTCTCTCTGCACACCTCCTATTATAATAAAGAAAGAAGGAACACTTCTAATCTGTAAGCAAACTAATGGAACATGCTGCCTGCCTAGAGAACGGAAGAGCAGAACATACACTTGAGTAAGTCTGGTCTGCTTTACAGAGACATCACACCAACCCCTTTAATAACGGCTGGAGGTGATTTGGGTATTAAACTCGCATTGTTTTTGGCTATGACTGGCAGATAAATTTGCACTAATTCATAAAGCTGTACTTAGAAAGTGCTTCCAAGAATGCCACAAAAATAAAACAAAAAACAAATAATAGGTATCCATCTACCAAACCAGCTTTATCCCGAGAGTGATCGCTGGGAAACTGGAGCCTATATGAGCAAGCACAGGGCACAAGGCAGGAATCAACTCTCGACAGGGCACTAGCCCATCACAGTGGGAACACACACACAAGCATTAGTGTCAACTTAGCATGGCCAGTCTATCTAACCTGCATGTCTTTGGACTGTGGAAGAAAACTGGACCACCCGGAGGAAACACATGGGGAGAACATGCAAACTCCACACAGGAAGGACCTGGGATGTGAAAACCAGACCCCTTGTTACGAAGCAGCAGCACCACCACTGCATGAATAAAAAGAAACTAAATAACAGACACAAAGATGCAAATAATAGAATATATTTCTTGGACTCTGTAGCATTCAAAAATGTGTTTAATGGGTGCAGTGGATGGTTCATATGAAAACGATCCTTCAGCGAAGACTGTTCTTAAGATTCTCAATTTATACTAATGGTAAGCTAGTGAGATGGCCAAAACAGGCCAACAGCTTCTCTCCCTTAATATTTTTAATGTTACTGTGCAGCATAAACACCCTTTGTGTATTTTCAAATTAAATTAAATCAGTTTATTTCTGCAAAGAGTAGCTCAATCTCCAGTGCTGCTGCTGCCTAATCCTGCACATTGGGCCATTTGTGGTCTGTATGGATTCTGCATGTCCTCCCCATGTCTGTGTGATTCTTGATCTGAGTACACCATTTTTCCTTGCACATCTAAATGACATTTGTGGGTCAAGTAACCTGATGACTGCAGATTGGCCCTGTGCAAGTATGGGTGTTTGTGTGAAGGGGTTTGTTCTCAGTGCATTTGGAATAGGCTCCAGTCCTCTGAAACCCAGAGTGTGAGTAAGACGCTTTGAGAAAATTAGGTTGTCATATTTATACAGAGCCCTTCTCAACCCAAAGACGTGCAGATTGTAACAATGCAAAGCCAGCAGTTGCCTGAAGAGCAGTAATTATTCATCAAAAAATAATGCAGACATAAAAGATAGTATGTGATACAGAATACAATATTGGAAAAGGGAAGCACAAAAAAGAACATTCTCAGAGTACTTCAGTGGCCAGATATCACCGGGGCTAGGCAGACTGACTCCGTGGGAAGCTGCACAGTGGAGTCTCCTGTTCATGCCTTCCAGCAGCTTATACTTTGCTGTGTTTAATTGAATTCTCTTTTGTTTCTGGCAGGTTGACTTGAAGGAGTTAAACTACAAGAGGCCCGTAGTAGCCACACTCTAATATTAGTTACTTCTTTTCTGTCTTAAACATCTTTTTGTGTTCCCTATGTGCACAGGTCTAACCTAGTCTTTCTTAGCAGCTACTTACATCTTCAACGTTGGACACATCAATCCTGCAGCCGCTCACTGGTATCCTCCCTCACAAGTCAGTACGTCAACACCTTGGCTCTAGACTGCTTACTGCTAATTGTTCTTAAAAGTACAGTAACAGTCTACAGTCATGGCTACTGAAGGCTGACCATCATCATCATCACTGTTAGGACTCGAGATGGGCGACACCTGCAGCAGACCGGAGACTGCGTATGCGGTGAGGGCGGACTGCCTTCGGCACATTACATGTGCGGCGTGGACTACAACGTTCTGACATGTCGCCAATGTATTAACAACCTCCGTTTAGTTTCAATTGAAGCCTCTTTTTTTTACCTTTCTAACGAGTATTGCAACACATCCCGAATATATTTCGTCCCGCTCTGATGTGAAACGCCAGCTAACCTGGAAACGACTCTGCGTTGACGTGCAAACGTCACGTCTTCTGATTGGTTTATCGTTCGTGTCGTCATCGAGTCAAGGCGGCCGAACTTGAAGCTCCGGTGCTGGGCCCGCCATTTTTAAATATTGAATCGCATTAGAAAGAATATTTCTTTATGGTGGTCTGCCGGCTGCCATCAAACTACAACAGCGTATGCAGTTTGTAATTCCTTTGGTGTGCAAAATCAAGTGAGCGGTGTACTAGTACGAAGAAAAGCGGCAAACATTTAGCCATATTGAAGGTGAATTGAAAAGTAAGAGCCAAAAGAAGCCGTAGAAAATGGGCGTCATTTGCAAGTTCAAACTGTGAAATCAGTAAAAACTCAGACTCGAGCTTAAATATTACCACAAATTGCAATTGAGCACAACGGCAATCTCCCCAGTATCAGCTCCGTAGGTTGGTACGCAAGTACTTACCTCTTAACGTTTGACGAAGCCTCTGTTAATGTGACGCTTTCTTCATACATTTCTTGCTTTTACGGTCCAGTTCCCACCATCTTAAAATAGTAAGCCAATGTTAATTGTTGCGGGTTTGGGGTTCGTCACATTTGTTAAGCCTCCTGCAACAGACGTCCATATTTCCAGACGGACGTTCGTGTCGAGGTGCACAGGCATGGAGGGGCTTGTCTCCCCGCTCCCTTCGATTTTTAGAGGCGCTGAACAAACAGTTAAGCCTCCCCGGCACACATTTTGGATGGTGGAAACGAAAATCGTTTGTGTCAATTGGCAGATTTGACGCTGAGCCTGAGTGCAATAACGAGACATCCCAAAGGTTTCGCAGGTAACACAGGGATATGCTTTCGAGTAGTATGGCTGTGCGAAGACCACACGATCGAGCCGTCGTTACGAACAAAACCGCAGGAAGCGAAGCGAAGCGAATCGCAGGGCTCTCTGTAGCTTGGTCAGTGGCCGCTTCTTGTTGTGTTTGGCTGTAGCAGCTGAAGGGTCCTGATCGAATACCCAAGAGACAAAAGCATTTGGGCGTTGATTTGAAATATAATATTGCTATTATATATTATTTTTATTTATTGCAGTTAGCCAATGTCCATTTAACGTGACAACGGTAAACCCAACAGCTGTACTTTATGAAACACAGCTAATGTAATGCAAGTAAAACGGAGGTGCACTGCACTAGTAGGAAACCAGTGCCAGTCCCTGCTTGTGAGGTGTTGTCATGTTCTTCTGTGAACTGAGCTGCTCAATTTTGTTTTGTTGCTTGTGTTCTAATTGAGTGGTAGGTAACATGCCCACTTAAGAGCTCTTCTGTTTTAGGTTTGGAAGTCTTATCTATAGCAGCAATATTCTCCTTCTGTTTGTTTGCACTTTTTCCTTGACACCAGTTTCCCCCACATCGAAATGCACTAGGGATAGCTGCCATCTGTAAATTAACCAGAAATGTATTACTGTCTGATCGAGGACTTGCACCTGCCTTGTGCTTAGTGCTCATTTTTGGAATTGACTCCAGGTCTTTTTGTCTGTGAATATATAAATGAAATAGATCGTGATGTCCTATCCATCATTTTTTTTTTTTTTTTTTGCGAAAGCCAGAGCCTAACCTGAACAGCACTGAACAAAAAAACAGAAAAGACAGCAGATGGCAGGATATACTCTCTGCCATAAAGACAACTTAGACATTCAGCATGGCGTTGTGCAGTGAAACCTGAGTATCCATAGAAAAGCCACAAGGACACTGGGAGACCATGCAAACTGAACATAGACTGAGCAGGTGAGAACTGAAGTTGGGTCCCTGGATCTATAATAATAATAATAATAATAGAAGAACATTTATATGTAAACAATACAAATGAGATTATTTTTAGGTGCTGTCATACCTAAGCATTAACTGCCCAGCTGCTGTTTTGATAAGGTATTATGATATAATGGTTAAGGAATATGATATTGTACATTATTATTTGTCTTGGTTTTAGGGAAGAAGCTGAAGGTTCAATTTAGAATTAAAAATGTTTTTAATACTGAATATTATGACAAATAAATTAAGCAGGATTCCTCAGTCACAGTCCTGGAGGGCCGCAGTGGCTACAGGTTTTCACTCCATCCAATTTCCTAATTAGAACTCAGTCCTTGCTGATAATGAAACTTGGTATTTAACTGTATACCCTGACAGGGCTTTCATTCATCAAAGACAAAATGGAGTTCCTTTGTAGATCAGAGGTCCTCAATTATAGTCCTGGAGGTCTGCAGTGGCTGCAGGTTTTACCTTCAACCAATTTCTGATTACATCCCATTTATTTACTACTACAGCAATACATTTTCTGGGCTTAATTTTAGTTATCTTGCCAGTTACAATTCAGAACCCTAATTGCTTATTTTATTTTAGTGCATTTAAGTTTTAATTGTTGCCTGTTTTCTTCACCATACAGTTGGTTATCTGCATTTCATTATTAACTATAAACCAGCAGCTCTCCAGGTAACATCCATCCATTTTCCAACCCGCTGAATCCGAACACAGGGTCATGGGGGTCTGCTGGAGCCAATCCCAGCCAACACAGGGCACAAGGCAGGAACCAATCCTGGGCAGGGTGCCAACCCACCGCAGGAAACACAAAAACACACCCACACACCAAGCACACACTAGGGCCAATTTAGAATCGCCAATCCACCTAACCTGCATGTCTTTGGACTGTGGGAGGAAACCAGAGCGCCCGGAGGAAACCCACGCAGACACCGGGAGAACATGCAAACTCCACGCAGGGAGGACCCGGGAAGCGAACCTGGGTCTCCGAACTGCGAGGCAGCAGCGCTCTCCAGGTAAAATGCTTCCTTTACACCTGTGCATATGCACCATGAAGTATCTGTATTTAAAAAAAAAAAATGTTTAGAAATAAATGAGAGGGGAATTGGAAGAACTGTTAAGCTTAGGGAAGCTCAGGGAAGGAAACTCTACAGTGCAATTAAAATTTCTCTTGGATGAATGAAAGCACTAACAAGCCAAATAGTTAAATACCAAGTTTCATTATCCGCAAGGACTGTCTTCTAATTAGGAAACTAAGGCCATGATTGAGAACCCCTGAAATTAAGTAATAGAAGTGTAATACCTAGAGGCTCATGTCTGCCTATAGGTATGAGCTTTATTTATGTAGGCTCCTCACTTTTTAATTTGATTTTAAAACTCGTTCCTCCATATAATATACAGCACTGGTATTTGAATTTTTCTTGACCTATTTTTTGATGTTTGGTCCACCAGCTCAGTCTATCTGTGAGGAGTTTGAATGTTCTCCTCTGGTCTGTTAGTGGTGCCTCCAAATGGGCCAGTGTGGGTGTTTATGGGGTGGTTTGGCTCTGCCTTCTTGTGATCCTGAAATGTTTAAGTGAGTCATTAAATGGATGGATGAATAATATAAATGTAATTTCACAACTGACCACATTACCACCAAACTTTGCTTTAACTCCAATTACATTTTTGTTGCAAGGATTCCTTTTAGCTCCCCCCTAGTGCCACAGGGTTAAACGAAAAATCTAACGTGGAGTTGTGTAATTCATGATGGGCCACAACTCCATCCACGGCTTTGTTTTTGTTCCTGTCAATCTAAACAAAAGGAAAACCGCTAAAGAAAATGGCTAGCTAGTGTTGTACAAAGACTTGATATTAGGCTCTGTGCCTAACTATATTTGTACACCATATGTAAATTGTTCATTCCTTATGCCAGTTGTGGGCGGCTTAGCCTACAGGTCCCTGGTAACCCTTGAGCAGGGCTGTCAGGTTTACAAAGAGGTACACAGATGAAGTATTATGATTTCATAAACCAATATTATTATCTGAGAGGAGAGCTGAAAATGTTATTCATTAGACTGTTGTGGACCATGCTTTGTGAAAGACAGTCTTTTAAGGAGCTGCTAATGTGTCCAGGTCCATCCTGTCTAATATAGTTCTGTTTTATCAGTCAATTTATGTATTGATATTGCAGATAAAATGGCAGGGTGGTGTCATGGTTAGCACTGCTGCCTCTCACAAACACCTTTCTGGGTTTGACTCCTGTGACCAGCGGTCTGTGTGAAGTCTCCTCCAGGTCCACTAGTTTTCCTTCCATATCCCAAAGACGTCCAGGGTATTTTATTTGACAGTTCTGAGCTGCCCCGGAGTGAGTATGGGAGTGGGCAGCATAGAACTGTTGCTCTGTCTGGGTTGGTTACATCTTTGGGAAGAGCCCTACAGCATTGGGTGCATCGGCCCCAAACTGGGTGGAGCTGGTTTGATAATATTATATTAGAGATTGTTGTTGGAATCTCTTGATGCATCGGCAGGTGTGTTGTCTATCTTACAGGTTCTCTCATTTTTTTTGTTTTGTTTGCTCGCTCTGATGCTGTGGCAGTGTTTTAAATCCAGAGTGTGCACAGCAGCATGAAGTAAGATTTCGGCACTGTTCCCCTGCTTCTTCTAAACACTTGGATCGCACCAAAGAGAGGAACATAGCTTATTGTTTGGCAGGACTGAAAGGGTCTAAATTCTCAGCCACCACCATACAGTATGGCAAACAATTGAGATTGTGAGTGTAAAGTTTAAAATAATGTGAAAGGAAGCCCATTGTTAGGAATCTGTATGACTTTTTTTTTTTTTTTTTTATTATAGATCCTTGCTGCTTGTATTTATAATGGATTATGTGTTTATATGTGCAGGTGAAGTGTTTCGGAGTTAAGAGCAAAGCTCTTTTGGCACAGTTCTTATTTTTTTGTTGGGCTCTTTCACACAACTCTCATTCAGTCTTCTGCCCCTTGAAGGGTTAAGCATGCGGAAGAGCATGAGGTGCAAGAGGGAAACGTCAGCTCAGGGGACACCATGCGTCGACCTGGACAGGAGCCAATCATAGGCTGCTTTTACTATCTCTATGGCAACAATCCACAGCTTCTGCTCTGCTGTCTCCAGGGTGACCGTGGCTTTAGATTGTTACTGTAGCAGATGGAGGTAACAGTCTACAGCCATGGTCGCCTGGGGCAGCTGCTTTCTCCTGAGGTCACAGTGCAATGCATCCATCATCTTTTTAGTTTTAAGGCTGTAAGTTCCAAGCCAAGTATGTAAGTGTGGGGACACTTGAAGTGGGCTTATGCACCTCTATACCCAACCTCCTAAAAAAAGTCTTGTAATAGAGTCAGACTTGTGACATAAACTGTGTGTGAGGCAAAGCCTCCAGGCTTTTTGTGCAAAAGGCAATGTTTCATGTGTACAAAATAAGGGTTTCAAAGATTCAGAGTCTCCATTCCTGAACTTTTTATTCTAATTCTAAATCTTAAGTCTGTCTAGGAATTGTGTTCTAGGAGCCAAACCTCACCTCTGAACATCCACATCTCTGGGTCTAAATTGAGAATAGGGATGGCCATCCTCCGACCTTGCAGTGTGCACTTGGGCATCTCTGATGAACAAAATCCAAATTCCGGACTGACATCTATTGAATTTTTGGTCTTTGAACTACAGAAATGGACTCTTAATCCCAAACCTTTACTTTTCAGAAAATAGGTCTACGAAGAAGTTTCTGCAAGACAGGTTCTCACCTTGCAAGGTGTAGCTTATTGTAGAAATGTGCCCAAACCCCCTGGGGCTTGAATGACTGTCCCTGGCCATCAGGCCTAATGTCCTAGGCATGGGGAGAACAGACAGTGTTTTTTCTTTGCATCTGTTTTATCACTTTTAGGACACCAAGGCTGAGTAAATTTCCTGAAATACTTGAATGGAATCTATTTTTGGTGACTTTTATTTTATAAAATATTATTTAATTTTAAAATAGATTTTTTGTTTGTAGAGATCTCATGAGCTTGTATTAGTTTGTACAGAGCTCAGTTAGCCTGCTCACAAAACGCCACAGCTAGTGTCCTGTTTGACTGGAGTCTTCTGTGAATGATTCATGTTGCCATCCTGATAAAAATGATAACCAAGTAACTTAGGTGGATGAATGACTGTTGAAACATCTGCAGAGGTCATCAAGAAGGTGTTTGTGAAGTGGTCCCTTAGTGGCTTGTAGCCCCAAATCACCTGTGAATTACAGGATATATGTGGAGCTTGTCATGTCATCATAGTTATGCTGAGGTTCATTGACTTGTGTGAGACAACGTGATTTTGGTGGCTATAAGCCTGACATGAGAGAGCATTTCTGGCTAAAGACTAGGAACCCCCTTGGTGGTGGGGTATGTGGGACTGCTATATCAGAAGTACACCTGGAGCTGGATAGACATGATTTGACATGGTGGGGTGGATTGGGGCACTGAGACAGGACACAATATGCATAAATTGGAATTAAATTGGTGGGGTATGATCTGGAACAGGACTGCTGCTACATGAGCAGTGGTCATCTGCTACACGTATTGCTGGCCTAGCTGGTAATGTGCTGGAACCTAAAACACAAGGCAGTTAGTTTAGTCCCACCTCAAACTCATTGTGTGGCCCCGAGTAAGTCGGCTTACTTGCCAGTGGCAATGTGAAGAATGGTGCAATATACTTGTTAGTGTCTTGGGCTGGTGCTCACTTTACAAGGATATAAAGCCAGTAGGAGACAAACCCAAATGAAGTGTTTGAATTATTTTCTTACTGGACCTAATTGATTCAGACAGGCATACTGCTGTCTTTTGTCTCTTCTCCAGCTCTGTGGACTCTGCAGCATCACTCCTTTTGGATCTCCCCAGGAGGCCAAGTCATCACATTGTATTTTATTGGTGTTCTGATCCTTCTTGACTTTGCAGCCACCCTTCTCAAGTGACTTCCTTTTTGTCATTGTACTTGAATCTGGTCAGTTTTGTAGTGCTCAGGCCTCCCATATTTTCTATTTTGACTCTCCCAGGTCTGATTCTCCATTGGTGTGTAGAGGACTACACCAGGTGCACAGAAGTTCTCATGCTTCTCCATTTATTGCTCATGCTGGAAGGAGAGGGAGGCCTGGTCGTACTGAACACTGTAGGACACTTCTGTGTGACCTTTGTAGTTTCTAACTCTGACAAATACCGTATGTGTTCATGTAGCTCTGCTCCCAGCAGAAAGTATTGTACAAGCTTTGGAGCAGTCAAGACCGATGGAAAGCTTTACACATCACCTCACACTGTTGCTTCAGTTGTGGCACGGTTTATTGGTAGAACCATTTTACAGAAACAAACGACATTCACAACCCACAAGCCCATCTACACATCGAGCAACCTTCTGACGGAGTCAATATATTTAAATATGAAGTTAAATACAATGGGCGGTTCTAAAAAGCTGAGGACACAGTACATGACACTGTCCCTGTACAATCATGGCACTCTGCTCCATTTCTTAAATGTTTCATGTTCTCCATGTTTTTATGCGTTTCTTTACCCTGTTTGAAGACAGCATGTTGGATGACTAAAAACTGGCTTGTTGGGAGCGTGTGTGAGCGAGTGTATGGACAAGCTTGTTGTGTGTGTGAATATGCCCTGGCATCCCAGTCACAGTTGGCTCCAGTGCACACAGTTACCCTTTAATTGATCAGACTGGTTCATAAAGTACATGGATGGAAATATTAATAGAACTGTTGCTCTGAAGCCATGAATGTGCAGGATACCTCAGCCTGCAGGGCACAGTCTTTATTCTCGAAATCTATCTGTGTCACCTTCTCTCTAACCTGTTGAGTGGTATGCAGTATGGCACACTGGGTGGCACTGTTGACTTGCATATCTCTTGGGGACTGAGTTCTAAGCCCTGGCTGTGTGCATTTTGCATGGTCTCCTGGTGTGCACACAGGCTGTCTACCTACATTCCACTGACATGCAGGATAACTTAATTGGTCTGTGTGTGTGTGTGTGAGAGTGGGTCCCCATGTGGACTTGCACACCATTCAGCTTTGGCCCTTCTCCTAGATAGATAAATGGGTTGAAAGACAGACTCAACTGGATCAGTGTTAGTGTGAAGTTCACAGCTGATGAGCCCTGCATGCAGATATGGCAATCCCAGCGCACAAAGATACATTCACCATCTTGTTTCCCCTCTTCTAGTGCTGTGAATTATTTTCATAGCTATTTTTTATGACTTACAAATTACGACAGCCAGTATTGGTGCTGACCTTCCTCCATGGCCCAATGGATTTGTTTTTTTTTTCATCTACCTAGCTACCCATGAATTGTCTTGTGGTGTTGGTACGTACTACACAACAGGTTAGGATTTCTCCCCAGGGGTCCAGCACAGACCTATGCCACCATCAGACCTTTGGTATACATGATACTGAGAGCTGATTTTTTTAGCATGGATTCCAGTGGGTGAGGAGTCTTTGCCTCCCTCCATTTTGTTTGTTTGCAGAAGCGGAGCAGATGAGGCTTAGAAATGAGCTAAACTGAGTCACCCACATGTTCTACCCAACACTGGGAATATCATCAGTAAATAATCAATTAGTAAAGTGAAGGCTGCTGTGGGTCTGAAGCTCTCTGTGCCAGTGGTGCCGATCTCTCCCGCCTCCCGGAACGGTAAGCGTTTACGTGCTGATTCTTGATGCGCCACAACACATAAACTCTTACTGTTCAAGGAGAGGAGGCCTGGTGTTCCATGCGGCTCCTCCGCTGCCTTGCTGATGTCAGTTCTGAAAACAGAAAAGACAGCCGATTACTTCAGTAGATCCATGGACTAAGCCCTTCTGGGCTGAGATAAGGGGAATCTAAAGAGAGTGCCCAAGCAAACTTATATGCTTCTCTCGCTGCCCATCTTAATTTTGTGGACGCCCCTTTTTGTTTTAAATTCACACTGACCCTCTATGTGATTCATGTGTCATCGTTGCTGCCCACAGAACATCCCACCACAAGCATTTCTCAGCCTATGCATCTCTCCTTTCTTTGAAGCAGCTGCTCCACCAGATGGCAGGCCTGCGTCACACTTCTTCAAATACCAGTCCCTCCACCCCCATAGCACGGCTTCCCTTCCTGGAATTGTCCGCCAGCAGGCCTGTATATCTAACACCAAAGCCCTTTCCAGAGCTGTCTCAGTAGTAATGTGCAAGGAAAACTGGAAGAGGAGGGTTTGTGAGCTGGTGAGGACCCGGCCAAAACCACATGGAACTCATCCAGACCCTGATCCATCAACACAGCCGTGCAAACACTCTGCTTGTTTCCTTGGAAACCTCAGAAACTAAAGCCAAACCGCCAGATTCCACTGTCTGTCGCAGCTTTGTAAGTGAAGACAGTGCCGATGGCTTCTGAGTGCCAGCATTCAGAGACGCCCCTGTGTCAGTGCAGACCAGTGCTGGGCACATCTGGGGGACAGGCAGACATCTCTCTCTCCATATGGTACAGGTCCCAGAAGTATGCAGACCCACCACCAGGAATCCATCAGTCAGTACTCGTCCCCTGTGATCCTCAAATACAATAGTACAGAGAAAGCTGTAATGCCCCCTTGGTGATTAGGGACTCAATACATCTGAACAGTGCTGTGCTCTTTAGAATCACAGAGGGCCATAGAAAGCCTTTAGTTCACACTGTGTCCCTGGTGTTATTAGATGTCGCCCTGTGTAGAGGGTGCAGAAATGTGGCTCCCCCCACTTTCTAAAGCCCCAATTATTTTATACTTTGTAGGACTGTAGTGCCACCTGGTGCATTGTCCAGACCAAATTTCCTTTGACCAGTGTTCTGTAGTGACCCCACAGCTCAGAGTGAACCCTGGTGGCATGTTAAACTGGACGGAGGCCTAGATGTTCTGATGTGCAGCGTCCTCTGTTGTGTGAACAGAAGACTAGACTGCTCTACAGTGCTGTCAAAGCCTCAAATGAATTGTACTTAGAATTACAGTGCTCATGGTGGACAAAGGACCAACTGCCATGAGCATTCTGAGCAAGAGTTCTTCTGCTGTACCAAATTTGAAAACATAAAGCTATGTCGATCCCCTGGCCTGTATAGGTGATGACTGCTTTTAATATGTGACACTCTTCACCTTGTGCCCCGAGACCCAAATGAATCGAGCATACAGGACTGCAGCGCCTCCTGGTGGATGGAGACATAGTTGAGTTGTGCATACAGTATTCGAGTGCCCCCTGGAGGACAGCAGTCTCAGTACATTAAGAAAACATAAACTGCGGGGTTGTCCATTATATGCAATGAAAATACAAAGCTGCAGTGCCCCCTGCTGGAAAATGAGTGTCCATTAGTATCCATTAGTGTTCAGAGCTGCAGTGCCTCATGACATGCAGAGAGAACTGGAATGACCCCTCACTGTACACCCGTAGTCCATCCCAGTAAAGGCTGTCAGGGTCTCCCTCTGCTGCTTTGAGGCTTGCTGTGTCCTGGGTGCAGAGGCAGCACAGCTCTGTTACAGACATGACTTGACATTACCAAGGGTGGGGGTCGGTGGGGGCTGCAGGCCAGATAGCTACGCCAGAGCGCTGGCACAAGATCCCCTGCCTCATTGAAATTCACAAAAACAGCTGTCGGCCTCTTGAGGATTACATTTTTCAGCGGCACATGCTCATGGATTCTCCTCACTTGGACCGATAACATTTTGTTTTGAGTAGTTGCATATATATATATATATATAGTGTATATATACACACAAATAGCAAGCGACTTGCACTGCTGCTTACAAAAGGAAAGCTTCTCTCTGCTTACCTGCTTCGAGGTGGTGGTTGGACTGGCAGCCATCCTTGTCGCAGACTGGGCTCAGCAGAGCCCCGCATTGCTTGTGCCCCACAGTGCAGCCTCAGCCCTGTGTCGATAAAATGGAGGAGTGCTCTCAGTGAAAGTTTGACAGTGCACATGTGGGCTCAATTCTTACAAAATGCAGATGTTGCTGGGGGAGGTGGGGGGGGGGGGCATCCATTCTCGTCAGAGCACAGGGTGTCCCATTAGACCATTTGGAAAAACAACTGATTGAAAAAGCACATCGAGCAGCGGCTCTGCCGCCTGGCAGTGAAACAAGAACACAGCGTCTGCAAAAACAGGAAGTGCGGACAGGAGCTTTAATCTCGGCTAATATGCACTGGAGAGGGACCCTGCTCCTCGGGCTCACCTCCAACACTCAACGGACCCTGCACCCCAGCATTTACCTGGGGGTTTGGGTGCACCCCAATGAAAAGCTACTACACACCAGAATGTCCTTACATTCCAACACTAACCTCCTGCCCACAGTCAGCAGTCCGCAACAAGTCCTGCACATACAGCAGGGGTCCTGAACCTCAGTTAAGCCCCCACGTGGGACCTGACCACAATAACCTTAATCCTAAATGATCAACATTCTTTGTTATCCTGCTGAGGTTCTCCAATGCTGGCACCAGCCCCTCCATCTCATGGCACTGACCTGCCCTTCTGTCACACTGCTCTCTCAGGGGTGTTTGGATGTTTGCTTTGTAAAGCCCCTTGTCTCTTTATGAAGGATGCTATATAAATTAAAGATCAATTTGGCACATGGCTTTGGCTGCAGACAGGCCCAGAATTTGCACCCAAAGTGGACTTTCACTTCTGTAAAGACCCAAAAGTTGGCACCTTAGAAAGAGGAGGCAGGAGTGCATTGTAGTGAACTACAGCTGGATGGCGTGTCTGCCTTCCAAGGCCTGGCTTTTTCATGGACACCAGCACTGGACCATCTGGTCTGTCAGATTCCTGGTGTTTAGCCCAAGTAAGTGTCCATTACATTCCAGTCAGAATCATTATAGATGGTCATCGACCAGCAACCAGCCAACACAGGAAGTCAAGACAATTGCCGATCATGGCTGGTGTGGTGAAGTTTAGGCACGTGATGACCATCAGCAGTGTCCAGGCCAATAAAACAGGCCTTTCCAGGTGGACTACTTCTGTGTAGTTGACCTGGAGCTCCAATTTGCTTACTTCCTAAAGGCTATTGGCCCAAACACAGTGAGTGGACACAGGAGTGACTTTCAATTTGGTCAGGCCTTGGTCTTCTCCATGTTCATATGGCAGGGCAAGTAATAGAGGTCATTTTTACACATTTCTCCAAAGGGAGCAGTGGCAGATTAAAGGACTCGCTTGGGGTCACCATGGACTACGGTTCGCTGCCTGAGCCCCTAGGCCTGGCTGACTCTATTAGCCCAGGGTCACCTAGTGGATAAAGTTGTTCAAACAAAGACACTCCAAAGTTGGACATTGGTTCACCAGACCTGTCTGTGGTCTGGTCAAGTCAGAAGACTCCTCTGTATGTCCTCAAAGGTGGTCTGCTCACTTTCCAGAGTCCATCCAGTCATGTGGATCACCATCTGTTGCTATGGAGATCTTTATGGAGCAGGTCTGCTGTCCAATTCAGGTGGACATCACCACATATGACATTCAGCAAGATGCTGTGAGAAAATGGTCCGCATTTGTGGTCTCGGCAACCTGACATGCCATGACCCTCACCCACGTAAGACGGGCAGAATTTAAGAATCACAAAGCCTACTGACCTGCCAATGTTGGGGGACACCAGTGCCTGCCAGCTGCTGTTGTCTGGGAGGTCCCTCGGTGCTTGCTGTGGCTACAGATGTGGCCGCTGCTCCCCTCTCCCTCTTGGCAGACGGGTACCTGAAGTTTACGTTCCTCCATCTCCCTGCTGTCTGTTTTTTTTTTTTTTTTTACGCTGAGAGAGTCTATTTATACAGGCAAACAGAACTCCCAGGGCGAGGGAGGATGGCCCCTGGCAGCACCCTCCTCCAATCCCACTGCCGACTGAGCAGCGTGAAAACAGCCAAGCAGGTTGCACAACGCCTGGAACTGTTGTGCAACAAAACTTTGAAAAAAAATATAAAAATATACGCAGTGAATTCCTGAGCCTGGAGTCAGGGTTCCGATTTTCAAGTGAACAGGAAATTTCTGGAACTTATTATTTTTCAAAATGAAAACCATGTGTGACCAGCTCTGCCAGGAAGGCAGAAGACGAGTCTACAGCAGCGGCTCTAGGTCACAGGAGCCCTTGGGACTTTAACAACGGGTGTCCCCTCAGTTGGTAGTGCCAAGCAAGTTATGCCACCTCCGTCTGTGCCACGCTTGACCTTTCTGGGCAGTTTCAGGCCTAATGGGTCCTTTCTGTATTGACAGCACCAAGCTGCTCATGTCTGACCAGTCTTGGGGCTGTGCCGGGCTTAATGTGTAGTGTTTCACACTCTTTGGGCTACACTTAGGTCCCCGTCTGTCAAGGACAATGCCAAGCTCAGTGTGTGTGTCGTTGCTGTCCTTTCTGGCTCTTACTTGCCCTTTCTCTTTAGACTATTCCAGGCAGATGAGCATCTCTGGATTCCTGTGTTTTGTCCTCCACACTTTTTCAGTTCTTTGGTGGCTTTTGTGTGCCATTTGTCTCATTGACAGTTCCCTGCCTAATTTTTCTTTTCAGATCAAGTGATGCCTCTTGTGCACCATCTCTCATTGGGTAGTGCCAGGCCCAGCATCTGTTATTTCTGTCTCTCTTGGAAGTGCCATGGCTCTAATGTTTTATGGACATCATCAGCTTGGTCTTTCTCATCTGATCATACCATCTTTCACCAGGTAGTGCCAGGGCTAATGTCTGTTATTTCTCCCTCTAGTGGTTAGTCCATATCCCTTGTGTCCTACCTGTCTCTAGGCAGTGGCAGTTCTCGGTTTGCTGCATTCTGCTGCTTGTGTGTGCCCAGTCTGATAGGGCAACACTTGGCTCTTTGCTCCTTCCACCTCTCCACATCCCCTTTGTGTGTATTTCTTTTATGCCCCTTGACAATGCTGTCAGTCTCTTGACTAGTAGCCCTCCAGTACCCCTGCCATTTCCTTTGGCCTCTCTCTTTGCTGCACCTGCTCCTCATTATGATAGCAATCTGGCCAATGGCTGGTGTGACTCAGGCTGCCTCCTCCACCCCTAAATGTTACTCTGCCATGACTCATAAAGCACAGCGCGCCTTTTTGTGGTTGTGGTCCTTACTGACGCTCAGATTGACTGCTGGTCTGATGCCACCTGAGTCTCTGGCTTTTTAAGGTCTGACATGGTCAGTGCAGCCAGATGCCAGTGGCCTCTAGACACTCAGAGCTCACTTGTTAGTGTAGGACTTGCTTTCCGAAGTACAAAGGGAGCCACTGGCTTGTCCTCTCTATCCTGATCATGTATGATGCACAGGAATCGGGTGTGGACAGATTTCCCCTGGGACACACCCTGGACTGGGTGCCAGTCCAGAGCCATACAATGACACGGACTCAATTCAAGTTCACAAGTCAGCCCAATGCATGCATCTTTGGGCACATGGAACCCAGAATCCACAGAGAGTGACCAGGTAATATGAGCCTATATCTGGTGGACTTCATAGACCACAAGGGCACCCTGCCATATGAGTAGGACACGTTCACAATCTGAACCACTGAAGCACTCCAACAGAGGGCAGCTGGGCCCTAGCTGCAGTTACTCATGTGGCCAATGACCAATAGTTTAAAGGGAGCATGAGATGGACCCACCTTTAGAAGGCCAGGCAAACTGAAGAATTGTGTCTCATTTGGGCCATAAAGATGAAATCAAGCCTTCCACAAGTAGGGGTCAATCCCAAGTGTCACATCCCCATGTTATGGATTTGAGCCACCTACCCTTCCTGCATTTAAATAAGCCATGAGGGTCACCCACTAATGACCTTTATGATTGGGAGTCCATGAGGAAAACAGATGGACATTAGATGAAAAAGAACAATGGCATGGAGCAGCAGTAACGTTGAGCTGGAAAGTCAGCCTTCCTCACAGACCTTGTGTTCTTACTGTGATGAGTCCATCCATCCTTTTCTTTCTTTTTTGTCTTTTGTTTTAGGAAGTCCAATGCAAGTGAACCCAACCCAGTCAACCAAATGAAAAAAAACACATACCAAGTAGAGTAGAACGTCCTGAAGATAATCCATGAAACTCGGTCCTCACTTCCCAGTGACAAGAGCTGCCCCATCTACAGTGGTCCTTCATGAAGAATAAAAGCAAAACGCCTGACTGGCATGCTGACTTGACAATTACATTCACGAATTCCTACCACATTCTGAAAAAGAATGTAATGGTTGTATAGTGGGCAGCACGGTGGCGCAGTGGGTAGCGCTGCTGCCACGCAGTTTGGAGACCTGGGGACCTGGGTTTGCTTCCCGGGTCCTCCCTGCGTGGAGTTTGCATGTTCTCCCCGTGTCTGCGTGGGTTTCCTCCGGGCGCTCCGGTTTCCTCCCACAGTCCAAAGACATGCAGGTTAGGTGGATTGGCGATTCTAAATTGGCCGTAGTGTGTGCTTGGTGTGTGGGTGTGTTTGTGTGTGTCCTGCGGTGGGTTGGCACCCTGCCCAGGATTGGTTCCTGCCTTGTGCCCTGTGTTGGCTGGGATTGGCTCCAGCAGACCTCCGTGACCCTGTGTTTGGATTCAGCGGGTTGGAAAATGGATGGATGGATGTTATGAGCTGACAGAACATTTTGAAAAGCAGTCAGTTTTCAGGATATCCTGCATATTAGGAGTCTGCTTTATTATTTTTTTTTTTAATATTTACAGTCACATTAATGGTTGATTAACCATAATGACCACTTTGCTTGAGACGTCTGTAAATTATTTATACGTCTATAATAACCCTTAAGACTTTAAATGATAGAATATCTGATTGACCTTTGGCAGATATATTCTATCATCAAAAATTACTCCAAAATTGTATCTTTACTCTATGGCTAATTATTCATGGAAATGGGTAAACTACCAGACAAAACCTTAACTATAGGAATGATATCCCTGAAGGCCATGCCACATTAGGCAACTTCTCACTCGCAGCTTTCATTTACACGATGATAGTGAGCCGACAGCAGTCAGCGGTGCGCTCCCATGAAGGCCAGTCAGGTACTGAGACATACTTAGGTGATTCCCTCCAACTAGTCTGTGACTCCATCCACCCATCCATCCATCCAACACAGGGCGCAAGGCAGGGAACCATTCCCGGGCAGGGTGCCAGCCCACCACAGGACACAGTCTGTGACTCGCTCCTTGAAAATCAAACAGGTTTATTTTTGTCTTTAGTCGTAGGGGTGGACTCAGCATGCATTAGAGCTGACAACTAATCAATGCTCATCTAGAAGTACAAAGCACAGAATGCAGTATGAAGAATAATGAGCACAGGAGTATTGGACATCACAAACAGAGCAGAAGCTCATCTGTCTTCATCGTGTGTTTTACAGACCACAATGGAGTAAATAAAATGAAACAAAAAAGGTCAAAATCGTGGCTGGATTCACTGTACCAGTTCACCCTTCGTACAGGACCAAAGACATGCAGGTTAGGTGGATTGGCGATTCTAAATTGGCCGTAGTGTGTGCTTGGTGTGTGGGTGTGTTTGTGTGTGTCCTGCGGTGGGTTGGCGCCCTGCCTGGGATTGGTTCCTGCCTTGTGCCCTGTGTTGGCTGGGATTGGCTCCAGCAGGTCCCCATGACCCTGTGTTCGGATTCAGCGGGTTCGTTAATGGATGGATGGATGAATAGTTGTATAATTATAAACATTTGTAATAGTTTTTCTAATTTGTGATAATGCAGAGCATTGACTATAGAAAGTGGAAGACTGGGATTCTTCTTCGAACAAGCAGCGTGGTGATGGCCGTCATAACCAGTCTTTCATAGCTCCATGATATCCCCTCTGGTGTTACTACAAGGAGCTAAGGAGTTAGGAGTGCATTTGAATCTAAGATATTTGCAAAGATGTTGGCTCCCACCCATCCTTCTTCTAAGCCAGTTATCCAGCACAGCCATAGGGCGCCAGAGCCCAACCATTGCAGCATTAATGCAAGTGAGAGCTAAACCTGAAGAGGGCACCACTCCATCACTGGGCACAGCCATGTAGAGTTAAAGGAGCTGAGTACTCGGAATGAACACTTGCCCAGATGCATGCAGGAGAACATGAAGCAGGCTGTGCCTCCTGACACTGCAAATGATTCCTAAACAGGTGTCACTTCTAGAATATGTGATCATCACTCCAAACGTCAGCACATGAACAAAGATGACTTCCTGCCATCCTTTTTGTGGCCCTGGTCACTTTGTAAACACATCGCCTGCCAGGGACATTATGTGATCAGGCCGGGTCTTCCCAAAGGTCCACATTGGACCTCTAGCCGTTCAGCACTGAACTGCAGTGTGTCGAATTCTTCATGCCTGCCATCTTCCATTCTTGAGACGCTGGCATCAGTCAGGGCAGGTGGGCCAGAGCCAATGCAGCAGGATGGGGTCCTCGGTCTCGGTTTTCATAGATTTTAATGACTGTGCAACTATTTCAGCAGGTGGTTGGGGGACTGTTGTGGTCCTGGTGTTTCTCATTTCAAGTTCAAGGACAAAGTGAATTTTATTTTCCTTGTAGGGTAATTTCAGGTGGTTGTGTTTGTTACCCTCCAAAAAAGAAACACCCCATCAAAATGCAATACGAGTCTCTGCAAAGTGGGACTTGTGCGAGCGGCTCTGTGCAGACCCACGTCATGTCCACACTAGAAGTCAGTTACCCCCCTTGATACTGTGTGGCAGTTTATAAAAACACCGATGAGCTGACATGGCGGCACACCATGCACAGCACACCAGGTATGGCCGACATTGACATCGGCCTGCAGAGGTGTTCAAGGCAACTAATGGGGTCCCCTTCACCCCCTTCTGTGTGGCTTACACTTCTTTATATGATATTTGGACCCTTTTGAGATGGTTTTTCTAGACATTGTGTGCTCTCGAGATCTTCTTGGACATTCTGGCCAGCAGGTTTGTTGGCGCTTGCTCAGCCTTAGACTTGGACTGGCATTATTAACAACAAGTCGGGTGTGTGAGGAGTCTGAGAGGCCCTGTATTGTGCAGCCATGTCTGTGAGTGGGGTGAACTAAAAAAATCAAATTCTGGGCAAAAGCACAGGATTAGAAATACAGAAGATGAGGAGGGAGAGAAAAAGCCGACTGGAAAACAACAAGAAAATCACAGGGATGAGAGCCCAAGCCTGACACATCGCACGAGCTAAAGCTGGAGGCCGTCCATCGCCGGAGGACAAGAACACAAAGTGAAAATCTGCAGAACAAGACGGAGGACAAGCAACCTGATAAAAAGGAAAAAAAAGCCAAGGTTGAAACTGAAGAGAAAATTGATACAATATGAAGTTGGGGAAAATAAGAAAATACACAGCAGTGCCGACAAGTAAGTTCAATATGGAGTAAAGAGACAACCAAAAGGAAAGAAGAGCAGAGAATGAAGAGATGAGAAATATGATACCAGACAGGAACACGAGGAAGGAAACTGAATGGCATGAAGGACTGAAGGGAATCGGGAGAAGACAAACGTGCCATCATCACAGGAGAGGAGTGAGACGGAGCAAATTTAATGGAGTGAAGAAGTGAGAGAAGGCAAATGTGATGCAGAGCAGAGGAACAAAAGGAAAACGTAGCGGGCCAATTGGAGTGTGTAGGTGTGTGCCGTCTACCGGAGATGATCCCGTGCTTCTCTGGTCGTATTTATAGCAAGACAGACTTTCGGTTTTAGTGCTAGCAGTGGATCAACACTAAGTGTTGTTGCAGTGGGCTTCTTGGGAGTCGGAAGAGAGGAACAAAAGTTGGGCGCCAACTTAGGACCACCACGTGAGCAGGTTTAGCAGACTTAATCCAGTGGGTAACGCTGCAAAATGCATTCTGCCCACACCAAACTGATAGACACGAAAATGTACAAATATGTAATTAAAAATATGGAAAGCATATTTTATATTGATTTTCGGACTGAAGTAAGGCATGATACTGAATGAAATATATTGTACCGTCGATGGATGGATGGATGGATTCTCTGCTCTTTACGTGTCTCCTTGACCTGGCTTGCTATCCTTAAGGACTGCTTGCCTTTTGCCGCACTAGTTGTAAAAAAAAAACGCGTGCGACTGTGCAAAGTTGCCTTTTTTTATAGCCACTCCTACTATTGATGATGTCACGCCAGCTCGTTCTTTTGGTGACTCATCACTGGCTGATGTATATGGAAGAAGATATCTGCTGTGGCAACCCCTAACGGCAGCAGCTGAAAGAAGAAGAAGATCACTGGCTGATGTAACTTGACCATCTTGACTAGATAATTCATACGTTTTGTTAACTGATGGATTATTTTGGTTATTAGGAAAAACTGGCAGCATAATTAATGACAAGTATCATCCCTTCTGTATCGCCTATGAAATTGGGAAATGAGTAACAGCAAGACCAGATTAAGACCCCCCCACCAGCTCCAAGGTGTCAGACACATACTGTATATTTACACTCTGAACATCACCTATAAAATAAAATGAGCCAGGGTGGTCTCCCTCAAGGATTTAAGCCAGGGGTCACTTCATTCACTAGGTCGAGGGGTAGCAATGTAATGTAGAAGTAACTGCGTATGTGGAATGTGTGCAAAGTGCTGCAGGAACAGAAACATGCTGGTGGTACTGAGAGAGAGCAAGATGGTAGAAATGTGATGATTAGCTGCTGCTTTTAGGTAGGAGTGAAATTTCTGGGGCCTAAACTACAGGTCAGTCGGTGACAAAAGACGAAATTGGAAGCGACTCTGACCTTCTAGTGTGCAGTTAAGGGCTTATTTCAGCAGGGATGACATCCACATCCTAAAACGTCATTGCAGCTACAATCTTAATACATAATTCGCCAGTCTCCTCACTCACTCACTCACTCACTCACTCATGTCCGTCCGAAGCTGAATGCGCAGTCGCCTTCTGCGCAGCTGCCCGAAAAACCTTACGAGACCGACATCACGGCAGGCGGTGGATTTACGGCCATGAAAATTCAAAGAGAAAGGCGACTTTGATTAAAGCTCTAGAGGCCTGAAAGGTGATTTCGATTAGAGCTCGAGGCCTAATTACGCATTCATTCAATACACCTATATCAGGTTTGTGGTGCTTATACTTATTATATATTATACTATTCCACTCGTGCCCATTTCATCTTACGTTGTCGAAACGGGCTCTTTGTCTAGTCATATAATAATATCGCCTAATGCTCAATACAGTAACACGCAAAATACAAATAAATGTGAACTTACGGCTGCCCCTAACAGTACAACATCATTATACTACAGCACTTACATATTTACTTTTAAGAAAAGAGAAAATAATAAGTCTTGGCTTGGGCGACACTTCTGCACACAAAAGGCGATTTGATAGGGGGGGGGGGGGGGGGGGGTTGAATTTGGCACAACATCTGCGTTACTTTTTTTTCTGGCATATGCCAAGGCTGTAGGGCATGCATCCTGGTCAGCCTGATGGCAGATTCGCCCATGAGAGAGCCGGAGAGACAATTGTGCTTCAGATACAACTCTACTAACGTTTACCTTTCGTCACCATTACAGTAGACCCCCGCAAAGTCGCAGTTCAGAGTTCAATGCCTCACGTGTTCGCGGATTTTTTCCTTAGAACCTAACTAATAATTGTTAGTGGAAACCGCAAAAATCCACCGCAACTTTTTTATGGCATTTTTCGTGGCAATACTGCGCTGTAGAGAGAACACAAAGCAACCGTAGAGGAAAAGGCGGCTTGTGATGATAACAGCAGCCAATCCGAGAGCGTTATTCATTTTTCCTAGCTGCTGATTGGCTGCTGCTGTGTGACGCATCTCCGGCAGATGTAGCCCAGCATTCCCGTATCATAACAGTTTACTACGTGTAGCTACCTCGAGTGTTTCACTGAGCGTTCTCGTGTTTTTCGTTTTGTTCTTCTTAAAGCCCTAAGATGCCACCCAAATGCCCTGCACCTTCTAAGGCTTCTGGCAATGAGCCTAAGCACCAGAAGAAGTTTAAGACACTGCAGGAGAAGGTTGGACTACTGGATTTGCTTCTGGAACTAAAACGTTATGCCACAGTAGCCACCCAAGGAGCTGTAAATCCTCTGCTTTGCTAATTCATCATCATCTTCAATCAATATCATTCATTATTGGTGAGTACCCGTACATTTTACTGTATTTTCATTAAATTATTACATACTCTACTTATATCATAGGAAACATGCTTGCATGAATTCCAGTACATATAGCGGTAACATCGGTATTTTACATTCTAGCACTGCAGGAGACTTAGCAGTTCAGTAGACGGCTTTACCTTTACAATAACAACACTCATGTCAATCTAACGGAGCTTTACGATTGCAATTATATTTTTATTAAGTTTACATGTTTTTCCCTGGAATGTGTAGTGGCACACCATGAACTGAGAGAAGGCTGAGTGTCGACGTGTCGCCATTAAAAGGCAATCAGATGGCCAGCTGAGAAACTCGGAGAGAAATACGAAGCAAAACAAAATAAGACGAGAGTCGCTGTGCGGTTTAGTTAAACTGCCGCACTGCGTGGTCAGGTCTTGGTCTGCTACTCTCTCAGGTACACGCCAACTGACCCTGAGACGCAGGAGAAGACAAACACAATACACACGAGAGCAACAAAATAAAACAAACGTAGTGGGGTAGAAAAGCAGGAGGTGACAGTAGTGATACACAGGAGAGGAAGACTTAGAGAGTCGGGAGAAGAAGAACAAACAGCAATCCAGTGCAGAACCCACAGACGACACGACACGTTCAGTGCAGAGCTGAAGAACAAGAGGAAGCATTGGGAGATGACAAAGAAGAAACAAACTGACTGGAATAAAGAAGCGAGAGATGACAGACATCAAACAGAGCCGAGGAACATTAAGACGACTCAGGAGAAGACAAACACGATCCACAAAAGAGGAGCAAAGCCAAACAAACTTAATGGAGTGGAGACCTGGAAATGGTGGACTCAGTACAAAGCACACAAACAAGAGATAAACTTTGACAAGTGAGAGAGATGGTGACCTCAGTACAGGGCAGAGATGCAGGGGGGAAAAGTAGCACAGAACTGAGAGGTCATGAGCTCCATAAAAGTGCCGAATCCAAAGACAGGAGGAAACTGAGAGGCTCAACCAAAAATCAAAGGGATAGGAGGAGGCGGCTGTTGGCAAATTCAGCAAACGAGCGTGCCCTTGAACCCCTGCTGTAATGCTGTCCACACGGTGCAGGGGGAGGTTTGCAGAATGTGTCTGTAGTCATGTGACACGTGTAAATGGCGAGGCCGTGCTGGCAGCGTTTACTGGAAAGGCGTTGGTCGAGCTGATTCACCCTGTGAGGAAAATGTGAGCGAGCAGCGATGTGCCTGGAGATGGGCCACCCAAACACAAAGTCCCTGGCAGCCAAAGTGTCGGTGGCCGCTCTCTCACAGGCCATCGCTTACTTCTCTCTAGCTTTGTCCCCCAATCCTACCCTCTGGCTCTTTATTAGCGCGGCCATACCACCTTCTCCAATTCAGGGGGTGGACATGAGCTGGCTGAAGGAGAGAAGGCTGGTCACTCAAACTTCTATACTGACGTATCAATCTGCTGGGAAGAAGTGAAGGGTGACAGAGCAGGAGCAACTGTGTGAAATACAAAGAAAAAAATCAAAAACGCTGAGAAGAATACCAAAGAGGCCAGAAAGACCAATGAAAAAATCACAACATGGAGCAGCTTGTTGAAGAGGTGGGCCTGAAATGCTTATGGAGTTGGCCGGCGTGATCACAGCACTCGTCCCGCGTCACTGGTTTGCACCCTCAGAACCTCCAGCTGAAAAGGAAGTGGCGACTCATTGACAAAAACTGAGGAGAGGAAATGAGCAGGATTCAAAACATTTGAGGAGAAATAAAAGTCCAAGGGGGGGGGGGATGTGGGGGGACACACATTCTCCAAACATCTGGAAGCACTCAGGCCTCGATTAAACAGGAGAGCCTCCTCAGCCGGCCAGTGCCGACACCAAACCAACGCTGGTAGCCTGTCTGTGCTCCAGCAGCTCCCAACTCCTCAAGGTGGCGCGACACCCAAGGACAGATGCCAGTCTGGCACACAGACATTCACGGCCAGCAAGCTGACCAGGCCTTGGGGGGGCCATCTTGATAACACTGAGGGGAGGGGCACACAGAACAGCACAATCATTGAAGCTTTATTCATGACATGTAAGGGTTCAAGTGAAAGGGTTAAAAAGTGGACCAGTGTGACCCGTGACGTGTCAAGTCTTCTTAATCCCCCACCCCCGAGTTATGTCACCTCACTACAACCAACAGGCACAGATGGACAGGCCAGGTCAGTGTTTGGAAATGGGGTGTGAAGGCTGGGATGGCAGTGGGCACTACTGTCTCATGGCTCAAGAATCAGAGGTCCATGTGTGAATTCCTTCCACACCCCAAAAACACACGTGAGTGTGCCCGGTGATGGACTGGCACTGCCATGAGCCTTAGCTTGCATAATGTAGGACTGGATTGTGAAAGGCACTACACAGCCCATGCCTGCCCGTGACCCAAGACTGCCAAGGCCTTGATAAGCCAATAAATGGGTCAATAATGGCACTTGCTGGAAAGGTTAGTGGGCACAAATCTGTATTTTATATAGTGCCTTTCCCACTGGCCCAAAGTGTTACTTTTTCAGCTTTCCACACTTGGGGTTCTAGAAGATTTAGAATGAGAAAGGGAGCTGAACTGGGCACATTATGGGCTACAGTCCTCGGTGTTAACAAGTGCCCACACCCTGGGAGTCGGTCACAGTGCCAGAGGACACATCAGCTGAATGGCGTCTGTGTGAGCTCTGCATGTTCTCTCTGTGCACATGCAGGTTTATTCTCCGTTTCATTGGGGGTTTCCTCTCACATCCCAAGATGTACATGTCATGCCAACTGGTTCCTCTAATTTGGCCGCCAGTTGGTCTTCTGGCTGATGCTGCTTGGGGGAGGCACCAGCACCAATGCCACAGACCCCTAAAATATATTTTCATGCAGTGTGTGTCTATTTTTGTACATATACAGCATATCAACAAACTCAGGGGGTCAATCACCCCCCCCCCCCCCCATTTCGGAAGAGTGCGGAAACTCAATGGAGAGCAGCGCCCAGCCCGAGTGCCAAAACACCACAGAGGACCTCCTGCCCAGCGTTTCACGTCACCATCATTGCAGGTCACACATCGTGAGGAGGAAGACGAGCTGACAAGGGAGCTAAGACCCCGATCCCGTCGAGTCCAAGAAACGCCCCTGGCTCTGAGAATGTGCTTAGAATTGAGGTTTATGTCACGGCCCACGTGTGCAGCAGGAAGACACAACAGAAAGCTCATCTTGAGACCACTCTACCTGCAGACCCCCGGGATTCAGGAGCGCCGCGGAACTCCACCGCTCATCTTACAAAACTCCCGAGACGGCCATGTCAGAGAGAAGAGCAGGACTGGGGAGGAGGTGCCACCTAGTGGACAGCCTGCGAAGTGGTCTGCGTTCGTCGGTCCTGCTCTTTATGGGGGCGCGAAAGAAAAAGAACAAAGTGCGGTGTCTTGAGATCTTCGGGCGCTGCACACATTTACATCTGATTCGCTTGTTGGTGAGGATGACAGCGTGATGTTTTTAAGGGGGCTTTTTGACGTTTCGACGCCGTGCCACTTGATTGCAGCTTTGTGGCATTCTGTGGAACTTCATAATATGGAGCAGAAGCAGGAGCAGGTCAGGGGCCCAAAACTAACAAGCTGGGGGCGGTTAGAGGGTACCGACTTATGACCGAAATGGCTGCGGAGACGACTGTGCTCGAAGGAGTTAAACGCACCGTCGCCATATGTAAATAAACGGACTGAGCTGCTTGTGTAAAGGCGCTATAACGAGCCGCTCTTCACTTTCACAGAATTGAGATGTAGCTTTGGGGTAAAAAGTGCCATTTAAATTGCCCGATTTTCATATGCAAAACGAATCAACTGCAGAGACGCAAGGCCTTCCTACTTGAATATTTTATAGGAAACAATAAAGACATCAACTAAAAAAACGCACCGTGATCGGCTGTGCAGGCAGCGCTGTGAGGGCGTCTTGTTAGGAACGGATAAGGGGGGCAAAGGGCGGAGAAGTTCAGGGAGTCAGTCAGGAGGACGCCACTGGCATCGGGATTGTGGCTGTGATGAAGGTGAAAGTGGCGGCCACATGTCTAAATATGGGGAGAGCAATGCTAGAAAAGTTAAAAAATGGTAAAGTAGACGAAGAGTCCACACCTCGTGTACTTTTTCACACTGCGAGTCGTAAAACCTTCAGAATGTGACGTTGGTCACCTGAATGGTGCAGATGTTCTTGTTGATTTTATCAATGTCATGTCACACATTTAAGGTCACATTTATAGCATGAATTTGGTCAGCGCTCTGTGGACCCACCACATTCAGAACATGAAACTCAATTCCAAAGTGAGTGTGTCCAGTGCCCAGCCAAGCTAACGACTTTAGAGAACCCCATTTTGGTCGCCTACTGGACTTGTCTGGTGAGGTGGGCAGCAACTCCACACAGGAGTGAGAAACAGAGGCTTGTCAGTTGGACATGTTCACCACACTCTATGCACTACTATTGGCGCACCAACAAAAAGCAGCCTACACTTTAGCTGAAGTGGGCCTTCTGTGGAGATCCTGAGGTCTACAAACCCAAGCAGCACATGCCGAGAACACAAGTCCACAGCTCTACCGTCTGACCAGCCATGTGGGCTCATGACACTCAGATGCTGGTCCAAGAGCAGAGGGCACCTCAAATGCCTTTCGTACATGGGGTCTCCAGGTCCAACCAGGCAGAAATTCACCCTGAAAAAGTTGGCTCAAGTTTGGGGATGAAGATCTCACATCTTATGACATCGTAGAGGATTTATGTGTCTAGGAAATAGAAATGGAAAGGTTTAGAACACTCGGTTACACTTGAAGGCACAAAGACACTCCAGCTGGCGTGGACTCACGGGACTTGTGGTGGTGGCATATTCAAGAGGAGCCTTGCACACGGAGTGTCCCATGTGGACACGAACTAAAAGGGTACTCGTGTCAAGATGAAAGCCAGCGACCTGGGACAAGGAGTGGTGGCACGCAGCACCAACCTCTGTCTTGGTCAGGACCCCAGAATGTTCAGGTCTGACTGCACTACAGCCTTAGTCCAGTAAGTGGCCATGGCTACTTTGGGCTGATATTTAACCCTACACTGGAGGGGTTTGAAAGGCTGCCAAGTGGCCCCGAGTTGGGAAGACAGCGTGTGAGCATCAGAGAGGGGCTTGTGACACATGTGGGACGCAAGGGGGCTACTTGTTAAAATCACATTTTGTCAAACCCGAGGGAAGTTGATAGGAACCTGGTGTCTAGTTTTATGGACAAACATCACACATGACATTTTTGGTGGTGGTAAGTGATGGCACAGGGGCATTGCTTAATAAAAAATAAACAATAGCATCCACATATTTATTTACACATCCATTTTCTTACGTTTCTCCAGTTCAGGTTCCCAGGGTGCTGGTGAGGACTGTGGATGGGATGCCAGTCCAGTGCAGGGTACACGGGCACACACTGGGCCACTTTACCAAACAGCATTCAGTGACACTGAACTGTAAAGATGGCGGGCACCCTTCACTCCTCAAAACATAAAACGCTCTACAAGAATGAATTTTCATCAAACCCAGATATTTCCTGCTTCGCCACCTCTCTTGTTGGTCCGCCAGTCTCGGGGCCCACCCCACCTCACGAAGGACTCTCGGAATATCACTTTCGGATGAATCGTTCCAGAAACTGACAGTACCTTTGCTTCTGTGTCCCAGTGGCTGGCACATAGTGTCCCCCCGAGTGGGTGAGGTCCACAGCCCCCTGGAAGGCTGGCAGCAGTTTTCGACTCATAGCCTCGGGGATGACTTTGTCCGTCTCCCCAAACACGTGAAGTGTGGGCAGGTAGATGGGCGAAGCATAGAAGCGGGCATGCTGTTCACACAAGCTGGCAAAGCCGGCGATGAGAATGGCGAATCTGAAGCCAGGCTGGAACCGGGGGTCAGCGCTCTGCTCCTGAAGCCCGACGATCATGGCCACCAGGGCCGCCCCCTGACTGAAGCCCAGGATCCCGTCGAATGGTCCCTGCTCCTGCATGGCTCGTGAGACGACTTCCAGACTCTCCTCCAAGCCCTGGGCGGACTGGCACACTTCTTCAGCATGAAAGCTCTGCTCCTGGGCATTGGAGAACCACCAGCCTCGGGAGTCCTCCTCCAGCCCCTCTGATTGCCCTGCCGGTGAAGAGGTGAACATTTTGTGTTACTTCAGTGGTGTCACTGGGCGGTCACCGTTTAGTCCATTACTACTGTTTATGATTACTGAAATTTCCCTTTCACTTATTTCTGATATGATTTCCTTAAATTTTCACTTGACCCCACTAGACTGAAACAAAATTGAGGGGCTCCGCTTGTGTTAGCACTCACCTGCTTGCCCAGGAGGGGGGTGCCTGATCCGCAGAGGGCCGCTGATATACGTGAGCTCCGCGTGTTTCTTAAGGATCTTCCGCAGGGCGCCCGTCCGCTCTCGGAAGATTTCGGCACTCTGCCGGTAACCGTGGAGACACAGAATACGGAGTGGCGCGGACTTGTCGGCCATGTCGCCGTCTGTCGCACTCCTCCTGCTGCGTCGTTCACACCGCCCCTGTTCACCTCGCCAGTTCCTGAATCCTACTTCCCACTTCCGCTCGTACCTGATGGGTACTGCGGGCAGACAAGTCCGGCCGGAAACTGGCCTGCCGATCAAACATTCCGTTCTGGCTGCTTACGGTTTCAGGGGCCACACGGGAGTCTTCGTACCGTAGCTCCGTCGCACTTACCCCGACCACACGATATACGTTGTAAGAGCGGGTGCAGAGACTTACCAGGATTCGGCGTCAGTTCTTCTTGGCTTGCCGGCAAATCGAGTCCTCGATGTGGGGGAAGGCACACAGTGGTGGTCACCCCAATTTGTGGACTACTTGCCAATTGTATTTTATTGCTTTTATAACACACCGGTGAAGATTCAGCACTGAGCTACCCAAGAACACTTCATTTTTTTTCCCCTCTACCATTTTTCCCCAGTTCTTACTCCCCCCTCCTTTAAATAATCAATAAACTTTGTTAAAACTTCCAGACATGAAGACATGGGGGTCAGCATTTGTCAGCCCTGGACAGGTGCCAGTCGACCGCAAGGCTCACTCATTCACAGGGGAAAATCGGCAGTTATTGTGACGCGTGTGCCTTTCAGTGATATGGAAGGTAAGATGACGTGTACACAGGGAGAACATGCAGACTCCACACAGACAATACGCAGCTGTGGGATTTAATCCATGAGGCAGGAGCGCTAAACATGTCCAGCCTGCACTGTCAATCCTTGGATTAGATGGCTCCGTGGGCCAAACTCTGCTCTGTCCGTCAAGGCAACTCCTCAACAGGATTCATCAGATCCGGTGACAATCTTTTGTTTTTGCTGTTTGTGCTGCTTCAGCATCAGCATTCCCATGCTGTTTGTGCTGAGCTGTGTGTGTTCTTGTCAGTCTACCAGCTTTAAACAGAGCGGCCTGTTTGTATGGTGTGGGCGGCTGGCCTACAATATTGGCCACCCAATGTCTGGTCACACCAGATAAGCCAGCCAGGAAAATAACTGCACTTCATGATAAAAAACAATGAAAGCTCTGAAGGAAATCCTACAAGTGTTGCTGAAATCGCCCATGGCCTCTATAGATGTATGACACAAAACATCACAGCTCAAATATGAAGACCTCACATGGGCACCAAAAGTAAAACCCATCCATCACAACAGCAGAGTTATGGGACAAAGTGTGGGGACAGGAACAAGCTGCAAGGCACGTCACCTGTGAACCTCAGGGCCACAGCTTGAGTGGACTGGACAGTGTGACCTGTGACCACAGCCTCTCTGTTTGTATGTGACCTGTGACCACAGCCCCAGGGTAGGGACAGATCTCGTACGAACAGAGACCAACAGACCTCCAGATTGGCACGTCATCCAAGGAGCCAGTGCGGCAGCTCATGTGAGTTCGACAGCGGCCAAGCCAACCCCAGACTGGCATCTGATCTAATGGGCTGCGGTCACAAACAGAGGCTCAGACTTCAGAAATAGGCCGGGAGGTCACTCCACTTAATGTCATCGGTCCTCATCACGAAGGCAGCACTCTCACCTGGGCTGACATTGGATCAAACTGGCCACCTCATAGATGAAAAACCAATGCCAGCCATATTAAGCTGAAATGTTAAAGTAAAAAATGCTCAGATCAAGTTAACACTAAAGGGGCATCCTGCCTTTTGGCACCAATTTACAATTTCAATGTCATTATAATCCTTACATAGGGTCTAAAACTCACAGAAAATGCCAAAAACCTTCTAATATTGTGTGGCTGTTGGCCATTTGTATGTGTTGATGTCATCAGTCAAATTAAAGTTAACATAAAGGTCTGTGCCTTGGACTGCTGGTCACCCTCTGTCCACGTGTCACGACGGCCACTGCATACCCAGATGCCCCCTCTCTTTGACAAGTGCCAGTCCTGCTCAGTTTATGAGGGAGGCAAAGCTGCAGACCACCTATCAAAGTTCATCTTGTGAATTTAACCCAACTAATGGGTTTAGCTACCTGGTCAGCTAACTGAGAGCCACTTGGGAGGAACTCTGACCCGCAGCTGAGCGACACCTGGAAATGTAGAAAAAAAAAGTGCCAAAGGTGGCGCCCCACGGCCATCGGCAGCTGCTCACCACTGAGGCGCTTATCTTGTGTCTGATGGTTTGAAATGTGATGGCCTACAAACAGGAAGAAACTGTGATCATCCTCATCATCATCAAAAACGAGTCAAACAGTGAAGACCCCCAGAGAAATACTCCCTTAAAAAGTGCAGGCGGCAGCGGCACACGTGTGTCATACTGATAGCCATTCCTCAATCTAGCGGGTCACGATTTAATCTGAAATGTGCCAGGGGGTTCATTTTCACACATTGTAATGTTGACCACATGAACCTAAAAAAAATAACCGAAACCTGCGGGTACTGGAGGAGGGGAAGGTGAACAAACCAACCTGTGGGGGTCCTGGTGGGCTCAGCACCTCGGCCTCTCCTGCCCTGCGTCACCCCCCGCCGAGGCCACTGGTCTGGGGTCCCCTGGGCTCTTTGTATGGTGTACTCTTACGATTGCTTTAAATTTTGTTAATTTTTCTTGGCCTTTATACATTTTTTGAGTCCTTGCATTTTTCTTTTTAAAATTGAATCTTTTCTGAATTCTATTTCGCTTTCACTTTGAGTGTACATTTTGTTTTGGGACTTGTCCTTATATGTTTTCTTGTTAACCCTGACGCCATCGTGTCTTTAGTGGTTGCCATGAATTTCCACTCGTCACGATCTGGCGGCTGCTTTGAACTTTTTAGTTTCTCCTTGGTCTCTAAAAATAACTGGAACTTCGTTATGAAGGATTTAGAGACGCATTTCTAATGGGGTTACAAAGTAAATACGCATTATCTTCCTCGTGGGCACCACTATGTTGGGCACCCACGGTTAGCGATGCGTTCACAGGTCGTCCACCAGTGATGTCTGCGGGTGCAGCCCTATTAGCGTTGTAGGCCGAGCACTCAAGAGGACTCTTTTGTGACCCTCGTGTGTAAGGCTCACGTTCAGAGCTGTAGCTTTGGTTACTTTCCCTCTTTGGTTTTTGACGTTCATATCCTAAGCTGTGTTTACTAAATCTTGCATTTCTGCTTCTGACCTTGGCTGGTCATTTATTAAGACCTTCTTCTGGTTCCATCTCTTTTCAAAATGGCTGCTGCTCTGTGCAGTCATTAAAGTGCTCCTGTTGTCAACAAGTAACCATCTGCTGTTAAGGCTGTGGCTCTGCGTCACATCGTGTGGCATGGCGTCCCCAGGGTGTTGGCACATTCAGTAAGGCAGCGGTGCCACTGATGCCCAAGTCTGTGGATCCCTTCTCAGGGCCTCTTCCTAGTACTTTTCTCTTTGGCACTCTGACTTTGGGAATTCTTGCCTCGATGTTTAGTCTGCTGACCTTTCTGATTCCTGTCTTCTTCAATCTTCTGATTTTGTCTTCTGCTCTCTTTTTCCTTGTCCTTGCACTCTGCCAATTTTTACTCGCTCTTGTGGAACACTCATACATTTATGTGCAGTCTGAGCAGATGCTTCAAAACGAGACAAACTCGAATATTTCACTGATTCACACAACAGAGGCACTGAAGAGTAATTCAAAGTTAAAAACACAAACAGCGCATGAAGGGTTAGCACAGCCAGCACTCGTACTGCAAGTTTAAAAGAGCCCACCTCATCCAATTTCAATATTTCAGCCAATGAAAATACTGAAGAAGAAGAATCAGGCCATTTATGGAATATGCAGGTCAAAACATCTCAATAAGCAGCAGCTGAAAGGAGGCCATGATAAGATTTACCTGTGAGTACAGGACAGGAGTTGAATATGAACCCTTGGCCCTTGGGAGGTCACACTGACAGTATGGCAGGGGGGACACAGAAAGATTACTCCAGCATACTCTTCATGTGCTCCGGCCAAGAACAATGAGAAACGCAGCATTTCACCCACGAGAGCCACAACTGCCATACAGCACAGTGAATGGGAAGCTTGACAAGATGGAGGAAGGAGGCTGGAACCCAATCTCATATGCAGGGGGTCTTCATACGTCCTTAGCATGAGTCAGACTGGCATCCAGTGGATAATCCATGGCAAGTGGAGGGCACAGATGACCGATCACCAGTAAGCTGGAGAGCCCTTGAGGTTTTCTATCAGTAAACAGGATGAAAGAATTAATGGAAAACAATTAGAGCCCATTACTGCAAAGGAGGGAGATGCAGATTTGTCGTTGTTTTGTTCTTTTTACTTTTGAAAGTTTCAGTTATTGTTGTCACGAGTAGAGAATGGACAGTAGATTGTGGACATCAGCGAAAGAAACTGCATAACAGAACAAGTAAGAGGGCAACACTCTGACACCTCCTATACAAACAAAAAGATGGCAGCTGGAGCAATCCCAGAGTTCCAAGGGAAGGTGCAAGTAAAACAAAGAAACAGAACAAAGGAAAATGAAAACGATCCAGTTTGGGATTGCTGTTTTTTATTGGGACAGCTGCCGTATTGCCATTTGCACGTCACGCTTGCTTTCTTGCTTAGCCTGCTGGGGCAGTGGTGAAGTTGCTGGGTGTGTGTCCACTCCCTCGGTCAAGTCATATTTTCTGCTCTACTCTTGTTGTCATCTTCATCTGCTTTAGCCTCCTCCTCCTCCTCCATTTTGTACACCTTATGTCAGGGAAATGCACTCTGATCAGCAGCTAATTCAATTCTAATTACTCATGCATCGATGCAGCATTTCCAAGTGAAAGCAGCCAAAATAAACATCTGTTAAAGTCGCATACAACACCTCTACCTATTAAGCACTCAATCAGAGTTAACAGGCAGCAGACAGGCTCTTGAAAAGAGGTTTTCATTATGACTAATATGAGAACAGGGACCCTGCCATGTTATATCCACACAATAAAGTAAAATGGACATTAAAGTCTTACAGGTACTTGTGCAGCCGTCTCAGCTCTGTGGTGTGACCCCTGACAAAAATCATCCTTGTCTGTTTGTCTGCTGCAGTACCGGCAGGTCAATCTTTCAAGGGTACCTGATGCCGAAGCTAACACATGTAATGGCAGTCGTGACAGGCCACAGCAAGCTCACTGGACGGTAGGAGGGGTCGTGCCTTCTTTACATCTGGATTGGTCATCAACCTCTGAACCAGGAGACGATACCGGCGGGTCCATCTGAAAAATAAAAGCACAAGATAGGAGAGGAGTGCCACATTAACAAGACTTGAAGATGAGGTGACAAGGCCATACTAGCAATAAGGATGTTAGCTTCATTGGATCCTGGAAACCATTCATCTCGGTAAGGCTGCACAATGAATGATCTGTTCAGCACAGCATAAACAAATATAATGATATTTTAAATAAAACAGTAACTGCTGTAATAATCTAACAAAGAAAAAGCACCAAAAAGTCCCAGTGAAGTGCTGACTGATAAAACGCAATGCAATTCATTTCAATGTGCTGTCATGGGACCTTCACTATTCCACTGTCTGTTGTGTGTTATGTCTAACGTACAAGACACTTACATCACTGTGCCTTAACAGGCTCATTTAGCAGCCAGATACTTCACCCTTACAAATGAAGACCGAGGAAGGAAGATTGCTTGTCAAACAGACAAACTCTACAGCAACGTGAAGGCCATACAGAATATGTAAGTCCATCTCTGATCATTCAGTGCTCTGTTTTGGGGGTTTTTATACTTTAAGGTAGTCCTAAAATTCCCCATACATGTCTTGAGCAGGATTGCTTTCTGGAGTTAAAATGACACATATGCAGTCAAAGTAAAAATCATCAAGACGTCTGTCTCCCTTCCATTTGTAATTCAATGTCTTGGAGTCACCTATGCTGACAAATGCAGTTAACATGTCTTTTGACCACAAGCCAGAACCCTCCTGCCTCATCCCACCCCACAATTCAAAAATGAAACCTTCCAGGGTGCTCCGTGTGCACAGTCATACATTCAGTATAGCCCCATAGGTTACTACATGCATTTATGTTAAATGACACAAAATCACAATAGGCCTTTCCAAACACTCCACACCGTAATGTGCTTGAAAATAGAAATAAAAAAGTATTTCACTAAAAACCTTTTCCCTGTTGGCAGTGCATGATCACAGTAAATAATTATGACTGTTCTTACAGATTTAAACACAAAATGATATCTAGTAGGTATTTACAAGTTGCTTCGGAATGTAACACTGACTTGAAAAAAGTTAGAAGTATTCCCATAAGTGTGACTGTTCTGTTGAAGTGGACTGCTTTGTTATTTGTCTGATACACCATGTTGAACTGTGTCAGAGTGCAACATGGTGGGTGCTCTGTTTTATAACAAGAGTGCATCAGACCATACAAAGCACTGGGGAAGTTGTGGGGATTAGTAGGTAGTCTTGTCTGCCAGCAGTGTGTCTGAGTTGCTGCAGTCCCTTCTCAGCTCTGCCCCCCAAAGGCCTAGCTAGTACCACATATTAGGAAAATCAAGACTTGTCACAACCCTTTCTGAATGAACATTTCATTGCAGTACAGTGCCACAGTATTAACAGATCCCAGACTTGCCCTCTCCAACAGCCAGGAGACAATGAAATGCTGGTCTTGTGCACACTAAGACCAGGTTTATGCTTTACACGATGCGATGCATGCTCCAGCGGATGCTCCTGCTACACAAGCGTTTTACTGTTCATACTTGCGCGCATACTTTAAGTAAATCTGGAAGAATCCACCAGGTGGCAGTGTGAGATATTATCACAGTGAGAACGGGTTTGGCTTCGCTGTGTTGTGAATTGCCCGGAACACCCATTAAATTTCGATGACACCTTACCGCAGTATCTCTGAAAAGGATGTTTAATGATTAAATCCATCAATCCAGGGATGTGTCCATTCCAGCAAGCATTAGGCACGAGGCAGAAACAATCCCTAGACAGGGCATCAGCTCATCGCAAGGTGAATACAAGCACTCACATACACTAACGTCATTTTAGTGTCACCAAATCTGCATATCTTTGGAAGGAAACCGGAGTACACTGTGGAAACTCAGCAGGAAAACATGCAGACTCCAGGCGGGGAACACCAGCGACATGACTCCCTGCGAGACAGCAGTGTTACCACTCCGCCACCATGTCACCCTCATGTGTGTAATCATTAACAGTATTTATTATTTAAACGAAATTAACGATTTATCTGTAAAATGTAACATACATACTTTAATGCATTTCATCATGAAAGTGATATCAAGTATAAATCTAAGGATTCTAAATGTGCAGAGAGTTGGAATATCATACATTTAATGTGTTCTGTGTGGTGATGTATTGCTGTTTGCCACTGCTGTCAGGTCAGGAGGAAGCCCCAGAAAAAAAAATGGTATGTGAGACTTTTAAAATGTCTCGTGTCATTACAATCGGGAATATGCAACACTTGCATCTGTATGTCAGCATTTTGCTTCACCACATCAAATATCGAAGCGCGCACATCGATCCTGTAGGATCCGCATAGCGGCTTTTTGTCACATGTAGATAGTAAACAGAAACTCTGACGTCACATTCCAACTTTTATCACACTGTGCCCCCCGACTTTTTGCTGGTACTGCAACTCGCACACGCGTCGCGTTAATTTCTGAGGACCTGCCCAAAGGATGCGTCAGTTGAACGCTGGGAATGTGTGGCAGCCATGATGCGTGCGTGTCCGCGTTCTGAGCATGAAGTATAAACGAGCCCTAAGTTGTACAAAATAACAAGGGGGAAAAAAGAGATTTGAACAAGACAAAGATTGACCAGGCAACTTGCATAACATTCTCAAATCCAGGATTGCAAGGGCAGAAGGGCATGACTGTCTCCTGGCAGGATAGGGTGCAAGAGATACAGAAGCCAACTCAGATTCACCATTTATCCTTCTTATGTTTGGGGTGATGGGAGACACAAGAAAAGCATAAAAACTGCTCATGGTCTACAAGTGGATGTGGGATTTAAACCTACAAAATTGTGTTATCCATTGTGCTACCAACAAGGCAGTTAAACTGTGAAACTCTCTAAATCTATTTATGTCCCACAGGTGTTTGACAAGGACTCCAAAAGCATGTCACAAGAGCTTACACTCGTCAGTGCTGCCTTACAGCACCGTTCAAACCTGTTTTTTGAGTTTTAGTCCCTCAGAGTTAACTCCTAACTGCCCCCTGGTGGTTAAAATACTGCATGCTATAGTAGCACTCTGCCTGTGTTTATTGAAAACCACACAATGGACAAGTGGATCAAACCAGGATCTGGATACTCAAAAGGTCAAAAACAAAGGAAAAAATATTAAACAAGCTGGATACGCTGAATGATCACTTGAACACTCGAGCAGGAGGAAGGACACGGCTGGACAGTAGCGAGGAAGGAGCTGAAAGAAGCAGTCCCAGAAAGATAAGCAAAGGTTAAGTAATGAGTCAATTTACAAAATGAAGCTGCTCCATTGCTCCACATTGTGTTCTATACTGCTTGTTAACTTTGTTCTAATCACTCAAATATACATTTGGATTAATGATTTGTTTTTGTAATTTGCCCTTGCCCATTAAATAAAGAAATAATAATGTTAGTAAGTAAAACTTTTTGGTTTGGTAAGTGCTGGACCGTTGGAGACTTGTAAGTATGAATTTCATTGCATGACATACTGTACATGAAAACAGGTTTTAATTTGAGCTAGTAATACAATGGCACATGCAGGACTGGGCTGATCAGGATGAAGGTGTACTGTACCCAGCCTATGCACGGCAGGATTGTCAGGGAGCACTGCAGTGATTAATACCAGACATTTTGAATGGAATGTACCTAAAATATGAAGGGGTTTGATGAATGCGGAATGTGACTGTGTGAATTATAAAATGAACACCGGCTATAGCTGCTATTACCTCCATCCCAGGCCAACTATACTTCTTTCATGTTCCTGGAACACAGGATGGAAACAAAGAAATGCTTGTGCAAACTTTGTCAGCTCCCGCTTAGCATCTTCTTTTCGGTGGAGGCGATGTAAAGTCAAGCTTTATAAAGCTGAGCATCTGAGAAGAGCTCCTAGGTGTGTCTCGAAAACATCAAAGACCAGCTGGCAAACTTCTTGTCAGATACTTTTTAATCTGTGAAAGCTGTAGCATGTTTGTTCCTGTTTATTTCTAGCAAACCAGCAACATTATAAATCTCAGCCCAGAATGTTAATTCAACAACACAACAATAACACCATTTATTTATATAGCACATTTTCATACAAAAAGTAGCTCAAAGTGCTTTACATAATGAAGAAAAGAAAAATAAAAGACAAAATACAAAATTAAAATAAGACAACATTAGTTAACATAGAAAAGGAGTAAGGTCCGATGGCCAGGGTGGACAGAAAAAAACAAAAAAAAAAAACTCCAGAAAGCTGGAGAAAAAAATAAAATCTGCAGGGGTTCCAGGCCACGAGACCGCCCAGTCCCCTTCTGGGCATTCTACCTAACATAAATGAAATAGTCCTCTTTGTAGTTAGAGTTCTCACGGACTTGCTTCAATTCCTTGCTTTATTACCTGTTTTCCCAATTCTGCGGGTTCAGATACAGCACCAGCTGTATCTTTAGGTGTATGAACAACACACAGTTTGTCAGGTCACCAGATATTCAAGGAGAGTTGGTTATAGGCCAGAGGTTAAGGGTATTGTAGTGTGGTGGTATTACAGTAGATTCTCACTTAATACTAAGAAAATTAATGAAGATGTTATTTTTTCAGGAATTACAAAAGGCTCATACTGTAATTTATGTACATGTAAGTGCTGTGGAATAAGTTGGCAAATTTGTATTAAATGGAAGAGCCTGACACTATTCTTCTTATTTGGTCCAACCACATAGCTGAACTGAAGAAACATATCACACAAATTTTAAAATCTGATTTGAGAAAAGTCTAGCTGCAGTTTTCATTTCGGTGATGTTTTTCATTATTTTCTATAGTGTTAATAGTCCTGGGTGCTGTCAATGGGATGAAAAATCTTCAATGCAGCACCTTCAAAATCATTGTATGTAAAGGAATCTTAACTTATGAAGTTGTTCAGTAATGTAAACCCATAATCTCATAACAGCGCACCTCAGTCCTACTACGCAAAAGAAATATATTTCTAATAAACAATTGATAAGTTGAGCATTTCTATAGCAAGTCAAACATTTCCATTGATTCTAACAAGGAGAATTCCAAAGTACTCACAATCCAATACAGATTCACTTCAAAATGGTAAAAAAAAAAATCTGTAAACATTGCTGTTATATGCATACTTCATAATTTATTTATAACAGAAAAGCATCCTTAAAGTAAAAAAAAAAAAAATAAACCGTGAAAAATAATCTAAAATCCCACATTAGGTGTGTGGAGGAATATTTCAGACAAAATTAAGTAAATAAATAAATGCGCAAATAAATAAAAGTACTTTGAAATGTTAGCATAAATAAATGTCAGGAAATGTTAACATAAAAAAAAAGTCACAAAATATATTTTTTGTTGCTTATTTATTTAATTTTGTCCGTAGTATTCCTCTAAATGCGTCATGAAATTTGGCTTGAAATAAAGCTGTCACTTTCACTCATCAAAGTTGAGAAGGTGGGCTCTAGCGCATACTGTGTTTTGATTGGTGAATCATCTTCTGTAGATTGCGCATACCAAATTCAGTATGTGTGTGCAAGAAATAGAGGATACTGAAATAGCACAAGAATTAATTAGAAAAATGCTTACTACTGCCGATGAAATGGATTCTGTTGAAGTTATCACATATTTCAGAGAGAAAATTGAAAATTTACCAGAAGAAATTACAATGTTGGCAGCCCTTTTAGACTACCATATCAATGAAACTTTTTGAAAACATTGAGGAACTGATGCAATGGACTAGGCTACACGCCAGTTCAGGTAAGAAACTTACCTGCCCTGGACGGACATCCTTTGGCATTCTTTTTTATGCGGTTTAGAAATAAGACAGATTAAAGATCTATATGGTATATCAGAGAAGACAATCACAAGGCAAATGAACCAGTGTGAAATACGGTGGGCTACACTTGTATCAGTTTAGACACTTTGACACTAAAAGCCCTAAGCAGCGCCAACGTATAATTTGAACTAAATATTTCACCCTTGTTTTACGAGTCTAAACTCAGGCACATATTCACAGCTACTTTTTCAAATAACTTTTCAGCACATTTTTTTTTATTTGTATGAAGAATACTTCCATTTTATTAAATTCTCTCTGATTTGAAAGAAAATGTCCAAGCTTTTAAAATTGCTTCTGTCGTAATGTAAAATATGCCAAATCAGGTTAAAATCTCAACTAGCACACTGATAAAGGTTACATTAAACTGTTAGAGCATATGTGTTTGTAATAATAGAGCAGACTTACACACCGTCCATATTTTTCTTCGATCTGTGTCACTGTTTGCTTCTTGTTTGCCACCACTGCCCATCTTGTCTTTAATTACTCTACCTATATTTGGTTCTTTGCACTTTTTACAGGACAGTTTTGACTGTCCAGACATTATTATTATTTGAATGGTTTTTGTTGTTTTCTCCTCAGTATCTGCTAATCCCCATTTTGGTGTTGTCTGCAAATTTCAGAGATTTATTCACTATATGTGAATCAGTGTTATTTATATAAATTAGAAAAGATAAAAAAAAAGTCACAAGAGAAGTCCTGGAGGACCTCATCCCACGGTCTGCTTATGATTCCAAGAATTAATAAAATAACAGTGGGAGGTCGAGCTTTTAGTTACAAGGCCCCTAAACTGTGGAATGGTCTGCCTGCTACTATAAGAGATGCCCCTTCGATCTCAGATTTTAAATCCCGGCTGAAGACTCGCTACTTCAGTTTAGCAGAACCTGCCTAGAGCTGCTGATTAACTGTACAGGCTGCATCTCTGTTGTTAGTCATTAGCACTAAAACATCAGTAACATGATAATTATAATTTGTTACTAACCCTCACCTATTCTGTTTCTCTTCTCGGTACTCAAATGTGGCACTTGGTGCCACGGCCCACCTGGCAAGTTGTTTAGCCTGCCTAAGGTAAAGTTATCCCTGATGGAGGATCGCAGGAATTGTCGGATAGATGGGTCCTTCCATCGGACTGGCTGGCCCAGTGCTGTCTTAGCTGTGGAATGGCCAATTGGGATATCATCTACTGCTACATTCTGCTCTGTACTTGTAGTATTTTTATTTTACTATTATATTGATAATGAGGATTACTTGTGTTCTGTTCTGTGTATTGAATTGTATTGTATTTAACCCCTTTCTTTTGACACCCACTGCAAACCCAACCTACCTGGAAAGGGGTCTCTTTTTGAACTGCCTTTCCCAAGGTTTGTTCCATTTTTTTCCCTAGAAGGGTTTTTTTGGGAGTTTTTCCTTATCTTCTTAGAGAGTCAAGACTGGGGGGCTGTCAAAAGGTAGGGCCTGTTAAAGCACATTGCTGCACTTCTTGTGTGATTTTGGGCTATATAAAAATAAACTGCATTGTATTGTCTTATGTTTATTGCCTACAAAGCACCTTTTTTAAACTACCACTAATGTCAATGCATCCCACCTTCAGAACGAATCATTAATGTGGCTTAACATCAAGGGCTTTATGAATGCCTTTGGAATGTTACACTTTCTATAATGTCTCCCACATTCCTTGTGCTTCTCTTCGGCTTTTATAGAGTGTCTTACCATGTTTTATTTGAGGAATAACTTCTTGCCTCCACTTGCATTACCATTCTTTTTCAACTTCTCTCTTAAACTTTACAAAGCTTTTTTTATTCTTACTTGCAGATTCTGGTATTGTAAATTTGTTTTTTTTCTTGTTCTCTTTTTGAATTTTTCTCTAGAGTGATCTTTTAAGGCTTATGTTTAAGTAATGTCTTTATTCATCTATTTAGGCCATTTCTTTTGTGTTTTTATTTTCTTTGGTTTTTGAATAAAATTCTTTTGTACATAAATCGAGATGTGCATGAAAATGTCGCCATCTATTATTTATATTGTTTTCATTTTTTGTTTGCTTATTTCCAAAAAGCTTGTTTTTTTCTTTTTTATATCTTCCTTTGGTCTGCATTTGTGTATTTTCAAAGGCAACACTTTTTTTTTTGCTGTCTTTCTTGTCTGAAAGGATGAGGTCTATAATGGCATTACTTTGTAACTTGATGAGTGTCCCCTCATTTGCCATAACCATTATTTCACTTTCCTCTTCAGTCCCCCCATGGGGGGTTTCCATATGCATTGTCTGGAAAGTTCTAATTATCCATGAAAAACACATTTGTATGTCTAATTTAATTAAAGATGATTATTAATAAAGTCATTGAAGTTTGAATATGTGCAACAATTTTTTGCACAGCTTAGCACTGGCGGCTTAAAGGTTGAACATGCCATATTATGTTTTCTATACTTCTGTTAACATGACATTGTGCTGCCATGTTTGCTCATTCAAGCAAAAGGTTTATCCAAAAGCACGAACTGCTACTAGAGTAGAGTGCTTGGATTGCTAAACATGGCAGTACAAAGCTGTTTACCTGTCACCACAAGAAGTGACAAGGGCCAGGCTGCTTTGACTTAAAGTTATGTCATATTACCCAATTTTTCCAGCGATTTTCAGTCGTAACCTTCATTGACATAATCATAGCAAGTCAGAGACAGACAGCAGCACTTCACGTTTCAGTGAAGCTGGTTGCTTAATGTGACAGATATACAGCAACTCATTTCAGCTAAAAACTCCAAAATCAAACAGGGTTGATTTTCTCTTTAGTTGTGAGGTGTTCTATGTGTGCATGAGAGCTGACAACCAATAAATGCTCTTCTGGAAATCAATCACATTTACTGTAACGATGAAGAATAAGAAACACAGGGGTTTCGGGCATCACAAACAGATGAGAAACTTGTTAGTCATATGTCTCTTGTTCTACATACCACAACAGAATGGAAAAAAAGAAAGAAAGGGCTAAGGTTGTGGCTAAACTCGCCATGCCTGTCAACCCTTCATATAGCATTAGCTCCAATAGGCAGCATGCTATTTGCTGTCAGAATAAGGGGCGAGCATGACTGCACTGGAAGGACACCACAGAGTTGGGTAATTTGACAATGCACAGTAATTTTCATTCATTTAAATTGACATAGTCCAGGAATAAAATGAGCAACTGTAGTTGGCAAGTCTGACATATCTTATGACTAGAAGTCATGTAATATGACATTGTCAATATCAACATCACTTTACAAACCTAATTTAGCACACATGACCAAGAGCTAAAATCTATCCATTATCACCTCTGTTCTTATGTCCATTTGGTGACTTTGTAAATGCTAGCCTCGATTTTTTGGTAATTGTAAAAATGTATTAAAGGCCTTATGTAGTAGCTTTAGATGAAAAAAAGCACTGTAACTTGTAACAAGAAGAGATACCTAACATGCTTATGTCCTTGTCCGACTTAATGGTACAACTTTCATTCAAGGGGAGCCTGGCTTACATGGTATTTCATGATTATATATATGTCTTCATTTGCTGTCCTATTTAATAGTCTATGCAAGTGTCTTTGTGTGTATACACTATATATATATATATATATATATACATATATATATATATAAATATATATATATACATACACTAGGGGGCTTCGCTCGCCAACCCCCGTGTTTGGTTTTCCGGATACACACTTTTAAGATTTTTTTTTCTTTGAATTGTTGCTATTTCATTAGTTTCACTTTTATTTCAGAACTTCTGTAAAAACAATTATTTGTAATCTTGTGAGTGCCAATATGCTGAATCTTTTTAATGAGGTCAGGATAGGTTTCTCTGTTTGGAATTTCAGCATAGACAAAACGATCTACATCATCAGCAGTTAATATTTTTTTTTTACAAAGTAAAAAAGTAAGTAGATTTCTGCATTGGACTCCTGTCTGTAAAGTCGTGCTATTTTCCTCTCACAGTTCCAAAAGTACATGGGGTTACCAAGGTGATACCCCAGTTTTTGTCTAGGTTTTTGTACAACGGTTAGACAGAACGTTTTTGACTCCTAGGGTAAATGTAGCTTTTTAAATAAGCAGACAGATAAATACTGTATATATACATGAACAAAGTAACCAATAAATGCATGTGCGGTAAACTCCGTTTTTGAAATTCTCAAGATTCTTTATTTGTCACATGCATAGTTATACAGGACAACACGCAGTGAAATGCATCCTGATCCGGTTATCCAAAACTGTGCAAACTTAGAAGAATATCAGTTAGATTAACAAAAAGTCATAGATTAAAAGATAACAGTATAGTAGAACATTATAAATAAGTAAAATTATGTGAATAAAGTAGAATTAAGTGTTAAGGTGCAATAGTGTAGTAATTATTGTGCAAAACCAAAGTTAGACTGGTGCATAGTTAAATGAGGCAGTTTGTTTGTTTGCGCTACTGCGATCTTTACTTTCTTTTTTTATATTTTCTAATTCTCCTACTTTCACATCCTTTAACTTTCTCCACATGTGTACAGCGCTGTTTTTTTTTTTTTTTTTTTTTTTTAGCCTTTCTAATTTCCCTGGTTTCATAGTCTCTAACCTGCTCTGCATGTGTTTAGTGCCAACGTTTGTAAACGTCTTTATGAAGTTCTACTTTCTTTTACTCATTGTCTTTTAATTCTGAGCCAGATTGGATGGGCTTTTTTTTCAATTCCACTTGTTCCGGGCTGATAATTACTTTCCTTATTTTCTGAATTTGCACCTCGATTATTCTTTTTTGCTCTTTTTTCTGTCCAATGCATTTGAGTCTTTTTTCTCCGCGCTGCTTTCTTCTTCGCTTAGATGTCGACATTTAATTTATAACGTACTGTACTGTCCTTATACGCTTTATATGCGCTGAGAGCCCTGGATCTGTGTGTGCTCAAATCCTTCATAAGACTGAATGTTTTGCTGCCTATCGTCCTATTTGATAGATTGTAAGTAGGGTGTGTCTTTTGTCTCGCGGGTCCCCCATTTTGCCATTTCACATTTGAAATAGTGCTAATCCGATGAAAGGACCCCTCATTCCCACGTCCCCATTCATCAGGGATGACTTTACCTTAGGCAGGCAATCTACAATTTAAAGAGATTGTTATTTTCTTGTGAATTGTTACATATGCATTATTTTCACTTTTACTTTAAAAACTTTTGTAAAAACAATACTTGTTTCTTTATTTCCTGCCCGGCGCGAGGTTGCATCTCTTTCTTCTCAGACGTATAATACTGCTCGTGTTGTGAAGGGTGTTGCGGCTGAACGTACGCTAAGGATATGCCTTTGGATCATTTGCTGTCTTTTTGCTGCTTGCTAGCTGCCTCTTCTGCCTGTCGCATGTCCGTGTTTTAAGAGCTGGGAGCACATGATGCTTGCCTGCCAAAAGCAATCCAACAACTGCTAGCTTAGAGGTCTGTTGACTTGTTTTAAATGATGGCTCACTGCCTGGTCTCGCGTGACGTTGTAAAAGCAATACCTGTCTTTTATTTCTGGCCCCGGGCTTTGTTGAATTTTTTCTTGCAGGACGTTTAACGCTGCTCGCGTTCGGGGGTGGGGGTTTTCGGGGGGGCGCTGCCCTTCGATCTTTTTAAAGCCTGTACAGCCGCTGTCCTTTTTGCTACGGCCCTAGGACAATCTCTTGGCACCAAGTCTCAAGTTTACGGTCCCTGCGAGATGCACTGTGGCAAGTCTCCTTGGTCTCGTGGGTCTTTAAAATGTCTTTTGAGATTATCACGTATCGTAGCCTTGCATTTGTTTTCCATTCCAGGATTTTCTTTTATATACAGAGAGATATATACAGTACTGTGAAAAAGTTTTAGGCAGGTGTGAAAAAATGCTGTAAACAAAGAATGCTTTCAGAAATATAAATAATGATTGTTTATTGTTATCAATTTACAAAATTATATACAAAAGAAAAATCTAAATCAAATTAATATTTGGTGTTACTACCTTTTGCCTTCAAACCAGCATCAATTCTTATAGGTTCACTTGCACAAAGTCAGGGATTTTGTAGGATTATAGTCAGGTGTATGATCAACCAATTATACCAAACAGGTGCTAATGATCATCAATGTCACACGTAGGTTGAAACACAGTCATTAACTGAAACAGAAACAGCTGTGTAGGAGGCTGTAAACTGGGTGAGGAACAGCCAAACTCTGCTACCAAGGTGAGATAGATAGATAGATAGATAGATAGATAGATAGATAGATAGATAGATAGATAGATAGATAGATAGATAGATAGATAGATAGATAGATAGATAGATAGATAGATAGATAGATAGATAGATACTTTATTAATCCCGATGGGAAATTCAGTTTCATGTCATGGCAAGATTGAGCACAGCAACAAGACACAAGGTAGTTATACTGCATCAGCAAGGTCTCTCCCAGACAAAGATTTCAAAGCAGACTGGGGTTTCAAGATGTGCTGTTCAAGCTCTTTTGAAGAAGCACAAAGAAACGGGCAACGTTGAGGATCGTAGACGCAGTGGTCAGCCAAGGAAACTTAGTACAGCAGATGAAAGACACATCAAGCTTATTACCCTTCGAAATCAGAAGTTGTCCAGCAGTGCCATCAGCTCAGAACTGGCAGAAACCAGTGGGACCCAGGTACACCCATCAACTGTCCGGAGAAGTCTGGCCAGAAGTGGTCTTCATGGAAGAGTTGCAGCCAAAAAGCCATACCTCCGAAGTGGAAACAAGGCCAAGCGACTCAAGTATGCACAAAAACATAGGAACTGAGGTGCAGAAAAATGGCAGCAGGTGCTCTGGACTGATGACTCAAAATTTGAAATATCTGGCTGTAGCAGAAGGCAGTTTGTTCATCGAAGGGCTGGAGAGCGGTACAATAATGAGTGTCTGCAGGCAACAGTGAAGCATGGTGGAGGTTCCTTCAATGTTTGGGGCTGCATTTCTGCAAATGGAGTTGGAGATTTGGTCAGGATTAATGGTGTTCTCAATGCTGAGAAATACAGGCAGATAATTATCCATCATGCAATACCATCAGGGAGGTGTATGATTGGCCCCACATTTATTCTGCAGCAGGACAACGACCCCAAACATACAGCCAAAGTCATTAAGAACTATCTTCAGCGTAAAGAAGAACAAGAAGTCCTGGAAGTGATGGTATGGCCCCCACAGAGCCCTGATCCCAACATCATTGAGTGTGTCTGGGATTACATGAAGAGACAGAAGGATGTGAGGAAGCCTACATCCACAGAAGATCTGTGGTTAGTTCTCCAAGATGTCTGGAACAACCTACCAGCCGAGTTCCTTCAAAAACTGTGTGCAAGTGTACCTAGAAGAACTGATGCTGTTTTGAAGGCAAAGGGTGGTCACACCAAATACTGATTTGATTTAGATTTCTCTTTTGTTCATTCACTGCATTTTGTTAATTGATGAAAATAAATGATTAACACTTCCATTTTTGAAAGCATTCTTTGTTTACAGCATTTTTTCACACCTGCCTAAAACTTTTGCACAGTACTGTGTATATATATATATATATATATATATATATATATAATATATATATATATACATATACATACACATATACATATATATTTACATTTACACATATATACACACACACACACACGGTATGCATGTGTGAGAATATGTGCAAATATCTACATAAATGCTAAGAGTTGTCAGTTTGTTGGTATCATCGACAGATTATGACAGGACAAGCACAGCAGCCGACTGAAAGTCATACAAAACCTTGGAGTCGGAGGTGTGGACTTCATATACCATATAAGTGAACTTAGAGTCCATTAAGATGTCTGTCTGTCAGGGAAAGAGTAGTGAAGGACATTGCAGCAACCTCAGCATAGTGACCTGAGCTGCTGTGTTTTGTGAGAGGTGTGTGCTCTCAATTTTTTTGAGGAACAGAGGTCTAAGTGGTACTTCTGCATATATATATATATATATATATATATATATATATATATATATATATTCATTCATACATACTTACAGTATATATGAACAAGTAATGAAAAAGAGAGATACGTATACATTTAAGATATTCAGTTTATGTTTTCCTCTGTTCCAGTTATCTCTTTCATTGTGATATAAGAGTCGCAGTTTCACCAATGAATGGTTGAGCAGTTAAGATTAACCTTGTGGTCTATTTAAACAATCTTCGATTGCAACTGAGGTAAGCTAAAAATGTGCAATACAGTAAGAAGTAAGGGTGTTTTTGTTACTATGCATATCTAAGTTTATTTTCATCTGAATTTTCTTCTTTTTAATGTTCACATTTTATTTTTATGCTCCAGAATTGTGTTATTTTTTTCAACAAAGTCTATACAAGTTAAATACCTAAACCTTAAAGTTAAGTTAAAAAATTGACATCGTTGACAAAGAGCTCTGCTCAAAAGTTGTTGGAGACCTCTGGAAGCTATGGTTCAGTATTTACAAACAACTGCATGTTCAACAAAATGATTTTACACTCTAAGTTAAGTCTCCTTGCAATCTCCTGGATTTCAAATATTTATATATGGAACTGTTTTCTCAGGGACAGTTATTGAACTCTGTCAACCCCACTGTCTTGTTTTGGTAAAAACTATCATTCTGTTCCTTAATTTGATCTTATCTTGTTTTATTAGTTCTGATAGATTCAAACATGAAATAATAACAAGCTGACTATATTATCTCCTGTATGAATTATTGTAACGTGATTGTCACATCAATGTCTATATATTAAAAAATTGCTTTAATTTCTTTATGGTAGTTTGACTAGTTTATTGTACTTGTGTTCTTCAACATTGACTTGTATTGGTTCTTACCACCTCCTATGGCTGTAAAACAGAATGTACAAAACCAGAAGAACCTCCTCCTCCCAAAACACTGAACAGGATTATGCAGTTTTGAGAAAACTTAGTTAAGTTATATATAGTTAAGTATATCTACTAATGCTAACTTCCCACATTCATATCAGCTTTTAGTTTTATGTTTTCTAATGTCATATATCATTTTAACTGCTGACTTAAAATTGATTTCCTATGAGTGATGTGTGCGTGTTCATGAATGTGTCCTGCTATGGACTGGAATCCTGTTCACCTGTCAGGGATGGCTCAAAAACAGACATATGAACACAAGTATGAAAAATAACAGTCTACAATGGAACAGCCTGTGTGTGCCCTGTGATGGAACAGTAAATAGGTCCACATATAAACTAGTGCCAGTGGGGCTGGATGGACGTTTGGCTTTGGAGCCAACAAAAGTTCATTTTCTCCAGCACCCTGTTGCCTTATGTTTTTGTTTTCTTTTTCCTTCCTCTCTATCTGACCATATTATTGTATTGTTTTTTTACCATTATAAGTATTAGTGACTTAAAACCTACATTATTAGTTTCTTTTACCTCATAACAAACCTCATGTCCATTGTTCTATCCTCAGAAACATAAGGAAACACATTTCACTAATGATCAGCCAGTCAATAAAGTCCAGCATCTTCATTCCTTCTCCCATATTTTCAACATATTTTGTTTCAAATCCATCATTTTCTCACAATTAAATTACAAAGGTCTGTCTGCCTTTCAGATCCAGAACCTTTCCTTGCCATGTACATTTTCAGAATTGCTCAAGTTGCGCCCACTGCTTTACTTTGCTTAATATTCTTCACTAATTTCACTATTGCTTCTGTATGGAGTCCGATAGATGGCCTTTAATCTATTAAGACCAGTCCCATGCTGGGGAATTTTTCATGCTATGGCATTCAAAGTAAAGAAATGACTCTTGGTTAAAGGAAAATAAAGATTGGAAGATAGGATTGACTAAACGAGAAACTTTCTAGAAAACTGTCTCATGCACTGAACTCATATAAATAATCAGTTTACTGTGGTCCCCCTGCCTTCATTAGAGCAGAAAGAAATTATATACTTAAAAAACCTACTAGTTTCAAATGAATGTGCAGGACAATTACTTTGTGTGCAAAAGATGGAGGAACAAACACAGTCCTAGGGATACTGCAATATGGCTTGATTACAGAAAGGAAAGACAGAGTTAGTTACAACAAAATGTGCAGTTGCTTTTTGATACATGTTTTCACCAGAATAGTTGTTTTAACTGACATTCTATCATTTTCCTCCATACTTGCAGTCACCATCAGCAGCACTAGTCAATTCTTGGACACAGAGCCTACATTTCAGTGTTTATAAAACGGGAGGCTGTAGCCAGCAGAATTTCTTTCTTATCTGAGAAAAATCAGTTGTGGTTAATTCAGAATCGAAAAACTGAAAGAAGAAATCGCTGGAGGTCTTACTGGAATTAGGCTAAATAACATTTACTTGACATAACTGAATCTTTAAACAAGCTTTCTTCTTGCCAGAAATGTTTTGTTTTAATGACTTCAACGCTTCTGTAAGCAATTTCCACTGCAAATAGCTAACCTCTGTTCCATTGAGTGTGCCAGCACAGTATGTTTGTACTTGCTGATAACATGCACAGACTTTCATAAAAAGTGATTACTTAAAGATTAAAAGTGAAAGACAGGAAACAATGTACATGCTCCCTGGGTCTGTAAGGATTTTTCTGTGGGTGCTTCAATTATTCTCCCTTATTCCAATGACATACATAGTTATATAAATAGATGACTCTATGATGCATGTGGGTTTGAGTATGCCCTGTCCACCTCCGGTGTGTTGGGGTAGGCACTTGCTCCATGTAATCCTTAACTAGAAAACCAGGATAGAAAATTCATTTAATGTTTGAAGACTGAGACTATTTCCTGCTCAGTTAACCTTAATTACGTGTCATGATCACAACAACTTCCAGTTTCACTTAATGAATGTCATAAAGGAAGGCTGAAAAAAAGCTCCTCTCCTTATCAAATGGAAATTAACACCTTATAATATGAGCATGAATTTTCACTTCATCTGCATATAAGACTTACATTACTTACCTGTCTAGTTACTTCCTGAGCACAGATTTCTGTGTAAAACACAGACTTCTTAAACTTAAATCTCAGAATTGTGGGTAAGCATATGGTGAGTTTGTGGACACCAGCATGATGTACTGTTTTACAGGAATGCAAAATATAGCAAGAATGTGTTGTGTAGTTTAGCCACAAGAGGGCACCCAAAGCTCACATACTGACTTCTTAGCCTGCAGTTGTGTCTCTTTCTCTCTCTTTGGTTTAGAATCTTTTCTCCCAGCTTCACCCTGACAGCCTGCGCTCACATCCACTTAGGCAGAGATACATTCATGTGAACAGCATGCCAGAGGCTAAAATCTCCAAACACAAAGCCCCCATTACGCAAACATTACTCTGAGAATTGTACTGATTACCTTGCCAGAATGATTTCCAGTGAACTTCAACTATTTCCATGTTCTCACCTTAGATTTCCTAGTTGCCTTTTCACGTTGATTGGCTGGATGATTGATGGTCCATTGTCCGAGACTCTGGTAGGCATAGAAGTCCATTGGATATGTCTCTTGCCACTCTACTTCCTTCAGAACCACAGCAGCCTGAAAGAGAAGTAAACGCACACATCTGCATTCTTAAGTTATGCAAAGAAGGGTGCATGTCAGCAAGAAAGTTGATCACTTTTATAGCAATGGCAACCTGGCACAGAATGTCACTGAAGAAGTATGAAGCCGGACTCACATTTGCACTAGGCACCTAGTTCCATGATTTCAGTTTCACTGTAAGGGTTGAGCTTAATTTTTAAAAGGGTTAAATGGATACTTGTTTAGTTTTCAGAGTCAGCATCTATTTAAAACGAACTACATTACTTTTGTCTTCATGAGCCAGAAAGACAGAGAGAGAGAGAGAGAGAGAAAGGCTTTTTTTATTTCTCTTTAGCCCATATTGTCTGTTCGTATTGTGGCCACTGAATTAGTTTCTCAGATGCTGTCTAACTGCAATTTGCTTCATGTGTGAATCTCTTTTATTTGCTTTCTTTTGACTCTATTATCCAGAAAGATGTTTCAAGGACATGCTAATTACGTACAGGCAATGTGTGGTCCTTCCGTGCCTTTTTCTGTTTTATTATTTCATTTCTCTCTTCACAATTCTGACTGCTTAATCAAGCTGTCTGAAGAGAGGGCATAACCCTTCTGTGTTGAGCAGGGCGGCATCAGATGGGATGAAAAATGTCCTTAATAGTGCTGATTTTACCATTCTTGTGAGACTCCAAAACAACCATTAAAAACTCAGCAGAGCTCTCTCTGTCTTTTAAAGGCTTTATAGAATTGAAGTTGTTTTACTTTGGGCTGCAAAATCAGTCTCAAAATGCTAAAAACTATGCTGATTTATTATTCTGTCCTAAACTTGTGAAAAACACCATATAACGGAAAGCATCAAAACCTATCATCATTAAGTGCCTTGATCTGTCATCTTGAAATCAAATAAATGATAGCCATACCCCCATTGGTAATGAATTTCCTAATAAGGTTAAAAAATGAAGACAGGTTCAACACAAGCCCATATGGCTGCCCAACAGTAGCAAAAAGGGTTTCTTTGTTCAAACTTTCATTCTTGTGGTTTACGTAAAGCACAATTTCAGCCTGAACTGTCAAAGCACGTATATAAAAAATATACTACTCCTGACTCTAAACTATGGAAGAATTATGCTCCATGACAGCTAAAGCAAATTCACACTTTAAGGGATTGTGATTGTAATCAGAATGCACAAAAATAGAATTGTGAAAAATATCATGGAGGATTGCGTTACACTCTCTGGAAGGTTGACCCTTTCTAGTTTCTAATAAGTATCACCAGAAGAGAAATCTGACATTTGCAGTTTTGCTTCACATAATTTTGTGGGTCACAGAACATATGGAGCGAGCCTATTAAGAAACCCCAAATCCATAAGCAGGCTTCACACACAGCATCAGGCAACGACTCAAATGAGCCCGAGACATGGAATGACAGACTTGAGTAAAACAAAACGCCCGTACATACACCTGCTCACACAAATTGAACCAAACAAACAGCCCAGATTCCCAGTCTTTATTGCACTGTGGGTATCTTTAGGTCTTTTAAAAAAAAGTCAACTGAAAGCACAACATTTGTGATTGACACTTGGTAATTTTGCGGTATTTACTGAAATGTTTAAATGGATGACTTGCGGAGAGGCAACATCTTACCCCCGGTAATAACAGATGCTGCTTCTACTCAAGGATTTAATGATGGTAATTTCAGACTGCAGCCTAATAAAAAAACAATTATATGGAGAAAAGTTCCATCCCTGTGGAGAATTTCCTGCCATTATTTTTTCATTCCCACATTTTTGACTGTAATCTATGTATTTCACTTATCTAGTGTTCAGGGATGAACAATAAATCTCAGAGCTGCAGATGAATCTGCAGCTTTCACAGAGCTAGGATCAATCCATAGTGTCAAATCATGTTATCATAGATTTTTGTCATTCTGTAATTGATATTATCAATCCATAAATGGTAAATATTATAATTATTACTGATTGACACATTTCTTAACCAGCTGACAGGATGTTCATGAATCCATAGCTTTAGTCTTTCAGTGCCAAGAAACTGTGTCAGTACAGTCTGAAGAACAGACTTCATACGCAGTCAGAGATACTCTGGTTATTGTCTTAGTAGCTCTAAAAAGTAGAATGTCACAGACTCAAATCTCAATGCTGTCTTAGTGTGTGTCTCACTATCATAACATAAATAATCACATCAGTAAGGTTCATTGCAAAGTACAATGTAAAAAAGATTAATACTATGCTTAGCTCAACTAGCCCTAGTCATTAGTTTTCAGTGTTGCAAATAAACTGAATTACAACACTTCTGTTCTACAGTACACAGTAGCATTATTAGTATACTGGATTTGACAAATCTTAGGAACAATGTATTGTTTTAAACTGACTTTGGTAACGAGTTCACCTATTTGACATTTCTCCTGGTTACTAATATGCTGTATCACTTGTCAGAGGAGGTCGTAACAAGTTGACCATTTTTAAATGCAGCTATGAGGAGCAAATCAGCCTCTGAGTCAAGTGGCCAAAGAATTCAACTAGAAAGCACAAGATCCCAAGCTCAAATCCCACTATGGGCCAGTCAGTTATCAAGCTTGATCAAAACTGTATGAACATTTTTGCAAAGTGTTAAATGATTATAAAATAAAAAATAATGGAAAGAACTCATGACAAAAGTGTTTAATGTTAAAAGGAGCAAATCACAAGAAATGGAGGTGCAGAGGTGCAAATGTGCATTATGCTAGTTTGATTATCTAATAACAGTATGTGTCAGCTATAAAAGAAGTACTTTGAGGCAACCAGCAAAGTTCTAGAGAGGAAAACAGTCAGTGCCACAATTGCAGGTACAGTCACAACAAACACTGTAATATTACAGTGTTCAGGGGACCTTTCTCAAAAATAATGACAACATATGGAAAACTGCTGGCAGAGAGGTCCAGTGGATGCAAGTCAAAACTCAGTGTCAGGCACAGATGGACATTTCACAGGATAGTTGTTAAATGCTAAAAAAAGCCCAAACTCATAAATTAAAACAGAATTAAGTGAGCACTTTTGTGGCCTAGTCTTAACAAAAAACTGCATGTTGTGAGCTTCATAAAGAAGAAATTTATGGCAGAACTGCCATTTGGAAACCACATACGGTGCATCCGGAAAGTATTCACAGTGCTTCACTTTTTCCACATTTTGTTATGTTACAGCCTTATTCCAAAATGGATTAAATTCATTTTTTTCCTCAGAATTCTACACACAACACCCCATAATGACAATGTGAAAAAAGTTTACTTGAGATTTTTGCAAATTTATTAAAAATAAAAAAATTGAGAAAGCACATGTACATAAGTATTCACAGCCTTTGTCATGAAGCTCAAAATTGAGCTCAGGTGCATCTTGTTTCCCCTGATCATCCTTGAGATGTTTCTGCAGCTTAATTGGAGTCCACCTGTGGTAAATTCAGTTGATTGGACATGATTTGGAAAGGCACACACCTGTCTATATAAGGTGTGGGCAGAGATGACAAAGGTGAACCCTATTTGTAGATACTTTGGCTCAAGCTAGGGCCACTGGGACATGTTGAAATCATGTCTCTATATATGTGGTGGCAGTTCACGATGAATACCCGGCCACAGTGAACTAAACTTCACTCCAACACCACCAACACTTTACTGTAGTGAATTATTAATTTCATCATAAAGTGGTGGAGAACAGTGGACTACAAAATGAAGAAGTATTAGACATTAGCTTCCTGTACAGAGAGTCAGGCTTTTAAGCATTTTAAGGGTTTACTGTGGGAAAGCTGTGCAGAGATGCCAATCTAAGTTTGACATGCTGTCAGTGGTCAGTACAGCTGAACACTTGGTTCAAGGAGCACTTATGAACAGCATGGCCATGCTTTTAACATTGGTTGTTGTTAAAGAGGCATCCGAAAAGAAGCCTTTTTATTTTTTTAATATGTACCCCTTGCCTGGAGATGGCCAGTAGCCCTAACCTAAAAACAAAAATGTACATGTGTCTTTATTGTTCACACCATCTTTCCTCTATTTTAATACTTTTCACTCCCCACTGGAGCATGTTTTCTTTTTCCTTTTGTGTCCTTTCTCCAATTCTTCAACTGCAAGGTACATATCTGAAACGGCAGTACTTCATGTACACAGTCCACTGATCTTAAGAGTCTTCCAGAATAACTGGGCTCAAACTAGGTCAGGAGAACATTGGGGTTAAATAAAAATATGTGGCTCTAAAACAGCCAGTCTTTCCAGTTCATCATGACCCACTACACAGTGAATATCTGTCTATTTTGATTTTAATAGTAGAAACATTTAAATAAGTAGCCCAGAACATGTTTAATATTTAACACATCTTCCATAGAAGCCTATCAAACATTCAGCTCAAAATGGAAAAACTATACAAGGCATGTTTATTGTACAGATGTGAAGCCATCAGGACCTCTGGTTTGTTTGTTTGATGATGTAATACCTCTTTGTGCCTTGGGGGGTGCTGGTTAGCTATACAGTACATCAAATAAAAACAAAGCTGCTCCAGAAATGGCTGCCTCATGAAACTTTAATGAGGACGTAAGCCTTAAATCTATTTTTAGACTATAGTAAGCTTTTTAGGTGTAATGGAAAATGTGTTGCCTTCTCTAGTACAACTGGAAGAGTGCTCTGTCTAATGAGGGCAAGAAAGAAAGGCTAGAAACTGCAGTGCTATGACTATAAAGAAGCAGGCATCACTTGTTAACCCTAGTCATTAAGGCAAGGCCCTTCGTTAAATGCTGTGCAACAGTCACCTCTAGTTTATCTATAATCACTGCACCTTAATCACTTTCAGCTCTGATTTAATCACTATACTTCCCTTGCTCCCACTCCACCACTACTGTATTATGCCCCACTATATAGTTATCCATTTGAGCACAATCAGTTACTTTACTACTGCGCTACAGTCACGTCCAATCTGTTCTTAACCACTATGACACTACACTTCGTTACTGGGTTTCAAAAACCTTTAGCCTGAGGCCATCTGTTCTCTTTCTCCGTAATAAAATCTCTTATAGACATTCAGCTTTGCCCAAGCATGCTGCGAGTTCTTCTGCCCTATTTAGTGATTCATACTTATTCGATGTTGTAGTTCCCAGTTGCCATGCCCATTCTGAGTCCTTTACCTGGTCTAATTTTGTAAGCCACACCCACTCAAAACTATTCATCTCATCACGTGCTATTCTGCTGCACTTCACTCCTCTTGATCCTCTGAGCAAATCTGCCAGTAAAGGTCCATTATGACTATAAATATTTTAGTTCCTTTCTCATTTTCCTTCTGTGCTTGAGCCAAACACAGCGAGTTACTGTAACAGAGCAGCTGCTTGCAAACTAATTATGTGCCAAAGTAATGAATCAAATGCCTGCCGGACACAGGAGACTCACTGGTGAGAGGCTAGTGGTTGGCCTCTGATTCAGAGGTCCTTGAGAAAAAGAAAGGGACTTGTCCATTGTGCCCATTCCCTGCTTCAGATTTATATAATTCCAATACTGCTGCTGAGCACAGTTGTAATGCTTTAAATCAAGTCATCTAACCAATGCTAAAAGAAATAACTGTGCAGCTCATAACTGTAATCCATGAGTCAGACAGGGTCAAGAATAAAAAATCTTCTCATTTTAACAAGGTGTTAATCAACTAGGTGGTCAAATCACTTGTAAAATGCAGAGTATAGGATCAGCATCTAATGTTCAAGTTGAAAGAACAGAATTGATAAAAATGAATGACACTGTGTTCATTTTAAGGGATGGAATTAGTAATAAATTAAGATATTTTTAGCAATCAAGAGAAGCATAAATCGTAAAGTGACAGTTACTTTTACTGAAGGTTAATGGATTTTTTTTATAATGGAATTTTTAGGAAGTTAAATATTTCAAGATTATGGACAGGGAAATAGTACCCTAAGTTCTTGTCTATAAGCCGGACTCATGTATTAGCCGGAGACCAAAAATCATACGAATTTTTAAAATAAAATCGTATCATAGATAAGCCGGACTCATGGATAAGCCGAACGTACTATAACCTATAACTAATAGAAGGGAGGGAGGTCAGTGGTCTCACTCGCGCCCATTTAATTTCTTTAAGGGGGGAGAGAGTGTGAGATATTGCCGTCTCTCTCACTCCCCGCATGGCGCGGTTGGAGCGGCCGGAGCGCGTTCTTTCTGCTCTGGGCGTCGCCGAGTCAACACGAGCGCGTAGCGGTCATTTAAATTGTGATTTTATATGTAAGCATATTTAAATATATATCGCGGATTTCTGCGGACAATGGGTCTTTTAATTTCTGGTACATGCTTCCTCAGTTGGTTTGCCCAGTTGATTTCATACAAGGGACGCTATTGGCAGATGGCTGAGAAGCTATCCAGCTCACTTTCTCTCTCTCTCTCTCTCTCTCTCTCTCTCTTGCGCTGACGTAGGGGGGTGTGAGCAGGGGGGCTGTGTGCAGCTGCTTCCTGAAAGAAATGCTGCACGGAGCTTCGCATACTTAAAAGCTCAAAGGGCACGTATTGATTTTTTTTATCTGTCTCTCTCTATCTCTCTCTCTCTCTCTCTTCCTGCTCCTGACAGAGGGGGTGTGAGCTGCCGCCTTCAACAGCTTTGTACCGGCGGTGCTTCGCATACTTAAAAGCCAAAAAACCCTATTGATTTTTTTTTTGACTGCTTGCTTTGCACTCCTTTGAAAAGGAAGATATGTTTGCATTCTTTTAATTGTGAGACAGAACTGTCATCTCTGTCTTGTCATGAAGCACAGTTTAAACTTTTGAAAAAGAGACAAATGTTTGTTTGCAGTGTTTGAATAACGTTCCTGTCTCTCTACAACCTCCTGTGTTTCTGCGCAAATCTGTGACCCAAGCATGACAATATAAAAATAACCATATAAACATATGGTTTCTACTTCGCGGATATTCTTATTTCGCGGGTGGCTCTGGAACGCAACCCCCGCGATGGATGTATAAGCCGGACTTATGTATAAGCCGATATTCTATTTTTTCATTTTCACAACTTTTTTCCTTAGATAAGCCGCGGCTTATTGACAAGAACTTAGGGTAGTAGTAGTAGTTTATTTGTATAGCGCCCTTCACAGACAAAAGGTCACAGAGCGCTGAACAGCAAATACAGTACAAATACAACCGTTAAAACAAAACATAAACAAAACCAATAAAAACGATAAATAAACAAACTGGAACTATTCAGCAGTGATTAAAAGCTTGTTTAAAAAGAAATGTTTTTAGTTGTTTTTTAAAAGAATCAACAGACTTGACTCCATGCATAGAAATAGATACATTAAAATAGACACATTATGGAAGTTATGGTAATTGAACTCCCAAGTTAGCCAAGAGATATAATCCTTTCTAACTCCACCCTGGGTCTTCCTTCCAGGGCAGCAGTGTCTGGTATGATCCTTGTAGGCATTCTTAATACATGCCCAAATTTATTAACTAGATCCTCTCAATCCAATAAAATATCACTTGTAATCTGGGGTCTTCTTGTATTGCTAACAATTTCATAACATTACAGAGAATGATCCTAGTAGACTGAGAATTTGAACCTCATTTCAGTTGCTTCCACCTAGATCACTACACTTGAGGCAGCTGTTCTCCCAAACCTCAGTAAGACGCATGACCTTAGAGGTATTAATTCTCACTCCAAGTCACATACAGTTGGCAAACAACTCCAGGGCAGATACAAGATCTTAAGTTTGATGATGTCAAAAATCAAAATGTTATCCATAATCAGCAGAGATTCTCTGTCCCAAACTGTTTTACAACCCAGACCTTTGTCATGCAAATAAATTCTTTCCATAATTGTAAACAGGAGAGAAGAAATGTTTTCAATTCCCAAATTAAAATGAAAACACACTACTGATGAAAAGTTTTAGAACACCTCAGTTTTTCCAGTTGTTCTTCAAATGTTATCAGTTGAAATGCAATGAATGACCTCAAATGATGAAAGGGTAAGCTGTAAACTGCCAGAGGTTTAAATTTAAAGTTTAGGTTAGCAAAAATGGAAAACAAAAGGAAATTTCAGAATATTACAAATGGGCCTTCTTCAGGGAGCAACTAACCTACAGACATTCTGCAGCAATTAAAGTAAATTAAGCCTTGCGAGTTTAAGCAAACAATTTTCACAGGTATCCGACCTAACTTCTGTTGATTACTTAAAAACCCTCTGTCTGTCTTGACTACACCCTATGAAGAACTATTTGGACAATATTACACTGCAGAAAGTTGTAAACTTCAGATATAATCAAATGAGACAGAGCATTATTACCTTTAGAATTGTAGGCCTTTGATTTAGATAAATTGCAAAAAATGTCAAAGTGTCAGTGAGTATGGTGTACTACACAATCCAATGGCAATTGGAAACTGGAAGAAACTCCGATAGGAAGAGATCTGGCAGACCCAAAGATACAACCCAATCAGAAGACAATTTTCTGAGGGTCACCAGTTTGTGTGATAGGCGCCTCACTGCACAACAGCACAAAGCAAAGTTTAACAGTGGTTGAAAAAAGCAAGTTTTGGTTTCTACTGTGAAGAGGAGACTTTGTGCTGCAGGTTTGACAGGGTGAGTGGCAATAAGAAAGGCATTCCTTAAAGGACAAAATGGGGCCTTGAAATGCCAGCAGTGAACTACTACAGACTGGAAGAAAGACTTATGGAACGATGAATCAAAATATGAAATTTTCAGGGTGTTTGTACGCCATCAAGTTGGTGAAAGGATGGTTCCCCAGTGTGTGACACCAAATATGGAGAAGGAAATGTGATGGCCTGGGGTGCTCTTGCTGGAGGCAGAGTTGGTGACCTGCTTTGAGTCACTGGCATTCTGAATTAAAAGTGTTACCACAGTTTGGCTGCTATATCTGCTGAAGGTGGCTACTTTGATTAATCAAAAATTTGAATAATATTTGAATACTTAATGATTCCTTGGCTTATTTTTTATTTTCCATTGTTTATTTGTTTTATGCCTTGATTTCATGAAACATTAAGATATTAAACTATGTGCATTTCCATAAAAACTGAAAAAACTAAGGTGTTCTAAAACTATTCACTGGTAGTGTACATAAACTCAACTCTTGTTCATACGCTAGCACTGCATAGTCTTGACACATACTATATATAAACATTCTTTGGGTCTATAAAGAACATGTTGGCAAACTGCGAGAGCACCTCAACAATGTAAGCAAAAACAAAGAGTTAACTCACTTTTCCAAAGAATGGGAGCGTACAGTCTGAATTCATGGATATAAGTAAAAACTGAATAGAACTACTGAGATAACAAAACAAGTGATATGGAAACAGATGTAAGAAGTGAAATAGGTGAGCTGATATGTGTTGTATATTAAATAAAATTGTGTTATGCATTTAATACATTCTAGTTTATCATGGCACTACATAGTGGTGATTCGCTGAGTACTGATCAAACATACAAGGAAGAATTAAGATATTAAGTTGCGGCTTGGAACTTTGTAGTCAACATATTTCTCACAGTTAGCTAAAAGTAACTTAACTGACTAGTAACCAGACTATGGGAACTTGTAAGTTGACCAATTTAGGCTGATGTAACTAAATCTTGCATAATCAGTTATGAAGGTCCTGTATTAAAGAATGGGTTTTGAGAGTACCTAATGACACAATTTTTGTAAAGAGAGAATACACATACTTTTTGATACAAGAGAGGTGAGACGCCGAGATTGGTATAGGAGACAGAGGGCAATGGAGATATACGAGAGTGACACTTGTGAAGATGTAATGAATCATCATGCTGTCAGAGCACGAAAGTACCACCCCCAAAATGAAAATGTGCCCCAATGGAGACAAGTATCAGGAAGAAAAAGGCTGCAGAATTGCTTATATTTTTAAAGATACTTTAGTGGGATTAAGAAGAAATGTTTCTCAATTTACACAGTCATCTCCCTTGGTTTTAGTAAGGTGACGTTTGCTGTATGGACATTTACTTGAATCATTCTGGTTGTATGATTCCAACATTTAATATGCCTAGTTTTTCTGCAAATACTCATAAATTTAAAATTAATGAAAGTTGGAGTATATTTCTCTGAAACTGCCTTGTTTACTGACATCAGTGATATTACCCCAGGTAATGAGTGTTAATATAGTGGAGCTGTGCTCACTCATGTTAAACGGTTTCAGACAAGAGATCTGGTTGCTGAAGGAGAAGGCTGTTCTGGCTTCAGATAGAATATTTCTTTCAAGTCTTTTGAGGGTAGCCTGTCCCTTACATTTATTGAAAAACCTTTCTTAGGTAGTGATCTTGGATCAGGCTATGTTCTGTAACCCAGCAGAAACTGAAGGAAATAGGCTTCTGCCTTTTCTAAGGTTTTCCAAGGCAGACCTCTCAAAGGTAGCTATTTGGGAGCTGAAGGACATAGATAACCTGGAAGGCGCTGAAGGATAGATGCTCCTGGCCTTTGCTGAGGTATTACACAGTTTTAATGTGGATTTTTTTAAGTATGTATTGCGGGGGGTACATATAAAACACAGCTCATAAAGCACTTTCAGGATTAACTTGTCCAAGAATACAATGGCACCTTTGGAGGTTAAAGTGGCTTTCATAAACACTTTCACCATAAAACATAAGGTAACTGTAACAGTTAAAAAAACAGAAAAAGCAAAAAAGGACTATATGGAATATGTAGAAATAAGGAGGAAAAGAATTTAGCACTGCATAAAAAATATGTACTTAGTATTTGTGTTACACTAAAAATAATCTCATGGCTGAATGATTCAGTATTTCACAATATAATTTATTGCCAAAGCTCCAGACCTGCTCTCCATCATGGGCTGAAGCAGTCAACAATATTACCTGGGAACTTAAACTGTTCATTGGGCACATTTTTCAAATATTTAATGTTTAAGAAATTTGAGCTACAATTACTCACTGACCCTAACAACTAACAGCCCAACATCAATCGATGCCATTTTTTATATCACATGAATTATAACTTGGTGTCTATGAAAGCTATTGAGCAACCATAAGCATATCTGGGCTATGTTTATAACTATGTGTCATTGTAAACTACTGTTAAAAAACATGTATTTCAGGTAACTTACAAACACATGTAACTGCATCTTATTACTGCTGTTATTTTTGAATAAACCTCATTCTTAGAGAAATATTTCACAAACGTAATTGTGATAACTGAATTTTTAATGAAGTCATTGAAAAACATAAAAGGCCCCAACTTTCTAATCAGTTAACTAAGCTACTGAACACATCTGAATGCTGTGCCATGCTTACATTTTCTAAGTTGCTTGATGACCCTCAGCCTGTGTTTGACTAATCTTTTGCTTTTGTCATTCATCTCTTACTTTATTTTGAAACTGTCCTTTACAGGACAAGCCTTCTTTTCCAATTCAGGTATGGTAGGTGCTATATCTTCATATTCAAGAGAATTAAATCAAAATGATAATTAAGAGAGTCGATACAGATGTGATAGTAGTAAAGCACTTCCTACACTTTCCAGAAATGCTAATGTGTGGATATAAAACAAACTAAGTAACCATAATAAACAATGTGTTACAGTTAGTTTCTCAACATAGTTACAGGGATTCTCCAGGGCTGAGCATGCAAAACCCTGGACCAGCTGATCAGACTTTGCCATAATGTTAACTTTTTGTGCCTCAAGGCCAATAATGATGACTTTGAGGAAAGCTGCAAATCTTATTTATTGCATCTCCAGAGTTTTCATATTAAATGTTACACAAGTTACAAAATGGATGGATGGATATTAGGTTTATGTAAGGTAGTAGACGTGCTTCAAATCCATATAAATGTAAAAGACAACAGTAAGACACTGAAGTTACAGAGAAAAAAAGGCTGCAAAAATCACAGTTGTGCTTCAGGCTCTTATTCTTTCAAACACATACATTTCACAGTACAACAAACAAACCAAAAAAGAGAAGAACTAACATATTTAAAAGGTGGGACTTATATTTGCAGTATTTTTAACCAACTAGCTCACACTTTTTCTGAGGCGCGTATGACTCACGGGAAAATGCCACTGCAGACCACAGCATTCCTGCATATTTTATAAATTGTCAAAGAAGAGGTAATTATACACTTGCCATAGCAACAGACACATCAACAGCAGCTTTGCCCATCTGCTGAGAGGAGAAGGGACTTGCTACAAGTGGCCCTGCCAAAATGTGTCCGTCTCTTATGATAAGAGTCTCTTGAGTGGAAGCCTACTTTGTTATTATTAACATTAATATTAGCACAGCCACCAGAGTTTCAGGTGATTGCCATTTCTCAGGAGACGTCTCTCTGCTATGAGTATTAAAGTTTTTACTATTAGTTTTATAAGCACTCTTCATCTTGAGGAGAGGTTTCCTTCACTTTTAACAAAAACAGCACAGAAGTCTCTAATCTTATGCCTGCTTAATAACTATGTTATCTAGCACCATTATACAGACCATAAGTGATGTCAATGGTTTGAAATAAAGTGAATTCCTGTTTAGAGAATAGACTATGCCATTTTATGTTCTAGAATATATGCCTTTAGTGCAGACAGTGGGGCCCTACTATTGAAAGAATTCAAAACTAAGATATTTCCATTTAAACATTTCAAACTCACATTTACTCCTTCGGTTTTCAAAGACAAAAGCTTTATTGCAACTGTTCTCAAGTTCACTCAAGGGGAATACTGTGGCTACAGGTTTTTCATCCTAACATTTTTTTAAAATGCTTTTTAAGTCTATTAAGTACACTGCAATAGATACTAGTTCCACCTTCTAGTTTCCAAATATGTTTAGAGAAGTAAATGTTGAAAATACTGTACATAATTTTCACAGATAATTATTAAGTTTTTAAAAATAATTAACTATACATTTCTGAGAGAAAACATTATTATATAAATTCAGCAGTACATTCCATATTTTTCAAATGTCCATGTGGCCTATCAGTTCTTGCTTTATACTGTGGCACTTACTGTGGCACTTCCAGGCAAAGCAGCACCACCAAGTGGAAGTTGGATTTCATTTTATTTTATGATGTAAAGTGGATCAGAATGCAGGGACTGCCAATGTGAATAGTCTTACCTCATAGGGGGTGAGGAGGGGTTTAGAAAATGCTTTGCCCCAGTCAATGGACAGTCGAGTACAGGCAATCTGAACCCATCTAAATAAATAAGAATAGAATATAAAACAAGGTATTGAAAATAATTAAAGAGTGTTTAAACAAAACAATACATAAATAAATACACTGCTACATATGCTCACTGCTACATACGCTGTATAAAGTAGAATGGCACATTAATTCATATTAGTTAGAAAATTCTAAAGTAAAGATCACCTAAAAATAGAAAAAAAGACTTAAATGGAAATAGGATTGCAAAAAAATGGATTTAACTTTTTCTTGTTCAAATGGCAGATAAATATCACACTGACCTGCAGACAAACAACTTGATTCTGAGGTATTTCTTTGATTGGTACAGAAATTGTGTTTCACTACTACCATGTATGTACACATATTCCTTTAAAGTATGACTGATATCAATTAGGAAAGCACTGGCCAATTAAACTTACATTACATCATAGGGTTATTATGGAATTGCCCAGCAGGTAAAATTAAAAACTGTGTTTCCGGAGGGTACTATTAGTAATAATGGTGCACATGCAAGATTATTGGCTGAGTGTTTTAACATTAAGTGGACATCTGAATCTACTCACAAGACAGAAAGCAATCTCAAATTTTTTAATCGCAACATGGATAACTCAATTACCAGTAAGCTTCTGCTTCTGTGCCATAAGCAATTTCTGGCATCTGTCTTTAGATAAAGTGCTAGTTGTTGATCTCGTAAATATGACAGTTTAATGTCAAAGCAAGTTACTTTTTCAAGTCAAGTTCACTGTCATATATACTCTGTACAATGAAATTCTTACTTGCATGTATGTTCAGAGCAGCTGAAAATAAAATAATACCAACAAAACACACGCACACACGCATAAAGGTATTCATGGCATCTATCTATCTATCTATCTATCTATCTATCTATCTATCTATCTATCTATCTATCTATCTATCTATCTATCTATCTATCTATCTATCTATCTATCTATCTAGTCAGACACTTATGCTTGCAGAGCATCTTCAGGGCTCTGGCAAGTTAAGAACTTTGATATCAGAATAATGGATGTTACTTCCAAGTGACTTCTGGAATCTCCGCCGATAAAAAGCATTTCCTAGACTGCAAGTGAGCATTCATTATTGAAGGAGGATAAAGGAATCTGTCATGAGATGTGACTCCCAAAGATGGAAACAGAAACCTGGACCTCAGACATCTGAATACTTATTTCTTTTTGTTTAAATTTACCTCCCACACATACGGTTTGTTATGTAACAATATTTTTATTATGTTTAACTCTTCAATAACCTTAATATTGGTAAAAACTTCCCCTGAATCTACTATTGTCAGTCCCAAAGTCCCTGTTTACCATTAGGTTTGACAGAAGGAGTAAGAGAAGTGACAGCTTAGGTCTTTAATAATACTGTTTCCTTTCTAAGATAGAGAATGTGGTAATGTCCTAAACAGAAGGCTGCCACCATCACCATGTGCTAGGCTGGGTTTTATAATCTTGCACTTAGAAGGTTTAGATAGATAGATAGATAGATAGATAGATAGATAGATAGATAGATAGATAGATAGATAGATAGATAGATAGATAGACAGACAGATAGACAGACAGACAGACAGACAGACAGACAGACAGACAGACAGACAGACAGACAGACAGACAGACACACACACACACACACACACACACACACACATACTTTATTAATCCCAAGGGGAAATTCACATGAACATGATGCAGCCAGTCAAGATAGATTCCACTGCACACTTGTAGAAGTTTGTAACAACAGAATGACAAATCTGAAATGTGTTGTGTCCACTTCAGTTTAGTGATGGCCACTCTAAGAAATTTAAGCTGCTCACCCTTTCAATGGCATTTTAGTTTCACTGCAGATTCACCTCATCATCACCATCATGAAAGGTATTTCTTATGAGACACCATTATGAGGCTAAGAGAAGGAGGGTCTATACTGTTGCCCAGGTAACGCTCAGGCCTGATGCTTTTGCAAGACACGTCTATACAGTTGCCCAAGTAACGCTTGGCACTAATGCTTTTGGCACTTTTACTGCCCCGAATAATCCTCAGTCTAACGCTTATGCGAGATGTGTCTATGCAGCTGCCTGAGTTCCACTTGGAACTAATGCTTACAGCACTGTCTTTACTGCCCAAGTGATGCTCACGTTCTAACGCTAAGAAGGTTAAGGATGGAGCACAGTCAGTATGGAAGCAATTAAGAGTCGGAATCGGTAAAAAAATATACTCACTCCTATTAAATGTATATTGTAATATATAGTGCATCCGGAAAGTATTCACAGCGCATCACTTTTTCCACATTTTGTTATGTTACAGCCTTATTCCAAAATGGATTAAATTCATTTTTTTCCTCAGAATTCTACACACAACACCCCATAATGACAATGTGAAAAAAGTTTACTTGAGGTTTTTGCAAATTTATTAAAAATAAAAAAATTGAGAAAGCACATTTACATAAGTATTCACAGCCTTTTCCATGAAGCTCAAAACTGAGCTCAGGTGCATCCTGTTTCCCTTGGTCATCCTTGAGATGTTTCTGCAGCTTAATTGGAGTCCACCTGTGGTAAATTCAGTTGATTGGACATGATTTGGAAAGGCACACACCTGTCTATATAAGGTCCCCCAGTTGACAGTTCATGTCAGTGCACAAACCAAGCATGAAGTCAAAGGAATTGTCTGTACACCTCCGAGACAGGATTGTCTCGAGGCACAAATCTGGGGAAGGTTACAGAAAAATTTCTGCTGCTTTGAAGGTCCCAATGAGCACAGTGGCCTCCATCATCCGTAAGTGGAAGAAGTTCGAAACCACCAGGACTCTTCCTAGAGCTGGCCGGCCATCTAAACTGAGAGATCGGGGGAGAAGGGGGCTTAGTCAGGGAGGTGACCAAGAACCCGATTGTCACTTTGTCAGAGATCCAGAGGTCCTCTGTGGAGAGAGGAGAACCTTCCAGAAGGACAACCATCTCTGCAACAATCCACCAATCAGGCTTGTATGGTAGAGTGGCCAGACGGAAGCCACTCCTTAGTAAAAGGCACATGGCAGCCCACCTGGAGTTTGCCAAAAGGCACCTGAAGGACTCTCAGACCATGAGAAAGAAAATTCTCTGGTCTGATGAGACAAAGATTGAACTCTTTGGTGTGAATGCCAGGCATCACATTTGGAGCAAACCAGGCACCGCTCATCACCAGGCCAATACCATCCCTACAGTGAAGCATGGTGGTGGCAGCATCATGCTGTGGGGATATTTTTCAGCGGCAGGGACTGGGAGATTGGTCAGGATAAAGGGAAAGATGACTGCAGCAATGTACAGAGACATCCTGGATGAAAACCTGCTCCAGAGCGCTCTTGACCTCAGACTGGGGCGACGGTTCATCTTTCAGCAGGACAACGACCCTAAGCACACAGCCAAGATATCAAAGGAGTGGCTTCAGGACAACTCTGTGAATGTCCTTGAGTGGCCCAGCCAGAGCCCAGACTTGAATCCAATTGAACATCTCTGGAGAGATCTTAAAATGGCTGTGCACCGACGCTGCCCATCCAACCTGATGGAGCTTGAGAGGTGCTGCAAAGAGGAATGGGCGAAACTGGCCAAGAACAGGTGTGCCAAGCTTGTGGCATCATATTCAAAAAGACTTGAGGCTGTAATTGCTGCCAAAGGTGCATCGACAAAGTATTGAGCAAAGGCTGTGAATACTTATGTACATGTGATTTCTCAGTTTTTTTATTTTTAATAAATTTGCAAAAACGTCAAGTAAACTTTTTTCACGTTGTCATTATGGGGTGTTGTGTGTAGAATTCTGAGGAAAAAAATGAATTTAATCCATTTCGGAAAAAGGCTGTAACATAACAAAATGTGGAAAAAGTGATGCGCTGTGAATACTTTCCGGATGCACTGTAATGTATTAAAATGTCCCAATTTAATTTTTCAAAGATTTTTCATAATTTCACTTATAATTTATCTTTGATAATTTGTATAATTATCTTCAATAATTTTATATAATCTTTGATAATTTCTTTATAATCTTTCTTTTTTAATTTTTTTTTTGACTTTCTCGTATACGAAGTATAGGGAAAGTATTATTCCATTTCGAGATTTTATGAATCTCGATGTTTTAGACCTCCCTGAATCCGAAAGTAACATTTTTGGAATTATGTCTGTGTGTGTGTGTATGTAAACACAAAAACTTGAGTATGCATTCACTTAGGTCAAACAAAATTTGCATACAAGTATTAGTTACAAAACGTAGATTTCTATCACCTTTAGGGCTATTTCCGATAACTGGAAGTGGTACTTTACCTTTTATTCATGTACCTGCAGAGTCCAATTTATTCAATTTTAATCTATACTAATAAAAGGCAAAGCCCTCACTGACTCACTGACTGACTGACTGACTGACTGACTGACTCATCACTAATTCTCCAACTTCCCGTGTAGGTGGAAGGCTGAAATTTGGCAGGCTCATTCCTTACAGCTTACTTACAAAAGTTAGGCAGGTTTCATTTCGAAATTCAAAGCGTAACGGTCATAACTGGAACCTCTTTTTTGTCCATATACTGTAATGGACTGCGGCTCGCTGGCTGTGGGAGGCGGAGTTGCGTATCGCGTCATCACGCCTCCCACGTAATCACGTGAACTGACTGTGAACGCAGTATGTAGAAAACAAGGAAGAGCCCCAAAGAGCGCTGAAGAAAACATTCATTACACAATTGAGAAGGCAGCGAAACAATAAGAAGCGAGCGAGTGACGCATACAAGCATATTCATAAGTGCAGCTATGGCGGAAACAAAGCACAGTGTAAACCGTAAGTTTAAATTAAGTTTGGCAAGATTCCTTTTCTCCTGTACAACTATACGTTGCATTCTCAACAGTAAGCTTGCACCACTTGGTCATATTACAACCGGAGTGCTGAACTGACAACGTGGTATACAAAGAGAACTATAACAATCGTAATAAACGAACAATAAAACAGCGGAGAACCCATGGATTAAATAAAAAGGTTGCTTCCTTGGCGAAGCAAGGAAAAAGGATGGCCTTATATGGCGTTCATTTATAAAACAGCGGAGAAGCTGTGTAAAGACTGCTTCACAAAAAAACAGCAAAGCGCCTTATATGAGCAGGCAGTCAGGTAAAGAAGGGAATCAATAAATAATTATAATCGTAATAAATGAACAAAAAAAAGGGGAGAATCCGCGGATTACATAAAGGAAATGGGTACCTGAACAGAAAAGTGAGTCTCAAATACCTACACAATAACTATAACAATCGTAATAAACGAACAATAAAACAATACAGAACCGCTAAACAAGGAGAAAGGACGGCCTTATATGGCGTTCGTTTATAAAACAGCGGACAGGCTGTGTAAAGGCAGCTTCACAAAAAAACAGATCCTTAACAAATTGTTATTGGTATATTTTCCCTCAATTTAAAAAGGTTTTCTTTTCTTCTTAATTAAAATTTAAAAGCAATACTTCACCGCTGTGAAGCACGGGAATTTGGCTATATGCAGTGAGTGTGTACGCCTGATAAGCCCAGAATTAGGGTGAAACACGTGTCGCGTACTCTTTGCATTATTTGACAGTAAACTATTTTCAACCATTCTATGATCTGCTTCTCACAACTGAGGGCACCGTGGCGGATGTTAGCTGACTTGCTGGCCAACCACAAGCGTTACCTGGTAGGTAACCACCCATACAATCAGATTGTGATTCAGACTACGAATGTAGATATATATATATATATATATATATATGTGCATATGTGTATATATGTATATATATGTAGATATGTAAATTTGTATATGTATATACTGTATATGTATATGTGGATGTGTATATGTATGTAGATATGTGTATATGTAGATATGTATATATATGTATATATATGTTTACATAACCTCTTTAACACACTACTTCTCCGCTGCGAAGCGCGGGTATTTTGCTAGTTTTATAATAATTGTTCAATATATTAATGATTTGATTTGTTGTTGATGGTTCTTAAATGTACATTATATAAAAATATAATCATTGTCTTGTGGTTTACTCAATATCTATTCCCATATCCGAGTATACGAGAAAGTCTAGGGGAGATCACTCCCGATTTTAAACTTTTGTAAATTTAGTTCAATGCTAATGTAACTTGGTGTTTGTAAGCTACAACAACATTACCACAGCCTTTAAACTCAAACTTTAACAGGTCAGAGTGCTGAAAATACAGTGGCCGCAAAGGGCAAGTGACAAAAAATTTAAAGATGTGATGTGGACAATTAAACAAGGTGATGCGCACAGAAATGTGACATGCACTATTAAACAAGATGACGTTCAGAATTAAATGTGGTGCCACAAGCAACATTAGAGATGACACGCTCAAAATCAGAGAGGAGATGACAAGTAAAAGTGTACCGAAAGGGTAGGTACCTTGGCAAAACAAGAGGAAAACACTGATTGGTGGCAAGGCTTGTCTGTTAGTCCATAGGGAAAGTTTCCGGTTAATTTGTGTGCTGAGTGAGGGAAAGTTAATATAGCATTCTTTTTTCAATTAAATTGTTGGTGATCACAATTCTCGTAGTAAGTTCATGAGTGTGTATGTAAAGAGGAGGCCATCCATTCCCTTTTTCCTATGTAAGAGTTAATTATTTGTGTTTAAAAAAAAAAATCAACCGAAATAAATACGGTATAGTGTGGTAAAGTGAAATCCGTGGCTGATTGGTGTCTTTTACATAATCACCAGACTTGCATCTTCAGGTGGGGGCATGGTAGTGTGGCAAGAGTGGTTCCCATGAACGATGTGGGAGCAGAAAGCCCTGCACTTAGTGCAGAGGTGGAGGATCGCCTGTGACTCTAACTGGCGCCAGGAGCTGACGATTGCCGCAGCTGTGCTCATGATTACGAGGGGGAAAACAGAAAAGAGAGAACGCAGAGAAGAGCCGCGAGAACAGCAGCAGGTGGAGAGGCAGGTCGAGACAGCCAGCCAGTGTGTGGAAAGGCAGCGTGGTCATCTGCCCTGTGTAGGAGCAAAGGTTTAGTGCTCTAGGGGTGGATCATTCTCTGAGGAGTGAGAAATTGAAGTGGCATTCTCCCCAGTGATACGGGGGACAATTGTGAGAGTGTGAATGAAGACGGGAGGACAACGGATCCTGAGCGGCTCACTGATTCCACTCAAGGCAGCTAAGACAGAGGCTGGGAGAAGAAGACCATGACTGCTAGCGTCTCCGCCAGCTGAGTGAGCTATGGGTGAGCTGTGGAGACAAAGAGGGAGTTGTGTTGGGCTTGTCCAAGTCGGGAAGGAACAATAACCCGCGAGCTGTGGCATTAATTTTAGTCTTCTTTTTAAGTCTTATTAATCTCATGGATTTCCACTGTTTTTATGGATTATTTATTTATTGAACTTTTTGCACTGCACATTTGGACATGATTTATTTTATAAAAGCACTCAGCACATTACACCATCCTCTTGCTTTGTGTGTGTTTTGTCCTCATCTGCCAAGCTCATCCAGTTACGTTATAGATGGTGGCAAGTTCAAGAGGCTCCCAAAAATAGGAGTGGGAGCATGGACTCAACCTGCACTGTCACATATAGTGCTTGATAATTTGTTGTACTTGAATAAACTGGGGTCATTATTTTGAAAAAATACTGGTTTGTTAAGATTCTACATACCATTTTATTGTAACAACAAACACTAAAGGAATTTATTTATTATCTAACGTGGCGCTCAGTGGTTATTTTAGAATCGATCAGGTGATGAATCAGTGGAGAGATCTAGTAGCAAGACAGAAAAACAACCCTCACATTTATGATTTAGATATGCTCCTTGTGTCCACATGTTTGACAGTTCTGGATATTACACAGTATTACATGTTCGAGACAAGGCAATTCCTCTCGTCATTGACCACATTTCACTCCAGTGGATGTCGTTGGGATCATATAAAATCATGAACATCTCCATCATGAGTCAGTCATGTTATAGACTCTGATTTTGCCTCAAAAAACTCTTTGTTGTTTTTCTTGCAAATACACTGGGTGCTGAAGACACCTATTGGTTTACTCTTTATCATAAGGGTGTAATTTCCTACACAAAATATGGTCAAAAAATTTGGGGGTTTTGAGTCTACAGGGACAAAAATAGACGGAAACTCAAAAAGCTTAATGTCTTGCATAGCCTGACATTAAGACAAGTTTAACAGTATGTCGTATGTGGGGTTTTCTCATACAGTTGACACACAAGGCACCAGACAAAAAAAAAAAAAAGTGATTTCAAGGTGTTCATAATTAATTCTTATGAAAACAATAATAATATAAAACTCTTATGAGAATCTATCTTAGTAAACCACAGTTAATATATGCACGGCGGACACACCGAGGCGCATGCGCACTGCGGCCTTGGTGCCCGCCCCAGAGTCCAGAGTCAAACGCAGCGGCTTCCCAGAGTCAGTAGGTGGCGCCCGAACAACACAACCTCTGAGTGCCCAAACAACACAACCTGTACAGTCAAACGCAGCGGCTTCCCAAAACACGGCAGATTCCCAGAGTCGGTAGGTGGCGCCCAAACAACACAACCTGTAAGCGCCCAAACAACACCACCTGTAAACTAGACTTGCTCTAATCCACTGTGCCAGTAATGTAGATCACATAACGGTCATTCAGTTTGGTGCCCACCCCAGAGTCCAGAGTCAAACGCAGCGGCGTCCCAAAACGTGGCGGCGCCTGCCCCAGAGTCAAACGCGACGACTTCCCAAAACGTGGCGGCTTCCCAGAGTCAGTAGGTGGCGCCCGAATAACACAACCTCTGAGCACCCAAACAACACAACCTGTACAGTTAAACACAGCGGCTTTCCAAAACGCGGCAGATTCCCAGAGTCGGTAGGTGGCGCCCAAACAACACAACCTGTAAGTGCCCAAACAACACCACCTGTAAACTAGACTTGCTCTAATCCACTGTGCCAGTAATGTAGATCACATAACGGTCATTCAGTTTGGTGCCCGCCCCAGAGTCCAGAGTCAAACGCAGTGGCGTCCCAAAACGCGGCGGTGCCCGCCCCAGAGTCAAACGCGGCGACTTCCCAAAACGCGGCGGCTTCCCAGAGTCAGTAGGTGGCGCCCAAATAACACAACGTAATGTGCCGTGGCACCTGCCCCAGAGTCAAACGCAGCAGCTTCCCAAAACGCAGCGGCTTCCCAGAGTCAGTAGGTGGCGCCCAAACAACACAACTTGTGGGCTACACTTGCTCTAATCAGATGTGCCAGTAATATAGATCACATAACGGTCACAGACTCTAACCCAGTGGCTTCCCAGACTCAGTGGCTGGCACACGAAAGGCAACGGAATCACGTCTACACAAGACGAAACCGCTTTAGTACAGATATGCTTATGTAATTAAATGACATTTCCTCAGACGCACCCACCCTCCATGATATGTCATCCATCCAGATATCGGACGGAACAGAAACTGATTGCCATTCTTGGATTTCCGATTCGCTAGCGAATCGCGGGCTTACTTGTGTCTATATAGTGTAGACACTAGTTAAATACATCACACTTTTGTGTATGCCCTCTGTAAATAATGGTCTCAAGTAGTCATTTTCTATTGAAGGTTTGCTTCTCTTTATTCTACTTACTGTTTTGATATAGGAATCTCTCACGCACAAGCCTGAAGAAGTGACAAATAAATTTGTTCTTTTCTATCTATAAACTCAGTTTTTAACATAAGATGTTATTGGACCAGTTAACTAGTAGCCTGCTCAATATGTTCTAGAAGCTGATGACCTTTTCATTTTTTACAGACTTTCTAATGTCATTAACTGTATGACATCTGAATAATTGTTGCCCATAATTTAGAAATGATACATATTCAGCATCCATTATTACTAAACTCACTTAATCCACCTCAGGGTTGTTTTGAAGGTTAACATCAGAAGCAAGGCTAGAAACAACTCTGAATAGGACAGACTCACACATATCAACACTCACTTGAAGTTAAACTAACCTTCATGTCTTTGGTATGGTGACCGGTCCCATATTCAGATTAAGAAGTCAGTGCTGCCTACTGTGCCACTGATCCAACTTGTGTAAAAATTAATAAAAACTTACATAAATATTAAATGCGTAAATAATGAACATACTTTAAACTGACTAGTATGCAGGAATGGGAAGCATCAGGGGAAAAAGTAAATAAATGACTGAACAAGTGTGAATGCATTTTTTCATACATTTTAATATTTAAAAACCTATATTTATATTTAATTTGAAGCCAATGCTCCTGTATTCTGCGCTGCACCCTGGAGCCCATTCATTATGTCAAAAACAAAGCTTAATGCTGCCTTTTTTGTTTTCAGAAAGGACATTAAACCTGTTTTGCTAATAGATAAAACTAGCAATTATAGAAAATAGCATTTGATTAAATTAATAAGGCTCTTAAATCTCCTGTGTGAGACAGGAAAATGTAATAGTTTTGAAGTGGCCAAGTCTAACTGCCATTAAATCATACTGGATTAATAAATATAAACTGCAGAATTTTCTATCCACAGGTCTGCAAGAGTTGCATACATTTCCTAATACTATTTGATTAAACTTTGTTTGCAGAATCTTAGGTTTTGAAGTCAGCAGTATGATTCACTGTCCTACTTACTGAATCCAGTAGACCATTTAAGCCATCAGCATTTATTATTTGCGAAGGTGCTGTTGACCTGAGATGGCAACTGTGTGGTGTGGCCCAAGATTTCCACACACTAATGTGGGACTGAAGACAGGCTTTCTGCTGATACCAACAATTAGGGATATTGCATGGCAATGGATGTAGCGTCTATGAAAAGTCTCTGTGGGGCTACCCTACATAAAAATCCTCCACAAATCAGACCCCGCAGAGCACCCAGCTAACAAGCGTGGAAAGATTGTAGTCAATCTGGGAAAGAAGCTTGCTGAAATGAAAAGGGATTCTGTGCCATGGTGGGTCTCTTTGCCAAGAGCTGTCGTCACTGAACCCCGCCAACTCATAATCAAGAAGTCCAAGAAGGGAAAAAAAAAATTTAAAAATCACAGCCCTACACAAGGCAGTGCCTGTAATTTAAAAATGCACTACTGGCAGAGGGCACATGGCAGCCAGGTATATCTCCCTGTCAGTGAGTCAATGCTTTAATGAGAGGAAGAGAAGCAGCCTTTAAAAATAAACTTCAGCACTGTACGTCACTTGCTTCCCAGTGGGGCTGCACAACAGACACTGATAGGCTGATTATACCTTCTGATACATTGCAATGCTTCGTTCTCTTTACTGGTTCAACAGCTAAATCTTCATTTGTTACAGGGGTCATCAACTATTTTAACTATTACCACTTAAAAATAACTTTACCTGTTCCCAGAAATAGCAGTCAAAGACTGCATTATAGTAGAGGCTAATGTATTATAAATGTCTGCTTGACAAATACTATACAGCTACACGCTTGTGCAACACAAAGTGTTGCCTTATAGATTCATCCAGGTGTCAAATCCTGGACCTAGCCACAGTTTAAGTTTGAACATTTTCCTCATTATTTGTGTTTATGTTTAGGCAGGAACTCTGTTTTTCCTCTCACATACCCAAACAAGAACTTTGTTAGATGGCAAGTCTAAATTAAAATGTACTGGCACCATCAGAGGTTATTCCTGCTTTGTGCGCAATGCTGCGGTAGCTTTTTGTGACAATACATTGGATTTGTAATCTAATGGTTATTGAGAAAGAACTAAATACAAATACACAGTAACAATTATCCAAACAAAACCTTATTTATGAAATTATGTAAAAAAGAAAAAACACTCCCCGACACCTTCACCCTAGTCTTTCAGTGTATACATGTATTGCAGGGTGTAAATGTCTGAACTGACTAATGAGAACAAAGGAGGTGCTGCTGGCTCAACAGACCCCACACCTGACAGGACATTGCTCTAGTTATTGGCGAGGGTAGCTGATTATCTGATGCTGTAACATATTCGTCAGATTTTGCCACTTGGCAATATTGGCCCCAGATGCCACATTATTCCTAGCTACTGAAAGCTCTAATAGGATCAGATTGAGAAAAGATGTCTTTCAAGCATCAAGAGACACAGAATCTGGTGATTTCCAACAGAAGGCCAGAGTTGATTTGACAGTGACTGTCCCAAGGAAAAACATCCTTTGTTGTATATCACTGACAGAAAGAGAACAGCAACAATTGAGGTAACAGGAGTAAGCCGATAGAAAACATAAAGGTGGCAAAGCCAGACTGAAAAACATATGAAGGCACGGGTCCAGAACCGTAGTCTGACAATGAAGGCAAGAGGTTCAGTTCTAGAGTGAATCATCTTCAAGGGGCCAGGTACAGCCTATATACTCACCTGAACTGGGTATTTTGAAAGTTGGCACTCCTGGCCAACATGACAATATTTTTGAAAATGGAGGTCAGTGAAAGTGGTGGGGCTTTGGGAACAATCTATATTACTAAACCACAGTTAATTTATGCACGGCGGACGCACCGAGGCACCCGCCCCAGAGTCCAGAGTCAAACGCAGCAGCTTTCCAAAACGTGGCGGCTTACCAGAGTATGTAGGTGGCGCCCAAATAACACAGCGTACTGCTCCATGGCGCCCGCCCCAGAGTCAAATGCAGCGGCTTCCCAGAGTCAGTAGGTGGCGCCCAAACAACAGAACCTGTACAGTCAAACACAGCGGCTTCCCAAAACGCAGCGGATTCCCAGAGTCAGTAGGTGGCGCCCAAACAACACAACCTGTAAGCGCATAAACAACACCACCTGTAAACTAGACTTGCTCTAATAAACACAATGAACAAGCGCGCCCACAATGCGCTTTTGACACAGCACAGGCAAAGGAGGCACGTATCCAAATGGAGGGAGCTCAACGATTAGTGATACAAGCACGACTCTGTATGGCTACGACCTGTAAACGAGCCCATATGGATACAAACAATGAACAAAGGTGCCCACACAAAGAAACCGCTTTAGTTCAAATAGGGTTATTGAATTAAATGGAAACTTTACCATGCCTACGACCTGTGAACTAAACCTGAGGTAAAGCGTGCACGCCAGGTTGTACAGCCGCCCGGACGCGACCGCCCACACCACCGCATATACCCTCCATGATATTTCTTCACGCAGCGGCTTCCCACTGAGGCGCATATTGCGCACGCCCCAGAGTCAAACGCAGCGGCTTCCCAGAGTCAGTAGGTGCCGCCCAAACAACACAACCTGTTCGCTACACTTGCTCTAATCAACTGTACCAGTAATATAGATCACATAACGGTCACAGACTCAAACCCAGTGGCTTCCCCGACTCAGTGGCTGGCACACGAACACCACAACCTGTAAATTAAACTTGCTGTGCTCCACTCTGCCAGCAGTTGGTGTCAGCAAAGGCAACAGAATCACGTCTCCACAAAACAAGACCGCTTTAGTACAGATATGCTTATTTAATTGAATGACATTTCCCCAGATGCACCCACCCTCCATGATATGTCATCCATCCAAATATCGGACGGAACAGAAACTGATTGCCATTCTTGGATTTCCGATTCGCTAGCGAATCGCGGGCTTACTTGTTTAACAAATAAATTGAATAGGCAGTGGAAGGCCTTACACAATGTTGCTGTCACCGGCCTTGGATGTAAAGGGCAATGTGCTCTACATTTTTGTATAAGGACAGAATGCTATTTTATGTTATGTTAAGTAGGTTTAAAGATGCAGCCCATCTACAGACAGATTGCTCACTAGAAGATGTATTAGTTTCAAATGCATACCATTTTCATTAAAGACAAGATTCTATTACTTATGTTTGGAGACTATAAATCCCTTTAATCTCAAATGGAGATGAAAATAAAATCAAAGTTGGGTCTCATAGGCTTAGATCTCAGAGTGGTTAAGAATGCAATGATAACAAAATTGAGTATGTTTACTATAGAATGGAAGTCAAAGACAAATCATAAAAGGCACCTGAAAACTCCACAGTGAGCTGTCAAAAAACTTTAAGCAACTCTTTACCTGACAACACCATGACATCTTTCAAGGCAAAGCTTCTATATAGGGCTTCAGTATATACCGTTTTTACTTGTGTACCACGCGCCCTCGTGTAAGATGCGCACCCTAATTTTTACAAAGAAAATCGCAAAAACCCGTTTTGCCCCGTTCACGATGTTCGTTGTGATTGTATAGGTAGCGGGTGAGGTTGGAGTAAGACACCGACGTAAATAACTGTAATGGAGAATAATTATGTCTCGTTTAATTCTTTCCACACATGATATAGTATATTGTATTGGAATACTAACTGTAAGCAGTACCCCTACTGCAGAACATTCAGTGTTTGTCGCACCATGCTGCGAAAGGTGGGAATGACAAATAGCCCTGTGAAATGAGAAAAGAAAGAACCGTATAGAGACAATCAGTAAAGGGCTATAACGGCAAGTGGAAAATTATTGTGCTCACCAGACTATTCCAGTTTAATTATCATCTTCTGATTCGCTGCTGGATTCAGATTCACCACTGCTACTGACGACGTCGTCGTTGCTTTCCCACAAGGCGTCGTCTTCGCTTCCATCGATGCTGTTGGATATGCTACACTTTTTGAAGCTTTTCACAACCAAATCCTCTGGAATAAGCTTCCATGCAGCGATGATCCAGGCATACATCTGTGCCAATGTTGGGGCTTTCATTTTGCCAGTTGGCGTTGTGT